>NC_051217.1:35972357-36313190 GCF_015220715.1 Pygocentrus nattereri | reverse complement strand
TGGTTAATAAAGAAGAGAAGATATGACTACCTTTTGGCGTCAGCCTTAAGGGGTTAAACAGCACAGCAATTGAAGTTTTCTTTAAAATGCAATAATAAAATCTGAAATAAAAGCACAAACAAGCAGCAGGGCATTTGCTATGCTATGTTCAGGTCTTTAAAAGTTGAAAAATGTTGAAATTTTTCATGTTGAAAGCCCCCTTAACCCCCCCCCCCCCCCCCCCCCATCCAGAATGATATGTGATGATTTAGGAGTGTTTAGGTATGCAGTCTACACAATGCCAATTCATGAGGAGTAAACGTTCACTGACAAGTTCTTTAGTAGTCGTTCGTTCAGGGACGACTCAGGACGGAGTAAAAATGTGAACTGTCTTGGTGGTCCTTGAGGACTGCTTTGAGGACCCCTGCTTTGGGGAATCAAATGTGGTTCTTCTAGGGGTGTAACTTTCAGTGGGGTTTAACAGGATCCAAGGGCATGGAAAGAAATGGCTATTAAAAAGCCTTTAGAGATATGCAGATTGAAGAGAAATAAGCTACTTATTAGCTACATCAGCTTCATAGCTCCTGCCTTCTTGAGCAATTGCTTGCACCCCTCACTTTACAGCCAGTCTCACATTTTTACTTCATAAAGTGTTATTACTCTGCAGCTATGAACCGCAAAGCAGGAGATGTCCCAGGAAAGCCTGAAAAGTTTAACGGCTAAGCCAGCAGTGCACTATATCCCTTCCCTTTCTCCCTCCCTCCATCCCTTTGCTACTGCCATCTCTTTATCACTGTTTACTAATGCAGGCATTAGCAGAGGGGGCTGGGACCCAGCTGTGAGGGATTCTGTTTGCAGAGGAAGTTTGGGATGCACACACACACACTGACAGGCAGATCGGCGGCTGAGGAATCACCTCAAACTGTGTGTGTGTGTGTGTGTGTGTGTGTGTGTGTGTGTGTGTGTGAGACAGAGAGAATAAGAGCACATCTTGAAGTGCTTAAGCAGTGAGGCTGTGTTTCTCCCTGACAAGGTTTGAGGTGACTATTACGGCCAGGTCTTCTAGGGATCATCTCAGCGTTCAGTCATCCAGCACTGGATGAAACGCTGTCATTAGTCAAAACAGACCTACACTCTTAGAAATAAAGGTGCTAAAAGAGGTTATTTTTCTTGATTCCACTGAAGAACCACTTTAGGTACCCTAAAGAACCTTTCAACTGAGTGTAAAGAATGAAGATTTTATAAAGAACCATCTATTAAAAGATTCTTAAGAGCGGTGGTTCATATTAGCTAAATAAGGTGTTTCTTCAAGGGTTCTTTGGAAAAGACCATGGATCTGTTTAGAGCCATGAACACTCAAAGTACCAACTGCTTGCTTAAATGATTCTTTGCATGGTGGAATTGTTCTTCAGGTTGATGGAGAATATGTTCTCCATGGTTCAATATAGAGCCAAAATAGGTTCTATTGTTACAAACTTGAGATTGTAACAATCTCAGAACCCTTTGCTATATAGAATTTAACAAAATTTAACAAAAGGCCTACATAGAACCATACAGCACATTCTCTAACAATCTGAAGATTATTTCACAATGCAAAGAACCATTCAAGCATGAAACGGTTCTACCCTCTTTAAAAGGATGGTTCTACAAGTAAAGACCATGGTTCTATGTAGACCCATGAAAACCGAAACACTTAAATGATTCTTTGCATGGTGGAATTGTTATTCAGATTGATATAGGGTATCCTATATGACTCTATTTGGAACCTTTTTGAAAATGGTTCTATGTAGTACCTTCTGTTGAACACTTTTATTGATACAAGCTTGACATTTCAACAATGGCAGAACCATTTTTGGTGCTATTGGGAACGATATACAACATGTTCTCTATCAGTGTGAAGAACCATGTCACCATGCAAAAAAACACTTAAGCATAAATGGTTCCATGCTCTTTTAAAAGATGGTACTACAAGAGTTGTTTAGTAAAGACCATGGTTCTATATAGAACTGTGAATAAAGTACCATTTGCAGGCTTAAATGATTCTTTGCATGGTGAAATGGTTCTTCAGATTGACAGAGAATGTGCTGTGTTGTTCTATATAGAACCTCTTTTTTTAAACACCAACACATATCTGTGTTGATACAAGCATGACATCATAGCAACAGCAGAACCCTTTCTGGTGCTGTATATAACCATAAACACCACATCCTCCATCAACCTAAAGAACCATTCCACCATGCAAAGAACCATTTAAGCATGAAATGGTTCCACACCAAAAGGTTCTACATAATACCAAAATATATGTTGACACAAGCATGACATCATAGCACCAGCAGAACCCTGTTTCGTGCTGTATATAACCATAAACATCACATTCTCCATTGATCTGAAGAACCATTTCACCATGCAAAGAACCATTTAAGCCTGCAAACGGTACTTTGAGTGCTCATGGTTCTACATAGAACCATTACCTTTACTAAAGAGCCCTTGAAGAACCATCTGTTTAAAGACCATTTCATGTGGTTCTATATAGTACCAAAAAGTATCCTTCTACTGATACCACCATGACATCATAGCAACAACAGAGCCCTTTTGGTGCTATATAGAACCATATACAACATGTTCTCCATCAGTCTGAAGAACACTTTCACCACGCAAAGAACCATTTAAGCACAAAATGCTGCTACACCCATTAAAAAGCTGGTACTTCAAGGGTTCTTTATACAGAACCATGGATGCTCAAATGACCTTTCACAGGCTTAAATGATTCTACGCATGGAGAAAAGGTTCTTCAGATTGATAGGGAGAATGTGCTGTGTTGTTCTATATAGAACCTTTAAAAAAAAAAAAAAACTTTATTCTGTGCAATACCAGCAGCATGACATCATAGCACCAGCAGAACCCTGTTTGGTGCTGTATATAAACACAAACATCACATTCTCCATCGATCTGAAGAATCATTTCACCATGCAAAGAACCATTTAAGCCTGCAAACGGTACTTTGAGTGCACATGGTTCTACACAGAACCATTATCTTGACTCAAGAACCCTTAAAGAATCATCTCATATATGTATCAAGAGTGTATATAAAAGGCAGGGTGGCACATGGAGCCTTAATTTAACCACTCAGCTTTAATTGACTTAAAATAAAGAGAATAATCTCTGAAAGATCAAAGCTCTCAGCTCTTGCTCTCATTCACATGTTGCGGCCAGAAATCCGCAGCATAAAAGCGTTTGATTGCAGGCAAAGTCATCAGAAATAAGGAATCTCATCCAAATCCTGCACAAACTCCGCGATTCATCCCTGTCCAGCTCCCCAACTTCAAACGCAGCGCTATTGGCTCCTCTGTCTCCGTTAATCGCGCGTCTCCTGCGGGTTTCTAACAGGAGGGAAAGTTGCGGAGCTTACCGGGAGTGCAGGAGCTCTCTGTACCTGAGGCTCGCGGGAGCTGCGCGTGTCCGGGATGGAGGATAAAGCAGGAGCAGCAGGTCCCTCCCTCAACACTTACCGGAGTCCACTACCAACAAACATACGAGCCCGTTTAGGCGCCGTTACTTCTCCCAGCTGCGTCCTCCCTCTGCAGGGAAACGTCACGGCCACTGGGCTGATGGGGCAGGTTTATGTTCGCACCTGACCTGAAAACAGTTCTCCAAACTTTGCCTTTGTATAGTCGCCGTTGGAATCCACGAACAGACGAGTAGACAAACACAAACAAACAAACAAACAAATGAGTAAGACGAGTGAATTAATAAAGCGATGAATGAAAAAAAATGGAAGAATGAATAAACAAATGAAATAAAAAACTATATTCACAGGGTGGATCGATCCATCGATTGGCGGATGGGTGAGTAAATGGGTGAATAAATAAAAGCATAGATAGTAAAAGTGTTATTAGATCAACGGATTGAAGCATGAATGAAAGGATGGATGGATGAACGGATGAATAGATGAAGAAATCATTGGAGAGATGAACAAATTAGTAATAAGTGGTTGCTAATAAATAATTACATACATGAAAGGGTAGATAAATACATATTCAGACGGAGGAAAAGCAAACAATAAATAAATAAATAAATAAATAAATACACAGCTGGATGGGTAAATGAATGCCAACTAAATATAGACGGATTAATTTTCATCCACACAACTGCCGCTCACTGGATATATATATATATATATATATATACACATACCTGTATATGGATGGGTGGAATGATGGATTAATAGATAGATAGATAGATAGATAGATAGATAGATAGATAGATAGATAGATAGATAGATAGATAGATAGATAGATAGATAGATAGATAGAGGGCTGTAAACAAATATTTAGATATATTAGTAGGTGGATGAATGAACAAAACAATGAATGTATACATGAATTAACAAATGGATGGATGGATGGATGGATGGATGGATGGATGGATGGATGGATGGATGGATGGACAGACGGATGCATGGATGGATGGATGGATGGATGGATGAACAGATGGATGGATGGATGGACAAATGAATGAGTAAATGAAGGAGTGAATCCATAGTATGAATGAACAAACAAGCAGCCAAACAAACAATTAAGCAAACAAATAAACATTTACATTTACAGCATTTAGCAGACGCTCTTATCCAGAGCGACTTACAAGAAGTGCTTTGTCAATCTAGAGAAAGTATCTTTGCTAGTTACCAATAGCTTAGAGAAAAAGACAGTCCTGAGCTCAGATACTGCTAGAAACAAAATGTCACTGCAGACACCAAGAGAAAAAGAAACAGAGTTGAACGCAGAACTCTGTGCCATTCAATGCAATACAATAACAATAAGATACAATACAATAAACTACAATACAGAGTGCAGTACAATAAAATAAGTGCAGCTTCTAATTCAGTGCTCATTTAAGTGCTGTGTAAAGAGATGAGTCTTCAGTCTACGTTTGAACATGTTTATTAAAGTGATATTAACCCCCAAGGCACTTCTTTGTTCTGAGGTATTGGGCTGGACTGTAGACTGACTGTCCACAGGCATGTGTGATTCAACATTACCTGTAAAAGCTGAGTGAGAGAATGAATGGAACTATATTAGCTCATGTGTTTGCGATAATAAGCTTGTAAAGGAAGCTGCCTAAATGGGCTATTCCGAGTTATTGCGTTGGCGACAGCTGCCCGTAGCTTCCATTGAATCACTTTGGAAAAAGCTTCAGGAAAATGACCATATAAAGAGGAAGAGGAAGAGGGGCTGAATGACGAGGGTCACAATCAGTGGATTTCCTGCAGGCAGGCACGTCCAGTGGGTCAGTGCGCCGCTCTCCCGAGTGCGGCCAGACCAGGTCAGGGTGTGGCGTGTTTGGACACACTGCCCGGGGTCACTGTCTCTGACAGTGGTGGGAGGAAGGCCCCAGATTCAGGGTCAGGAAAGTGTTTCTGAACGGAGACAAGTGGAGAGTGAGGCCATTTCTCTAATGGCAGTCCAAAGCGCAGCTGCGCTGTTCTGAACTAACAGCCAGGCCGGGGATTGTCATTCGGGAGCCTCTGTGTGGATGACAAAGATTACAGTATCAGAGAAAGTCTAAGGCGACCAAGTGTGAAATGAAAGGAGGTGTCAGATTCACTCAACAACTCTGGTCTTATCAGAGTGTCTGATGCCACCTGGATGCCCTGAGGTCTAAATAATTCAAGCAAGTATATAAATGTGATTTTTGACTAGTCCAGGCCAGTCAAACCTGGAGGCCATAGCATCATAGATTTCTGTGATAATATAATATCATGTTTCTATGACAGCTTCTGTCCTCTTCAAGAAACCTGATTTCAGTTTTTCAAAGAAGTTAAAAAGGTCAATCTTAGAAGTCGGTTGCATTGCCTGATGATCCAAGAACACCAGCACCTTCTTTATTTGATTTGCAAATGTTTTTTTGTTTATTTTGTCTATTTCCTTTTCTCAGTAACAGTTTCTCGAGAGATACACGTCCTTTCAGACTGGTGTCTTCTCAAACAGAAACACTGGTGGGTTTTTTTTGCAGAGCAAGAGATTGATGTTGAAAGGTAGAGCACTGTTTATCTGATGGTGACTGTTTTGGTGGTTTAACAGGTGGTTCTTAGGAGTGCCATCCTCTCATTATCTCTCAATCTTGTTTTGGGCTCCAGTTTTGGAAATTCCCATTTCACCCCTTATGCAAGTAGATCATCGTATATCTTGTCTCCTCTAAAATATCTCTGAAAAAATGAGAGAAATCAAACAAATAAAAAGAAGTCTTTGACATTTGCGCAGGACTTTATGTTCATGAATTCAAACATTTTGGCCCAAGTATATTTGGTCCATTTCTATTGCTCTCTTAGGGTTTCAGTCACATGATTTTTCTGTCATGGTCACCATATTTGTCACTGAATTGTGACATAACTAGGGATGAAAGATGGCTAAAATTACTCTCCTTACTTTGGAAGAGAAAAACCTGACATCAGCAAAGTCGATAAAATAGTCTGTGATCCTTATACAGTTCCCCTGAACTCCTGGTCCCATGTAAACTGGTGGAAAGATACCAAATTTGTGTTTTCCCGACATTCCTTTTTATCTCATACTCAGCCCTTCGTGCTATTTTGGAGCCTCTCAAAGCATTTAACAACACAGTAGCCCACAGTCTCTTCACGGCAGGGTGGGTAAAGGATCCCACAGTGTTGCATAAAGAGGAGAAAAACTCTGTCATCATAGGAGGGTAACGACATCAGCTAATTAACACAGATGTGAACAATGCTAGCATTTAGATCACTTTAGCTGATGTTAACAGTCGTCCCCCTAACAGAGCTGCTTTTTCTCTTTGTGTCTGGAGATTTAAATGACGTTTGAATGGAGAAACATAAACGTGACATATAAGACCGAATGTCATGGGTCGGAAAACTGTGTCGTGTTTTGACAGATGTGATTTTGGAAGTTTGCTAGTGTAGTTAGTTCAGAGTTCAGCTCCAGTCCTGGAACCCCTGCACTGGTTTCATGGTTAAAATACCTGATATTATTATTATTGAACGAGCTCAAAGAAACACTGAATTATACAGTGCAGGGGCTCCAAGCCTGGAGTGAAAACACTGAATTAAAGGTTTGTGTCATCTCTCGGCTTCTGTCGCGTCTTGTAGGTGAATCATTCATAAAGCCCTGCAAATTGCAGGCGTCGCGCAGCGATAAGGTATTCAAAACATTTGTTTATCTCTGCTTTGTGCTTGTGTCTCTGGCTTCTCTCCACTCTACTGTCATCTCCTGTGGCACTTGCCTCTCGTCCATAACACCTCAAGCCTGAAACCCCCCCACCCCACCCCACCTCCCCCAAACATTTGTTTGAATTACAAAGTGCATGGTCAAAGACTGGCCACGCGGCACCTTGGAAGTAAATCTGGAGGCGCTTTCAAGTCCAAGGTGAGAGGCGTGAAGAGATGCCATGTCGACCTGAGCTGTCCCGGTCAGGGGGATCTCTCTGAAGCCAAGATAAAAAAAAAGAGGGGCCCCTGGGGGCCCCAGATGGGCAACACATCGGGGGCAAAAGGGGAGGAAGATGACTTATTGCCATGTGAAGAGAGACGGAGAGAGAAAGGGGAGATGGGGGAGGGCTGGGGCGCGGCCCACCGATGAGTCAAAATTGAATAACTGGAGGACGAATGTGATCCAGATCTTCCCAATGCTGTTCCAATTAGCAGCCCGGCTGCTTCAAAGGCAAGGGCCCGATACACTTCTGCTCTGCGTAATCCACATCTCATCGCCTCCTCTTATGCCTTTCACCTTTCTTATCACGGTGCCACCTTTTATCTCTCTCTTTGTTTCTCTCCATGTCTCAAATTCTGATTTGAAGAATGCCTAGCATTATGCCCAGGTGAGGAAGATAATAGTGAAAATAATGGGTTCCATTCAATAAATATGACTTTCTGTTCTCTTTTGTTCATCTTACCCATAATCCCTTTACCATCAGAACTTGACTGATTAAAGTTTCTCCAGCTTTCAGCTTCAACCAGCTCACCGCTCGCTAATACTGCACATACAGTTTACTTAATTTTGACACTAATAATGCTGGTGTTGTGTCACTGTTTAATACATATTGATTGTACACTATGTACATTTAAACATTTCATATTGCACTGACACTGTTTATTTGTCCACAAATATTGCACATTGCACATCTATCTATCTATTACACCATATCAATGCATCATTTTTTAAAAATTAATAAAGACACATGGTGTCATTCTTGCACTTATGCATCAACAAAAGCTATTGGATGGGCAATGGTACCCCCTTATGGAGTGTTTCAGCCTGTTAAATGTGCATGAGTGAATAAGAAAATGAATGAGTGAGTGAGTTAGAGAGTGAGTGAACATGTGAGTGAGTGAAAGAAAAGTGAATGCGTGAGTGAATGAGTGAACATGTAAGTGAATGTGACTGAATGAATATGTGATGAGTAAGAGTTAGTGAGTGAATATGCCAGCGAGTGAATAACTAGGCAAGTGAATACGAGTGACTACTTGAATGAATGAGCCTGTGAGTAAAGTGAATGTGTATGTATGTAAGTGAATGAGTGAGGATATGAGTCATTGAGTGAGTGAGTGAGTGAGTGAGTGAGTGAGTGAGTGAGTGAGTGAGTGACTTCCTTTACTACTAATGTACTGCTTTATGATTGGTCACACCACTTTTTTGAGCAGCTTTTAGACTAAACATGTCCATAAACAGAAGAAGAGAAGCTGACAAACTTATGGTGGATGTATTAAGATGCTTATTTGGCTTTTTTCTGAGAATGTAAATTAATGATATTGTATCATCATAACTTTCATCAATGTGAGGTTGATCTTGCATTTGAGACCTAAACATTGATGTAGACCTTCTTTTTGAGCTTGTCTGTGTGACATTGATACATAAAAATGTATGATGTGTTCCGAAAAACTCTGACCCAACACCTCTGACTTTTACGTGATGTCCATTGTAAAAGGTGACAGTATGTAACATACTGTACCAACCACAAATTGGTACAATGCCAATTATTTAAGTATGAGCTTCTATTACTCATTAGCTACTGCAACCTCATAGACCCAGAGCAAAACCCAAGAAAGCAGCATGTAAATTTGATTTTTCATCAAACTATTCCTATAATTGTCTCTCCATACACATTTTCTCTGTCTGAGCTCTGTGGTCATGTTTTACATTAAACAGTATCCCCCCCTACCCTTTACTTCCAGCCCAAAGCCATCATCACTCACATACTCTGAAGGTTTTACTGCAAATGTCCAGCCCACCACCGTCATGGCACCTTCAGAGCGTGCAAGTGCAAAGATCCGAGTAAAACCACATTTCTTCACGCTGCTCTTCTTCTCGTCTGCTTTTTTTCTTCTTTCTCAGCTCTCTGTAACAGAATCATACCCACCATTCAAGATAGTCTTGAATCCTCTTTCATGGTGTAATTTAACCCCCTAACTTGCAGACTTATTATTCATTTAAATCAGTTATTAACTATATCCAACTATATCCTATCAAAATCCAATTTGTTTCATGACAATTTTCCAACCAAACAATCTTCATCCCTTAGAATTAAACAGGTGGTCTTTTTCAATGTGCCTTTAAGACTGATTTTCATATTAAGGTCTGTTTTGCTTCTACCTCATTCAAAAAGCAGTTTAGGATGAAACACTACTTATGACTTCAGCATGAGGGGGTGGGGCTACATTGCTGAATAGGTAGCTATACCATATGCATTGGTTTTCATGACATCACAAAAACAACAGTTGTTTTTTAAAGATTGGTCTTCATATATATGTCCTTGAGCAAGAAACCTAACCCCCAACTGTTCCCCGGGTCCTGCGGATTGGGCAGCCCACCGCTCCGGTCAAGTGTGCTCACTGCCCCCTAGTGTGTGTATGCTCACTAGTGTGTATGTGGTGTTTCACTTCACGGATGGGTTAAAAACGGAGGTGAAATTTACCCGTTGTGGGACTAATAAGGGTCACTTAACTTATTAAGCCTTATTAAGACTCCCACTAAGGCTAAAAGACTTCCATCAGAATTATAATGAAGAAAACTTATTTTTCAATGACAACTGCAAATTATATCATGATTTTTATGGAAACAGAATGTACTGTTAATGTAATATGTAAATGTTGTCATTGCTTCTACACTTATTGTCCATTTTATCAGCTCCACTTACTGTATAGGTGCACTTTGTAGTTCTACAGTTACAGACTGTAGTGCATCTGTTTTTCTGCATACTATGTTAGCCCCCTTTTACCGTGATTCTATGTATATTCCTCTATCCTTAAAACTGCAGAGAAATGAAGATCAATCATTTTTTTATCTGTAAAGTTTCCTTTTCCATTCCACCATATCCTGAGATTGTATGTGACTTACATCTGGACATGTGAGCCTATAAAGAGCTGTTGAGATTCACGTCATCTGACTCTTTCTGAGTGTTACTGGTGTATTTGTGTGTCTGTCTACACTTTGTGTGAAACTGAGCAACGCATATTTAGGTAATCATTAAAGACTGACCTATATCACAGGAAACTTTTCATTCCTCATTCAGTCTACATCAGAGACTCATGTGAGATGGCGTGCAGAGAGTTTACAGCTGCTGAAGTTGCTGCAGCAGTTTTGGAAAGTAGCAACAAATATTACAGAGCGTTTTGATATGAAACATATGGGTATCATGTTATATGCAAGTGCCTTTATGAGAACTTTAAGAAATGGAAATCCACTCTTTACAGAAGCATCAACTTTGAGGAACTAACATTTCACTGTTGTCAGAAGAAAGCCTCATATCTCCATTTTTGTCATTTTTCTGTGTTTAAAATAATTTGAAAATATCTGTTGCTCTTTATATTGTATGTAAATTATGCAATGAATGGACCAAAATTACGGGCCCAGAATTACTTGGAAAAAAATCTGGTTTCCTTCTCCTGTAAAGTTGTCATTTTGGATATACAAGGTTTTGATCTGACAACATCAATTTGTTGTCAGGTCTTAGAAAACTGACAAAATGAAAACATTCATGGATAAAGCTGATTAGGATCTCATTTTTAACTGCCCAAGACCTTGACCAGGTGAACTCAATCACTTGATGCAATGTTGTTCCACATTATTGCCATTTTGATTGACCGTTTCATGAAATTCATTTGAAATGGTTGTAAAAGAGTTTCAAACAAGTTGCAGGACACTGTCCACTATGCAACTCAAATGCAACTTAACAACAAAAAGTTAGTATGGAAAAGCTTTTCCCTTTGCTTTCTTTAAATGCGAAAGTCGTGCAGGTGAACTTGCAGACAGCCTTGTACAGAAAGAAGATTCAGTATTTTCCCACTCAGTACTGATAGCTTCAAACAGCTGAAAAACATCACTAAGGTAATTTGTGTTTAATGTGAGACCAAAAGGTTTCAATCTGGACTCTGACCAGGCCAAAACCATCAGTAAAAAGCATTAGTATTTTTTGCTTGGCGCATTTTCTTTGCATGGGAGTGCTGGTTGCAAGCAACTAAAGTTGCCTGGATGTTTCACTGTGTAAAATCAGCCTAAAGCTTGTGCAATATAAAACAGTGCATTTGTGGGTGGAGCCTGGAGAGGTCAGTTTGGGCCTCTTACCCTTGCAGCTTAACTGTTTAGACTACTTTTTCAAAAGCAGAATTCAGGGATTTAAGTGACAAGCTTGCTTGACCAGTCTCTTCTGAATCAGCGTCACCAAGCGCATCAAAGCATCTATCGCATCATATGTCGATCGCTGTGTCCCGATTTGATCTCTCCACATGTGGTGGATGTTCCAAGGGAGTTTTAATCAAGCTCCCCTGGCGGCCCCTTGTTCTCCAGACTTCACATCCTCTGTCTCTCTCTTTTCCTTAGGCCTCCTTTCCAAAGATAGCCCCTGACAGGTGATAATAATGAGCTTTTATTATTCTCCTGATTGCAGCAGGTTTTCGTCCGCCTCTCCAAAGGGAAGAGGGGAAAGAGAGAGAGAGAGAGAGAGAGAGAAAGAGAGAAAGAGAGAGGGAGAAAGAAACCTCCTCCCACTCTTCTTCTCTTGCAAGAGATCACCGCTCCCTTTGATTCGCTGCCCGACTCTTTCCCCAGAAGAAACTGCCCCGCAGATGTTGCTCCAGCGACTACAAAGAACGAGGCCTTTATGAGGAGTGAGTCTATTTCGGGCCCTCTGTGTTTCCAAGCTGTGTGGCTTTGAGAGGTGCGGGCCCCTATCCCCCTTTTTTCTTTTCTGCTGAAGCCTTGTTTTTTATTCCTTCCTGAGGTATTTTTAGATTAAAGACTCCCATTGTAATGACAAAAGCGAGGATATAATGTTTTATGACAGTATCGACTTGTGATCGCCCCAGTGTGATTCAGTAGCCCCTGGGGCGGGGGGGCATTAATGAAAGTGGGAGCGAGTGAGGAAATTCATTTTCACAGTAACTGAGTGGCTCGAAAGGACCAAACGGAGTCTCTTTTAGAAGTGGCGACTGGGAGACTTCCCCAGTTTGTGAGCGAGTGCCAGCGGATCAGAGCCCCCATGAGCAGTGGATGAACCATGACTTTGTTGCACCCTGAGAAGCTGCATTCTCGGGCAGGCCCGCTACCCCCCTGATATTATCTTTAATTAAGTCTTGGATCCCCTTTAAGAGCTGTGCAAACATTTCGTCAATAGGCCTTGCTAAGTCACACAAACATTCTTCTCATTTGAGGCTTTCGGATAGAGTGAGTTGCCCACTCCAGATGTTTTCTGTTTCTTAACGGCTCTACCACGGCCTGATCAGGATGGGGACCCTCGGTCTTATGATGCATTTCCATCGCAGTTTATCCTCCCATTCATTTTTGAGGGAAATGTGGGAGGATTGTGGCAGAGTGAAGAAAAATTGAGAATTTTTTATTATTTTATGACAGAGGTCCTTAATTAAAATTCAGTAAGGTCCAGTTAGAGAAAAGTAAAGGTTTGGAACATCATAATGTCTAACTTGCATCATGATTCCGTGCCATCTATTGTTTACTGAAGTAGCCTAGTAGGTATATCAACATCTTATACAGTCAACAACTGCATGTCAAATGAAATAAAGTACAATTCAGTGGCATTTCACCAATATTGATTTTCAGTTTTCTCTTTTAAGATCACGCCATGTGTCTGGTTTGTGAATTCTCTGGGCCGCTAAACCACCTGTTCACCCACTAACCACTTTAAAAAGGAAAAAAAGACGAGAAATTAGCATAGCAGTAATAGAAGCAAAAGCAATTGTTAAATTAGATGACTGATTAAAAAAGTCCAACTGACCAGTTAAACAAGGAATACTTAGTTGTAGCCATAGTAATAGTAAACAACAGAAAGTTACATTTTCCAAGTCCGATTACAACTGTAAGAAAAAATGTAAAAACAGCTACTAACATTCAGCGGCAGATAATTACTCATTTTTAACTATAATAATGTAAAATATGTTTCCTCGGGGCACAAAAGAACTACCCTACAACTGTGCACACAGTTTTAGTCTAAAAGCAAATGCAGTGAAGGTATGCAAATGTAAATGAGGCGTTGGGGTTTGCAGAATTTTTCCCCGCCTAAATATTGTAACTGCAATGCATGCTTTGCCATATTTATTGCTGTTGTAGCTAGGAGGTAATGAATGACTCTCATCAATCTTTTTCCTTTTACTGTATTTTTTTTTTAGTAGAATCAAATCGTAGCACTTTTATATGTTAATTCGTAATAAGGTATTTTGCAACTTACTGTTTAGTAACCATTGCTGAGCAAAAATCAAGGTGCATTCCAGCTCATGAACTACATAATGAAACTAAGAGGCTTCATTTCAGCTTCATCTTAAAATATATTTATACCATTGTAAAATAACATGAAGTACAATAATGCCCTGGCCCAATGTTGACATTTTGCATGGGCTCTGTTTCTGGCCCCAGACTGGACAGCTAACCTTGCTTGTATTTTAGCAACATGCCAAGCAGCCAACTGTTAGTGAGGGAAATGGTTTGCTTCACTAATACAAATAAAGAGGAAGCATGAACATTGGCCTTCCACAGAGCTCCACATTGGGGTGTTAAAAGCCTGGACCTGTGGGCCGGAACTCATTCAGAGGAACATTGTTTTACGGTACAGATCTGGGTGTTGGGATTAGGGAGTGGCACGCTGCAGCAAAGCCAAGCCATGAGACCTTTGACCGCCACCGGACGCTATTTCACTCTGTCAAGGGGCAAACTCTGAACACTAGTGAGGGTCACGACGGACCAAAGCCATATGGACTGTTACTGAAATAAAGAGGACTGTGGGAGGATAGTGGTGTGGACACATGTGAGACACGGTCGTGTTTGAGCCTGTTATTAAGCTTCTTTTTCTGTGGGGAAGTCACTTGATTGCTGTATTGTAGAACCAGGACAGGTTTCTAGCTTTAAGTTGACACTAGGCAGGTGTTTATCCTCAAAAGACATCTTTATGGTGAAAGATTGCAGTCGGGGGAAAGAGCGGGACTGGCCTCAATTTAGTCTGCCTGGAAGAGCAGGGAGAGAAAGTTAAAAATGAGGCAGGCTGAGAGAAGGAAGGGAAATAAAGATGCTTGGTCTAACGTGGCCTTGATAAGACACTGGGATGAGTCCAATACAAACAACCTCTACCCAGCGATACTCTTCATTAGCTGCTGACAATCTGACATCCAACACAGATGTCCACACTTAAAATTAGGCAAGGAGGGTGACAGATAGTCTTTCTTAATGACCAGAACCCTTACAAAAATGCCTTGTGTGTAATGTATTCGAGATTTTGAGGCAGACTTACTAAGAGAGGCATTATTACTGAGATTCTATCAACACTGCTTTGGTCATTGTGGCCAATTTTGGTCATTGTGGCCATCTGAGAGAATAAGTTTTCATTTTTACTTTCTGTTTTGCTTTCTGGAGGGTAAGCTGAACTTGAAGCCGTGTGAATTGTAAAATTCCAGTTTCCTTTTACTGCAGCATTTTATATAGTCAAACAATTTCAACTAGAATATGCTTTTAGTCATGCTCTCATATCCCCATACCAATGTCATCTGCCAAATTTCATAACAGTCGGACAAAGGTATTAATTTTGTAATATAAAAGAAAGTTTTTTTTTAAAATTACTAATTAAAAACATTCACTTCCATGGTATTTTTATGACCTCTTTGATGTCATTAATGTAGCCCCATATTTGAGATATACAAATAATTCATGATTAGAACTAGCCAGGATAAAGTACAGCCTCCACACTGGGGGTTAAGTTGTGGCACAATATGACATAATATAACACAACTAAACCTCTAAAAATAAACAATGAGTGAAGTCCATGTCCTCCACATAAACTCAGGGTAGTTCATTGGTTGGAAGTTTTAATGCACAAATTCATAAAAAAACCAAACAATAGAATAAATAAAAATAAAAAGCATTTTAATATATTGCCTTCTTTGTGGTCAAAACTAAATTTGCCATATACTCATTTCAATAATGCCAATTAGTTATATATCTTTTCAACACGGTGCAAAAGTCAAAGACCAATATTATTCATGTTTCATTGTTGAAATAGTAAAAAAATAAGAATTTAAATTTAAAGAAAATGACACAGAAGCCTCAACAGCTAATCTCATTAATTAGTGTGTGCACTCATTGGGTCTAATTCACTAATAATTCACTAATATCATCCCAAGTTTTTCTTAAATATGTTCTTAAAAATGATGTCTTGTGTTCTTACCTAGGAACGAATCCCGAATAAGGAAACATTGGTCAATGTCAGAATCTTCGTATAAACTATGTAAATGAATCAATAACACTTTCTATTTGCAAGCATCTATAAACTCATTTATAACATGTTACAATGCATTAATAAGGCTGTATAAACACAGTTATAAATATTTATAAAAATGAATTACACTGAATTATACTTTATAGCCATGTTTATTATACATTATGAATTGTTAATATAATGCATTGTAAGTAGTGTTATTAATATGTTATACTGTCAGTGCCAAAGAAGTCAGTCCCAGTTGGGAGAGTGTAAAGACAAATGCAAAGTTTATTTACTCGCTGAGATTTCCAGTATTTTATTTGTCACCACTTGTGCTGTTAGGGCTGTATCTTTGGGGCCTCAGTCCTGAACATTCAGATGTTCCAAACAGTATAATATTGGATATGCAGTGTTAAGTTAGTGCCAGGCTAACGGTGGTGTACATTAACAGTGGTGTACATTGACTTTCCCACACTGGGTAAAACACTGATGGCAACACTAGTTTAAACTCTGACATTTGAAGCCTGGAAAGTGTTTTATTATGTATGTTTAGTGTTTCAGTAAATTCTTCAGTAAATTCTTCAGCTTGAAGCCTCACTCTTAACACTGGAAGAGGCTTTAGTACAGTATGCTTTACTTTACTTAGAGTGGACAAATACAATTAATGAGCTCTTATAATTTGTTATGAACACTTCTTATAATGCATTATGTTGACAATTCATAATGCATAATAAGAATGGCTATGACACGCAATGCATTTTTATAAGAATTTATAGCCATGTTATGAATGTGTTTATATGTGCTTACAAATGTGACATTCATAGAAAGTGTTACCAAAATTTCTCCTTCATAATGGTTGGTGAATGAGGCCCGTTGTCTTTCTTACAGCTTCCATTCTGGTTGGGAAACTTGCATTCAGATTTTCAAAGAAATCTGCAGGGATACTTTTCCACACCTCCAAACTTCAGTCTTATAATTTGGTTGGATTTTCTGATTCTCATGAAGTATTCCCAAACACACTCAGTGATACTGAAATCTGGACTCCATGGTTCTGAGAAGATCAGTAGCCTTGTTTGATTTGCAGACTTTCTTCTTTTGTTGTCTATTTCATTCTCCTACTATCAGCTTCTACACATCCTTTCAGACCCATAGGGCTGAGTCGTCTTCTCACAGTAGGATGATAGACAGAAACACCAGTGGATGTTTTCAGATCTGAAGGAGCTTGATTTTCTCCTCTCACTCACAGATGGAAGCTTTAGATGCTGATTATCTGATCATTTTGCTGGTCTTCCAGGTCTTGCATAGTTGCTTAGAACTTTTTTTTTGTATTGGAAATTAAATAAATGAATTGTGCGCTTAGACTTTTGCACAGTGCTGTACTTAGGTTGGAAAGTTCAGCTGATACAAACATTTTAAGGAATATTTGTAGTTAATATTTGTAGTTAATTCAAGAATTTGTTGTTTTTTCTAATGTGTTTATTAGACATTTTACTGACAAGTCTCTTCTTGTAACTTAATGGTCATTTTTATTTCACTCCTGCTACTTTCAGTTCAATTGTTCACAAATGGTAGGGACAAAGTATATGCTTTCATTTATAGGAGAGACGTGTAAGTTGCTTGGATTAAAACTACATTAATCTTGTTCAAATACGTCTAAAGTAATTAAGTGGAAACCAAACTGTTTTAGATGGTCCCCCCACTCTGCTTTAATGTAACCTGTTTCTTCAATGCATTCTTAAAAAGGTTCTTTTTAAAGCCAATGCTTCTATTTAGAACTGTAAGTTCTATACAGGACAATTTTATGCTTTAATGTTTGTTTGCATATGAAATGGTTCTTCAGATGGATGAAGAATGTATTGTATACAGTTCTCTACAGCAACGAAATGGGTTCCTCTAATTTTTACAAGCTTGACATTGTAACAATAGCAAAACCTGTTTTGGTGCTACAAAGAGCCATTTTCAAAAGGGTTCTATATAGAACCATGTGCAACACATTCTCCATTAATGTGAAGGAAGGAAGGAACCATTTAAGCATGCATTTATGTGTTCATGTTTCTATATAGAACCATTATCTTTACTGCTGAACCATTAAAAATCTGTCTTTTAAAGAATGTAGGAGAACATGACAATGTTGATATTGCAGGTTAGTTTTCCAGTTCCGAGGAGGAAAGATGCAAAATTTATTTTAAAAAAAAATATTTTAATTAAATAAGATGAAGAATTTTCTTTTGTATTTTATTTTTCTTGTGCAAGCAAAGCGGAAACTCCCACAAATGCAGTAATACTAGTATGTGTGTGGGTGTGTGATGGTGTGGTACTATAAGAGATGAGTGACTCCAGCTGTGCTTTGTGAGTATTTTAATACCCAGCACTGAGAAATGCACTAAACAAACTAGCAATAATCCACTTGGAGACTTCACACATTTTATTTAGTAATGTGACTCAGCCTGAAATAGATTAATACCAGTGAGAAGATGTGTGAGCTTGTTCAATTGGCATACATTTTACTATATAAATATCATCTACAACTCTATGATTTTATAAGCCTTTCTTAAAGTTAGAATGCATGTAACCTGGCTGACGTTGGACCCCCTCAGATTATTTGAGTAGTCTCATTGGGACAGAACTGGAGAGCTGCATATCATTCTAAATCTGTTGTGAACAAAGAAGACACTGCATTCTTCATTTTCTAGATTCATAAGAGGTGGGTTGAACCACAAACAGTTTGTAAACTACAAACAGTTTGCTACCTTGTCTTTTCTTTGGAAATGTGTTGGACTTGGGTCGCAGTCAGGTCATATTGTGCTGTTGAAACAGGAGGAAGACTTATTGAACTGGAACTTGGCCACTGATACAGGATGGGGGTGAAATAAAAGAAAAAATGCTGAAAATTATCCTAAAAGTTGTCGACGTTAATCACCGTTTGATTTTAATGTAGAAGTAATGAAGTATGTTCACTATATTGGCAAAAGTATTCACTCACCCATCCAATTCATTGAACTCAGGTGTTCCAATCACTTCCATGGCCATAGGTGTATAAAACTAAGCACCTAGGCCTGCAGACTGCTTCTACAAACATTAGTGAAAGAATGGGTCGCCCTCAGGAGCTCAGTGAATTCCAGCATGGTACCATGATAGGACGCCACCTGTGCAACAAGTGCAGTCATGAAATTTCCTCTCTGCTAAATATTCCACAGTCAACTGTCAGTGGTATTATACAGAGTGGAAGCGACTGGGAATGACAGCAACACAGCCACAAGGTGATAGGCCACATACAATGACAGAACAGGGTCAGCGGATACTGAGGTGCATAGTGCGCAAAGGTCAGCAACTTTCTGCAGAGTCAATCACTACAGACCTCCAAACTTCATGTAGCTTTCAGATTAGCTCAAGAACAGTGTAGAGAGCTTCATGGAATGGGTTTCCATGGCCGAGCAGCTGCATCCAAGCCTTACATCACCAAGCGCAATGCAAAGCGTCAAATGCAGTGATGTAAAGCGCCGCTAATGGACTGTACTGGAGATGTGTTCTCTGGAGTTATGAATCATGCTTCTCCATCTGGTAATCCGATGGATGAGTCTGGGTTTGGTGGTTGCCAGCAGAATGTTATTTGTCTGACTGCATTGTGCCAAGTGTAAAGTTTGGTGGAGGGGGGATTATGGTGTAGGGTTGTGGGAACAGTTTAGGGATGGCCCCTTCCTGTCATGGAATGGCCCCTTCCTGGTGTGCAGTCAACATGACTGCACACCAGTGCATACAGCAAGGTCCATAAAGACATGGGTGAGCGAGTTTGGTGTGGAAGAACTTAACTGGCCTGCACAGAGTCCTGACCTCAACCCGATAGAACATCTTTCTGATGAATTAGAGCAGAGACTGTGAGCCAGGCCTTCTCGTCCAACATCAGTGTCTGATCTCACAAATGCGTTTCTGGAAGAATTTCCAGAAACACACTCCTAAGCCTTGTGGAAAGCCTTCCCAGAAAAGTTGAAGTTGTAGCTGCAAAGGGTGGGTCAACATCATATTAAACCCTATGGATTAAGAATAGGATGTCACTTAATGTCATATGTGTGTGAAGGCAGATGAGCAAATACTGTTGACAGCATAGTGTATGTGCCAGCTCTAAAAATGGTGAGTGTGATGGCTTGGATTGTTAGAAGCAAAAGATCCAACCAACTTTTAAGACGGAACTTTAGTGTTTGAGACACATGGGAAAATAAAAAGAGAAACATTGGACAATAAATACTAAAAAATATAGCTCCCATTTTACATTAAGTGTCTCTAATAACCGTGTAGTTATACATGAATAACATATGCAACAACACTGTAACTACTAATGATTTCATCCATGTTGCTTGTCTGTCATGTTGTCTGTCATAATTACATAAATATCTTCTACACTGGAACTTTCATGAAGTGTAGTGTTAACGTTACACTATAAAATAAGTGGACAGTTCTTGTGTAGTTGTTATGTAGGTACTATGTAGGAGTGGAGTTGTAATGTAGACATTGCTTTGGGGGGAATGCAGCACATTTAATTAATGTCATTAAGGTTACAGTTTAAGATAAGTGGATGTCTGCTGTTCTGTCACATTACAGGATGGTTTAAAGTAACTGGTTGCAGCACTAGCAACATAAATGCTAGCTAAATGTTAGGAAAGCTGGTAGCAGTGTAAGTAATGTCTTAATCTAAGTTATGACACGCTTCCTTTTACTGCTTGGAAATATCTTCTGAAAACAAATGTATATTGTATTGTTACTCTTGTGTAATTACATGAAAGAGAGTAGGCTGTTACAACTGTTCAGATACACTTGTGTAATTACAGGAAGGAGTAATTACTTAAGGTGTACTCCTGTAAACCATCTGTAATACTGACTAAATCATTAGTAGTTACATTGTTGTTGCATATGTTATTCACATGTAACAACACAGTTATTAGACACATTTAATATAAAGTGGGAATAAAATATATTAAATTTAGTTGTGAGGCTTATGCTATATATTTCTGCTTTTTTCCAGACATTGAAATATATATATATATATATATATATATATATATAGGCTCCAGCACCCCCCCCCCCCCCCCCCAGCGACCCTGACAGAGAAACGGCTTAGAAAATGGATGGATGGATGGATATATCTTTTAGAGTGAGCAGATAAATAAATAAATAAATAAATAGCCTATACACTCCAAACAGATGTTCCTTAGTAAAGGGCGTAGCTCTATTTAGAATCATGAGTTACATGTAGAACCATTTCATGCTTAAACTTTTTTTTTTTGCATGGTGAAATAGTTCTTCTATGCTGTAGTTGGTTCTATATCGCACATTTTTGGCGCTACATAGAACCATTTCCAAAACGTTTTTACATAGAACCATATGCAGCACATTCATCGTCAATCTGCAGAAGGATTTCACCCTGCGGAGAACCATTTAAGCATGCAAATGTTTCTTTGAGTGTTCATGGTCCCATATAGAACGACTGAGCCTCATTTACCAGCCATCATTTAGACGAATTTGTTCTTAAAACCCACTTTCACGAAAAATTCTGCCATTTACCAAAGTGTTCTTATTTGGGATTTGTTCTTAGGCAAGTACTCAAAACACGAAGGCTCAAACAGTTCTGCCATTTCAGAACACATCATGGATCTGGACTTTTTTCGTAGGACTTTTCTGAACAAATTTGTGAAAAAATAAACAGGCAAAATGAAAAATGATAAATTCTTGTGATGCCCTATTGAGAATGACTAATGTTCATACTCTCTAACATAAGCCTAAGCTTTGACAGCTCAGCTTATTCAATTCATGACTAACCTCGAGACTTTGAGGTTATTTCTGTAAATTCTGTAATATTGAAATACTGTAAATACTGTAAATACTCTATATTATTTGTAAACTAGTATGACATATCGCTGTTGTCAGGAGAAACCTTGTATCTTCAAAATGGTAACTTTACAGGAGAAGGAAAAAACGTACTCATTTTTAATGTAAGTCAATGAAATCAGACTTTTTTCTAAGTCATTTTGAGACATTTCCTTTCATCCATTCATCATGAAATTCACAAACAATGTAAATGATAGCTGGTATTTTCAAATTATGTCAAAAACTGAAAAATGATCAAAATGTGATGTGAAGTTTTCTTCTGACAGCAGCGATATGAAGGTATTTAGTTACGGGACTACTACATTGAATACAGTCCTTTAGGGTTAAACGGGTTAAACTGTTCCAGAATCACCTGCTGTATCTCAGTTTGGGGCCTCCTCCCAGTATTTCAGCTGGTGTTAGTGTGTTAGCGTTAGCATCCGCCTGCATAACCTGCTGCCAGACGCTTCATGAGCTTCATTCACAGACCTGTGGAGCTCAGACGTTTGAGGTTTTGTTTACGGAGCGGAGTCCAGGCCGTAATTAATGTCAGGACGGCTGGTTTTGGGGAGGGGGGGGGTGGATTACAACCACATAAATAATCAGCCTCTATTCTCATTGCTCCTATCACTGCTACGGTCTGGAGCTGTGGAACTCCCACATCCTCTCCCCTGACAACAGGACAGACGTACACACACTTGCACACACACTCACACACACATATACTAATACACACTGACCTCCCCTACCCCACAGAGCCAGCCAGAGGTAGTTTTATTTTTGGAGCTGATGTTTTAAGGATGTGGAGTCCATCCTGTGCTGTGATTTTCACTGAGGAAATGGCGTGGGCTCCCTCCCATCATCTCTCCCTCTCTCTGTCTCCCTCTGTGTTGATTAAGAAGGGCTCTCATTACTCTTATCATTAGCCATGCCAGCACGATGTGTTTCTGTTCATTTAATTGAGCTTTTATCAATCTACTGCGCACAGAGCCAAAACATGGACAGTTTCAGTGCAAGCCTGAAGACACATGCTCCTCTTCCACAGTTCACGTTTGATCTTATATTGAAAAACTATGGTGAAATGTGGCTGTAAAGCTTTATTGAAGTATTTTTAAAGCTACATGACACCTACATAAGCTTTTATGACAACTGATTTAAATGTCTATAGATTTTTATGAAGGCTTAAGTACCAGTTGTCATAAAACTTGCTGAAATCAATGAGCAAAAGCGGCCTTCAGGAAAACTGATGCTTGTGGAATTAAGCATTTCTGTAAATTTACGTACATTGTAAAAAAATGAATAAATGAACAAATAAACTGTCGCTGTCCAATGAAAAACAAATATCTCCAAAATATTAACTCTACAGAAGTAAGTCTTTCAGTGTAAGTCAATGTAAAGAGATTTTGTTCCAAGTGATTTTAGAGCATTTCTATTGGTTCATTCATCACGAAATTTTTACACGAGGTGAAGGACAGCTGGTGTGTTGAAATGATGTAGAAAACTAAAAATCAACAAAAATTAAGTTACATGATTTTCATTGGACAGCGACAAAATAGTAAAAAGTCCAGCAGCCTGAGAAAACCTGTTAATTAACAGAGAAGATATGTTTTCTCAATAATGGCAAACATCTGCAAAACCGCAGTCACTTCATTCCTGAGAAATACTGTGTATTAATCTAATTCAACAGTTTCACTGGTTCAACTCATTATTTCATCATAACAATAACAGTAACAAGCACTAAAATAAGTACAAATGTCTGTAAAAATAAGATAAATCATTTGTTTTTGTGATTTAACAATATATTTCTGTGTATTAACAGCAGAGTTAAAATACCAGAAGGAAACATTAAGGGTGATTTAGGCATTTAATACTTATTTAATAGAGTCATGCTTGTATTTAAACTCATGTGTTACCATACTACTCTTGTTTCATTCTCAACTGGCCAATCAGGGACTATTTTGTTTTTCTCTGTAGTGTCTAGGTAGACATTGTTAAGCAAGCTATCTTATTGGTTGGGTCTTCAAGAGTTGAAGTAAAATCCCAACATCCTGATGGCAATGAACTTTCCATTCCACCTTAAATGCTGCATCAGTTACATTCTACTACCTAAATGTGTCAGGATATCATTGCTGCACCATTTAAGGTGGAATGGAAGATTTATTGGCAGCAGAATGTAACTGCTGTAGGAAGGAAAAACCTAAAAGGCAATTTTACATTATTCACAGACTTTTAAAGCTTCTAAAAGACATTCCATCTCTTATTTGAAACTTGTTAGCATGTAGTTTACCTTGCAGTTATACCATGACTCAGCGATGAGCTGTGGTATAAATATAGAGCTAAGTTAGGTGATACTTTTTTAATCCCACCTCCGCATTTAACCCATCCGTGAAGTGAAACACCACATACGCACTAGTGAATACACACACACTAGGGGACAGTGAGCACACATGCCCGCAGTGGTGGGCAGCCCTATCCACGGCGCCCGGGGAACAGTTGGGGGTTAGGTGTCTTGCTCAAGGACACCTCGGTCATGGAATGTCAGCACTAGGGATCGAGCCGGCAACCTTCCAGTCATAGGGCAGGTTCCCTAACCTCCAGCCCACGACTGCTGCTGTTTGCCTTTTTAACAAGGCATTGATTAAGCTGCTGCTCATATTCAATCAGAAGAAGCTAACTTGCCTGTAGGAAAGAGTTCATTGCGAATCGCCATTAGCTTATTGCTAACAAACTACTAGAGTCCTATAGTGATGCTATGGGATGGTAGCATTATTACAGAGGTGGTTTTTGCCTCATGTTCTAACTACATTTTGACATTCATGGTCCAGATTTAAAAGCTTACATCCAACAGTCATGGGTTTTCACTGTAAAATACAATATATTTACATTTTATTTACATATTTTAAGTTTTTTTTTAAGTGGGCATTGACAATTATATTTTAGAGTACATTTACACAGATAATGCTTTTGCTTTTGCTTTTTTTTTTTTTTTACAGTATAGGGTCATGTCAGCTCTCATGTAAAGTTAATGTAGGTATCATGTAGCCCTAAAAATGCATTTGTAAGGCTGTTTCACACCTACATGGGCCTTTTATGACGGCTGACATGACAACATTTCATGCTCAGTAACCCAGGTTTTGTTCTTTCTTCAGTAAATCCCAAACTTGATGTCTCTAAATGGTCTATTTACTATGCAATAAACTCCTTATGACTTGGATTAGTACAGAGCCGAGTCCTTTTATGTGAAAAATTGCATCGTTAGTTGTAATAATGCACAGTAAACACTTTAAGACTTTGTTATGCAAATTACCAAACACAATTTCACATCATATTAGTGTACAGTTGTCAATAATGTATCCATTCTAGGTAGCGTAAACTTAAAAAAGTTGACTAAGTCACTAATACTCCAACTTGGGGTCCTTATTCTAGCCTAAAAATGAATAAACAAGTCAGTGAGGAACATGGAACATATCATGAAGTATTAGTGACTTACTCAAGCCTTCTTAGCTCTGCTTACAAACTATAGGAATAAAATGTTGTGAAAAATGTAGGTGATAAATTCATTTCATCATTTTCAATGTATTATTAAAACTAGTATTGCAGTTATAAGAGATGTTCACAGTGCAGCTATTTGCTAAAACAGGTTATAGAAAATTGTGAAGAAACCATAAAGAAATATGTCATTTGGGCCATAATGAACAAAGAACATCTTAAAAAAAAGTATCACCACTGAAATAAACATTAGTAAAGGCTTATTCCAACAAGCTTTTGATGTCATTTGGTCTCAGCACTTGTTATGCCAAGTGGCACTTAATGGACAAAGCTTTTATAAATGTCTGTATACGTTTATGTTGGTTTTACTGAAAGAATTGTGTAGGTGTCGTGTAGCCTTATGGTACCAAAAGCATTGAAACATAATCTCACTGTAGTTAAATTGCCATAGGCCCGAATGTGCTGCAGGAGGCTGCTGTATAAGATATAGGCTACAGATAACAGTGCTCCAGATCGTACAGGTGTGCGTGTGGGTGTGCACGCATGAGTGCATGAGTGCACGAGCATGTGCACTCGTGTGCTTGTGTTGTGCATCAGTTTACTCTATTTCTGCTCGAATTCAAGTACAGCTGTTGCTATGTTTGGGCAGGGATGGGATTTAGTGGCAGTTGCTTCAGTAAACAAGAACTTTTGAACTTTTACTAACATCAGCAGTGTGATAGATTATTTGTTTTATATACATACATATATACATTACTGTTGTTGGAAGAAAACCTCATATCTCCAAAATACTAACTTTACAGGAGAAGGAAAAAACCTACTTTACTTTTAATGTAAGTCAATGGAACCAGACTTTATCCAAATCATTTTAGGCCATTTATTTTGGTCCATTGATCATGAAATTTACATGCAATGTAAAGGCCAACAGGTATTTTCAAATTATGACAAATTTTCCCAAAAGCAATATATATATATATATATATATATATATATATATATATATACCTTGTACAGTAACTTATTTCAAGCTGTGGCCTTTAATATTGATTGAAATCCAGTTTTGAAAGTTGAATACATAAAACATAGAATCCTACTGCCTATATGAGCAACCGAATGTGGCTCAGGAGTGCTGACTGACATCAAATGGCTTACTTTGAATGGGCTGAGTTTTAGTTTTAGAGCAGCCCATGGCTGTAAATGAGTTCCAAAGCTCAACTGCGCCCTCTATCCATCGCCTGACGCAACTGCACAGTTCAATTTCACTCAAATGTCATTCATCACAGGCTTGTTTCAAGTACAGTGCTCTTTATGCTGTATTCAACTAAAACACACAACTTGGCATTTCCAACCTCCAAATATAGAAAAACCCAAAGAAAACGCATAATCTTTTACTCAGAAAGACAGGAAGGCGTCCTCAAATCCAAATACAGCATTTGATATCATATCAGCATGGACACTTACTCAGTCAACAACAATAAAGTACCACCGCTTTGCTTTTAAATGAGATTATATGTTTTTATTTATATCTGTTTTAGATAAATCAACATACAGATGCAACACTTGGTTAAATCTGTAATATTGAGCTTTGTTTTGTGGTTTTGAGAAGGTAAATACATTATGAACATTAAAGTTAGTGCTTATTTTTCCCCACTTTACCTCAAACAAAAACTGTGCCCTGATGTCCCACTTCAGAGTTAAGTCAAATGCATTAAAATCAATGATAAAATAACAGCATTAGACTAACTTTACATGGTGGAACTTGCATGCAACTAGCTAATGAGTTGCATGCAATAGAATTTCTGTGCAACCTGACGAAGAAATGTTAAAACGAAGATATATGCAATGTAATTTTGCCACATTTGCAGCATTTATTTTTTTATATACTTCATCCATGATGTATTATTTACATTGGCACACTTTTTTATCAATTTTTTAATCATTATATCCTTTTTCCTGCTACCTATTGTTCTTTCACATGAGTTGGTGTTTTATTTGTGTTGCTCTCTTTTCTATGTATCAGGTGTGGTATAATGTCATTTGAAACGCACATGCCTTTATCACCGTTTTGATCAGCTGTTTCATGAAAATTGTTCCAAAAATTAAGATGGTTGCGATTTTTGCGGCTGAGTTTCAAATAAGTTGCAAGTTGCCAGATGCTTTACATTAGTTTCGCTTAGGTTGCACGAAAGTTGAAAGTTTCACTGTCTAAATCAGTCAAAAAAGAGAAATTATTTTTATTAAAAGAAAAACTAACGAAAAAAAAAAAACATAAAATGGCAAAATAACCAGGAAACAACCATGAAAAACAAATGTGAGGGTAATTACTTTAATAGGGCAAAACAATGCAACACAGAGAGTGGCTGGCCTGGTAGGAGCTAATCACAGAGCCATGTGGTTTGCAGACAGCAACACAAAGAACTCCACAGGCTAATGTTGTTGGGACGTTATTCTTGCGTTTGGCTCATAACCATAGTGGTGGCTCTGTCTCTTTAAGGAACGGGAAAGAATGTTGTGGTTTTTTGCCAGGGTGTTCAGAGCAGTGCCCCTGCAGTCACAGACACTTTGGGCCAAGTCTCCTTCTTCTTCTTCTTTGAAGTTATAGCTTCGCTTATCCTTTTTAGAAGGACGTCTTTTGTTTTTCTGGCTGCTATTTTCCCTTTTTTTCGGCCTTTTGCGAAAACAATGGCCTTGCTTTCTCATCTGATGAACGGCATGTTTGTCTGAACCAGGCCACGTCTGTTTCCCGTTTCACACGTTTGTTTGAGCCCTGGGGATAGGGGACAGGGGGCTGACTTTCATGCCACTTGGGTTTCATATGTACAGAGACAAATGTGAGGACATCCTAAAGATGGTGGTTGCATTAGCTTGTTGACATGGTTTCCTAGGCATGGTAGAATCTGAATGAGCGTTCAGGTCGCATGGCTTCGTTTTACATGTCCACAAGTCTCACCGGGTCATAGAACCATGTGCATATGTAAATAATTGGAAACTGCTAATATGCCTGCAGCAACAGATCCAATTCAGCCTCTTTGCTGGACCAGAGAGTCCTCTAGTGGCGAAGGGCCGCTACAGCAGCCGTCCCAGACAAGGGATCAATAGTGTGCTGCTTTATTGGATCCAGATTTGACCGTCGGAGGCCACAGATGAATGAGTTTTGTAGTCTGGTGAGCAGCCCACGTCGAGTTCAGACTGTCAGACATGTCTGGTGGGGGTTTGAGGAGAAAAGAGAGAAGGAGAGAGGGAGGGAAAGGAGGGAAAGAAGGAGGGGGCGGAGGGCCTCAAAGCGAATGCCACAGAAAAAGAGCATGGCACGGTAAAACCCGAGAGTCCCCGGCCGCCTTTCCACAGGAACAACACCCTCTCTCACAGAGCCTGGGCGGCGGAGTGGAATGAGAGGTGACAGCATATTCATTTCAGATGCTGTTTTCCTTTAGCTCTGGCTAAAAGGCCTGGTGAATGATGAGCGCTCACAGGATTTATTGAGGAGAGAAGAGATTTTAAAGTTTCTTCCATGCTTCGCACTCTGATTTTCCACTGAGGGATCCTTTCGCTTCCTCCCAGTCTTATTTCACCTGGCTGCTAAGAGATGCTGAGATGGATGCCTGTGTTGTGCCAAGCACAGAGAATGGATTTGCTGATAGGGAGAAGGAACATGGGATAAAGTTCTGTGTTCCTACCTTCATTTGTTTAATTTCCAATCAAAAATGGATATTAAGTAAAAAATGGATATTCCTTTGATTTCCTCAGGGATGAATCAAAGGAAAATAAGCAAAAAAAAAACAAGTGTTTCCAGAACTGGAGATGAATAAACTAATAAAAATATAGAGAACATGAGACTCCAAGACTTGGTAGACCACCAAAACATTCCCCCTTCAGATAAATAGTACTTAACCCCTTTTATCACCAAGGCCCACCCATAGGCACAAGGTTTTATTACGCTTCTACAACCCAAGAATAGCTCAGTAAGTTTGCAATGAAGTTCCCATAGATACTGAACAATAAACCTTAGTATGCAATAAGCCTGGAATTTCAATGGGGTTAACTTTCATCTTTGAGAGAAAGGAGAAAATCAAGCTCCATTATTGCTCCACAGATGTTTTGTCCATTCTTCTCAACGCTGTGACACTGAAAGGACGTGTAGAACTCAAAAAGCCTTGAGTGAGAACATAAAATACACAAAAAATAAGAATTTAAGCCAGGAACCTGCTGGCATTGTCAGAAAAAAATTGACTGGCCACCCCAAGGTCCAGACCTAAACATCACTGAAAGTGTTTGCATTTGCTTCAATCATGCAGAAAGCTTAAAATGCAACCAACTTCTAAGACTGAACTTTGAAGGTGTGGAAAATATCTATGCGTATTTCTTTGGGAAACTGAAAGCAAGACTCACAAAAAGAATGGAAGTTGCTTTTAAGGCAAAGAATAGATAAGGATTTTTCCTGAATAACATATCTAATAACTGTTTTGACAGGAAACAAGGGGAAGATGTTCATTTACCTTTGAGCTTTTAGGTCTGGACGTGGAAAACTTTAAAAGTGTAAACACCAACCAAGCACAACTGCACAAATGTTTTAGGACCAGTTATACCACAAAACTCAGCTTGGTTCACATCTGTCAAACACTTTACCAGGGTTAAGTTCTCATGCTTTCCCCAGACTTGGACTGGACATCTTGGGCACGATTGGTATGTGGGTTACTTCACAAAAGACAAAGATATGGACAGGCTAATGTACAGGTTATTTACATTCTCCAGACTGTAGGGTGGTCTGAAGATTACTCTCCATAGGGCATCTGCTGGAAAGACACTTTTAAGGCTTAACTTATCACCCTATGAAGTCACCCTGCCTGCTGTATATGTGCCACTCCACCACGGTGTCGAGCTTTAGTGGCATCTCATCAGGAGGTTGCAAAGCCTCCAGTTAATTTATTAGGATGCACAGCTCATAAAACGGCTGCAGTGGTTTAATTTAATACTTCCCCTTGCAAATTATTACAACACACCGACACACGTGAGCTGCCTGGATGCCTTTTCCAGGCCTTATTTTTCCTGCTTGCACAATGGTTCCTACTACGCACCATGAATCTGGAGAACTTGTGCTCAGCCGTGAAATCGTAAGTCAAGCTTTATGAAAGACAGAGAGACAGAAGGAGAGCAAAAGAGAGAGAGTGCGTGAGAGAGAGAGAGAGAGAGAAAGAGAGAGAGAGAGAGGAGTCCTCCCACCCAACTCAGCACCTCAACATCACAACCCCCACCTTTCCACCTCACACAGAACACTAATGCAGAACTTTTTGCGCCCAGCTCAGATGAGTAATGGGTTGCTCACCGAGTCTGAGGCTTGATTTCAAGTCGTTCTGGAGTCTCCAGAGCTGCTGAAAATGGCATGGCTCAAGCAAGTAGCAACATTTATTCCAAGCAAGTGTGCTTGATTTCACCTCTTTGTAGAGGCTTTCTGGTACACGAAACCCGGAAAATGCCATTAAATAGGAATTTCAGCCATTTTTCAGTTCAATCGATGAGATGTTAATTGATGAGTTATTCAAGGCGGTTTGATGTGAATGGGTTCATTGCAGAGAAACACTCTTAGTTATAGACTCAAATTATTTTACAGTGGTGAGGATAGGAACCAGGGGTCATAATGTCTACAGCACAAGCATAACCAAGTTTTCAATGGGGACTCTTATGCCTTACAACACCCTAAATGTAGCCATCTGCCATGAATATATTTTTAAAATGCAGATTTCAGGCCAAAAGCTTATCTTGAATCTCTCAGGCCTCAGGCATTAATAACCATTTCATGTAATAGCTTTCTGTGAGGGGACTTTTTGAGATGTTCAACTCTTCAGATCTCTGGTTCCCATCACCGATTCTCACTCATTAAGTTTCTCTTCATTCAGTTTCCCATCACACCACTCTGTATGGTCTTAACAATAGAATTATGCATAAATAATTGCTAGCCAACCTTTTGAAAGCTTGCAATTTAAGAAGTAGCCTGGTCTTCAAGGACGAACCCACCAGGGTGTGTTGGGTTTATACTGTTGCACGTGGGCCTTGACGAGGCTAGCGTGAAAAAGGGATCCCGCCCCAGCTTCCCTGGTGCCGCCGTCTCATTTACTCATCCCTCTGGAGAGATGAGAGCGATCTGGAGAGCAAGCTATCTCCATCTCCTCTTCATCTCTCACTGCGCTCGCACTGCTTCAGTTAAATAAATAAGACATTATACTGGAGGCCTTCATTACCACAGATGCTCGATGGAATCAGAGATGTCTGTATGTTACAACAAATTCCTAAATAGACCGATTTTTGGGACAGGTCCCGGGAGGTGGTGGTGGTGGGCCTTTGAAATGAGCTTCTTGTTAATGCCAACCAGAGGGCCTGATTGTAGATGAAGATGAAGAAGGAAGCATCACTGCATGAAAGCAGGCTCTCCTTAACAACCATATGCTATTCCTATTGAAAATAATTTGCTCTTTAACAAGTCCTTGTTTTTTCAGAGAGAGGTCCAAATCTCTTGACGAGTGATCAAGCAAAGAACACTGTCGAAAATCCACCAGACGTCTGACAGCACATCTAATTTGAGACTCCTGACATAACTGGAAAGCTTATTTGGCAGGCTTGGTAGTAAATTCTGTTTGTTTTGCCATTTTCCGCTAAGGCATCCGGATGGAAATGCATCATCAAACGTTTGATGTGTCTCGAACAATGCAGGGTTCTCTAGTCCACACAAAGTTGGCAGGCAAGAACTTTGTAGTAAAAAAAATCTCTTTTTTTTTAAATGTAAATGTATACATACACTGATGCAGCTCATATTACCAAGATAAACAAATGATAACAGTCTGTTGGCTTGCAAATGCACATTTCCATGTGGACAAATCCAGGAGCAATGGCCACCTCTAGTTATCGGATATGTTTCCTGTCAGGCTAAGGTGGCAATTTCCTGCCATTGTTTGAAAGAATTCATGTGATCTTGCTGGGAAATGGGTGTACAAAACATTTTGTATAAGAACTTGCTCATCTACAAAGCTGTTTTCTTAATAGTTGCAAGTTGTCCACTAGATTTTTCTTGCCATTAGAGGAGAAAACAATCTATTTCCAAATAAGTAGAAAAATAAGTTTAAGACTATGTAACGTCAGTCATTTGCAACAAGCATGGTCTTTGAAAGAAACCCACATAAACGAGTCATTAAAGGGGCATTTTTTATGTGACGATAATAGTAATGTGTGCAGGGTTCATTTTAATGTATGTGTGTGACGCTAAGAAGAAATGATATAGAACTGGTTCCCTGAAGTGGTGACACCAGGCTTGTGACTAGCTCATTCCACTGTTGCACAGTGTTGCTTCGAGGCAACAAACGTATTCCTGCAAAATCTCATAATAACAAAAATGAGACTCACTTTTAAAAAAGACATTTAAAGGTCCCCACTAAGAGATAGTATGACCATGAACATGCTGTATGTAGACATACTTAAACGGCTCCCTTTATTGCTTACCCTGTCATTGTCTTTGAATATGGATAATGTTTTTGTAAAGTGAGGAAAATGCGTTTGTTGCCCTGAGGCAACATTGTGCAATGGAGGGTTAATAATTGAGATAATACTGTTTTTGGTTTTAAACATTATTGTACTTCTGAAGATGGATAGCAAACCTGTGCATGAGTGTGTATAACAAAGAGTAAATTAATAGAAAGAGTTCTTTGCAAGATGCTATAGAAGAACCATGTTTTGGAACCTTTCAATGGACAATTTTTTTTTTTTTTGCCATCTAAGAAACCAAAATAAGTCATAATATAGCATAGAACCTCAATGGCATGATTCTACCGGTTTGGTGGTATATTATATGAAGTGGGCTTAAATGAGTATAACTTCTTAGGTAAACTCTGGAAAGTTGAAGCAAACTTGAAGCAGCACTTATGGTAGCCTAAAGAACTAAACAGATGTGAGTGTAAAGAACATTTATAAAGTCTGAAGAAACTCCATCTATTATAAAGATTCTAGGAACTGGTGTAGAAATGTTATGTAAATGGTTCTGTAGACCTTTAAAGGATTTTTCACACTCAACAACATGTTTAGTTATTTGAGAACCAAACATTCTTCTATGGCACCTTTTTTTAAAGAATTTAAAGAAATTTTAAGAGTGATATTCAAGAGGTTTCATCACTGAGAACCAGGAAAAGGAACGTTCAAAAAGCATTTCACATTGCCTTTGTTCTATATACAACCATTGCCTTTACCAAAGAGCAGAGGTGGACGATGTACACAAATCATGTACTTGAGTTAAAGTAGAGCTACCCAAGGTAAAATATTACTCCAGTAAAAGTAGAAGTCCTTACTCTAGACCTCAACTTAAGTAAAAGTACAAAAGTATTTGGCTTCAAATGTACTTAAGTATCGAAAGTTAAAGTACTAAAAGGTTAATTATGGCTCTGATGTCCTGTTATCATTTTTATAACAAGACTCGCTTCATGAAGTCATTTCAGGTGAAAGTCCTCCAGCGTCTCTCTTGTTAAACCAGTCTTTTAATAGAACGTCATTAATTAGTGACGCTGACGTCTATTAAAATGATCATAAGCATAAAACACTGAAGGTAAACAGTTTCCATCAGGGAGAACCAAGTAGCTCTGAAATCACTTTTACAAACAAGCAAAGTTTCAGTTTAAGATTACTTTGTAAATTAATTACAAGTTGAATAAAAATGGGCTTTAAACTCAGGATCACAAATAAGTTTTCCTTTACTGTATTTATCTGTAGGCCTCTGTTCATAAACATAAACTAACCCAAACTAATTTACTATAAAATGAAAGTGTTTGTATGAATTCAGAAAAAAAGAAACAGGCCAGTCACGACTGCATATGGACATATTTCTATATTGTGGTCTATTTACAGGTTAGGTTAGTTCATCATTGGTGCTCTTGCCTTGCGTTTCTTTTGTTTTGAGATGTTATGTTTTCATACACACAAAAAACAAAAGGAATGACAGATTTCTCAAAATATAAAGGAGTAAAAAGTAAGATATTTGACTTCGAAATGAAGTGGAGTGAAAGTGAAAAGTCGCCCAAAATGGAAAAACTTTATTAAAGTACAGATACAAAAAAAACTACTTAAGTACAGTAACGAATTACATTTACTTAGTTACTGTCCACCACTGTCAAAGAGGTCTTACAGATCATGATTTGATGATGCCAAGGATATTTCTTCTTAGAGAAGAATAGTAGGTATTAATAATCATGTTCATTAGATGGTTTCAGAGTTAGGCACTTCTGTCAGCTTGGTGGCTTATTAATATAGCATATTATGTGAATTAGGCCTAAATAGGCCCGAGTGTAATTCCTCTGGTAAACTCTGGAGTTGGGACATGAAACCAAATTGCCTACAACACAACGATTGTTTAACAAAAATAATAAAGTGTTATCTGTCTTAAAAACTATCATTCTAATTCTACTTATCTGCATAATTACATGGTTAAGATGTAAACAATCACAGTGGTTTGGTGTGAAATGCTTGGGTCTAGAGATGCCCTGTTCTCCGTCCACCTCTAAAAGCTTCCTCAGAGGAAACCATGACATGAAATGACTATGAATGTGTTCCCTGATACCTGAGACATTACTTCACTACAGCTTTTTCGTTTTTATGGTGGAGTGATACATCCAGGACGTTTGAGGTAAAATAGTCCCCAAGTCAAATTTCATTTGCCAGGTTTATGAGTGTTTTACCACCATCAACGTCAGATATAAAAACCGATGTGCTGTGTTGGCTCGCTGGTGCTTTTGGGTAGAAAATAAAGTGGCTATATTAGAGTTGTAGACGTCAGGACCCCTGGTTCATATCACCACCACTGTTGAGAAATCTGAGTGGGTACGTTTCTCAACGGTGCACCATTTCACATCAAACGAACGCCTCTGTTTACATTTCAGCCGCTGAATCATGCAGCAATTTTGAGAAGTCGGGAGGAATTCCCATGTAAGTATCTCTGAAGGTATTTTGTTTATGTAGTTGGAGAGGATTTTTGTTCCTGAGCTGCATTTCTACCATGTTTTTTACCATTATTCAGCTCCATGAATAGATCGACCTCACTGCAGGACCCTGAAACAGGAATTCTGCGGCTCGTTTGACCAACACGCCTCACGCTGCTCAGAAATCTGACTCAAACAACAAAGCAAATCCATGAGTATGTGTTTCCGACATTTGAGAGAAATTTTCCGTCATTTTTATAACTTCTCTCATTTCTCTTAATCAAACAGACTTTTCTATAACGGCCTTTAGCTGTTTGTTTATTGACTTATGCATATGCAATACTTATGCGTATAGACTACAGTCTACAGTTTCTCTGTTCTGTCCACATTTTGGTTAAATATATTAGAGTTTAATGAATATTCCTGTCATTACTTTTATTGTGCCATGTGACACTGAAGGCTTTGTACAGCTTTCTGGAGATGTAATAAAGGACTTGATTTCAGTGCAAAAAAATGATATTTCATTCCTTGTTCTGTCCTTTTTATACAAGACAGAATCCTCTCTAAGCATTCAGACATGTTCTGCCATAATAAACACACTGGGATTTATATTTTAATTTATTCGTGATCTCCTGTTACGTAATTGCTGCTGAGAGACGTAATGGGTTTAGTTCAACTCTGAAGAAGTTGGCTTATTTAATCTTATATATATATTCATTTCAACGTGCACTCTTGTTCCTTAATTAGACAACAATCCCTTAAGCTTAACGCACCATAAACTGTCCAGCCTATCTCGGCTTTTAGGGTGGACGATGTGGCGCAGCGCAGGAAATGGAGTCAGTCAAGTGCGGCGGTCAGTGAAGGACACGCTGACCATCTCGAGCCAGCCGCAGGTGGTCAAGGCGATCCCGTGGAGAAGAGAGACCTGTTTAGTGACACTTCAGTCATTACGAAGCGTTTTCTCAACAGCTGGACGGCGATTTGTCACCAACAGCCTCCCGTCATTCAGATACAGCGCATATTAGCGGAATGGGGGGATTTTATAGCGCGCCGACAAATTAAGCGTTTCGTTTTACTACTGCATTTTTAATTACAGGCGACGGTTGATTTTAGTGAAGTGGGGATTCCACCGGTTCCTCAAAAATTCCTGCACTATTAACCGGCTCCAAATTTACAGTCAGACCTGCTTACAGTGGTGGTGATAGGAGCCAGACGTCGACGTCTGAAAGTTATTAAAACGTCTAAAACTTGGAAATATATTATTAAAAGTACATGCAGGTTGTTCTAAGGTCAAATACAGCCCCCACCTCCCACCACTCCCCCACCCCCACTCCCCCAAGTCAGCTTTATGCTTTGAAATGTTTCATCACTATTTTATAATCATAAACTTTCAGAAATTCAGAATCGTCGCCGGTGGTTTAGAAAGTACATTTTTATTTGTGTTGTAATCTTTATGACTCCTGGTTCCTAACAGCACCGCTGTAAAGAAATCTGTGTCTGTAAGTTTCACCACAATGAACCGTTTCACACCAAACCACTCGCAATTACGTCACATCTCAATCACTGAATTGAGCAGAAATGTTTAAGAAATCCTCTTTAAACTGATTTGCGTCTAAAACCGCTTTTAGCAAACCCCCTTGACCATATGAGGCCGAAGGAGACAGAATTTTTATTTGTACGACAAATTTACTTGAAGTTACGGAATCAAATCGATGCCAACGTTTGGGAGCCTGATCTCAAATAGATGGTTCCCCAAGAGTTCTTCAAAAATGGACCCTTACCCTTTACAGCACCAACATGGGCTCTGGTTTTGTCAGGATTCCAGGCTCGTCACAATAGAACCCTACATTTTGGTGCTGTGTAATTTCTGAAGAAATGAAGAACCCTCTAGAGCATGCAAATGCTTTTTTGAAGGTCCATGTTTCTAGGACCACTGCCATTACTAAAGAACCTCTTGAAGAGCCACCTTGTTTAAAAGAGGGTGCCAGTCAAAAGTTTGGACACACACACACACATCATATGCATATTTCGGTCTATTTGTTTTTACAACTTTACACACATTTTAGAAAGCGGAGAAATGAAAGCATCAAAACAATCGAGTCATAAATAAATATGGGATTACTCCGACATATATGGAAATTATGACCTTTTATTCCCCCAAATAGGGCTACTTAGACCCCGCTCCTTGTCTTTACGAACACAACTGATTGGCGTTAAGGTGGACTGGACTTACATTCCTCCAACGACCTTCCAAGAAGTCCTAAATGCAAAAGCTTCTTAGCAAATATTGTTTCTTTTTTTCATTGTGTATTTTGGACAGCGGACAGCCTCAATGTCATCGCTTATATTCACACTTTTGAGACGCTGTTTACACCAAAATGTCTTCGAAAGCCACGAAGTCAGGTGTGTCCAAATTTTTGACCGGCACTGCAGACTCAATTAGCCGCGTGCTATTTGCCCCCAGAGGTCAAACCCCTTAAGGAACGGCTGGAAAAGTCTCATTTCGGAGGTACGCGGCTCTCCGCTCCTGACGCTGAGGAGGTGCTGCGGTGGGGGGTGGGGGGGTGGGGGGGCTCGGGTGTCCTCCGAGCATAAAACTCCCACTTTATGTTTTTTTTTTTATGGTGCTGTTCCAGTTTCACCCAGATTTCCCTTCATTACACGGTTCAACGGTCTCGCAGCTGGCGCGCAGGGGAGCCCCTCATTGGTCAGCGCGGGTGGAGCCGAAGCCTGTTATTGGTCAGCTGCGAGAGGGGGAGGGCACCTCATTGGTCAGCTGGGCGCCGCCGCCTTTCCATTCACGCGTCCCCCTGCGCTCACACGCCTCCTCCAAATAACTCACTGTCATTCATGGTGACGGACTTTCTCATAGACGGGACTAATTATTATTTCAAGTGTGGGGAAAAATCGTTAAAGCGCGCGACTGACAGGTGAGTGACGTTCCCTTCTCGCGGCGTAAAGCTCTCGTGACTGCGGTGGTCGCTATTCTCTCTCTTGCGTTTTTGTCTGACATGCAGCTAAAGCTGGTTTACCTTCGTGTTCGAGCTGCCCGGTCCACCGTAAACGGTGCGACAGTTACATTACCTGCTGCACCAATTAAGGTGGAACGGACAGTTCGAATAACAGGGTGGCGGGGTGGTCTTGCGAGTGCGTTAATGTTGTTTTAGCCTATTTAAGGCACGCGTTGCACTTTGCTAAATGTAAATATATGATGGTATTTACTTTTTGGGGCGTTTGTGGGCGTGTTCGTCCATCCTGCCAGGCGTTGCGGTGTCGAGTGCGTTGACAGAAAGCCCTCGCTGAGGTATCAGTTAGCGCGCGCCTCGGTGACGGACAACACGCGCACTTTCGTGCAAGGTAAGATGCTTAAAATGTAACATAAGAGGCTGGCAGGCCCCGCGCTGTGTGTCTCCGAGGAAAGTCCACGCCGTTGGTTAACGGTCCTCCTGAGCCTCCAGCCGGCTAATTGGCTGCAGATGGGGATATTCTGAGCTCTCTCTCTCTCTCTCTCTCTCTCTCTCTCTCTCTCTCTCTCGAAATTGGACGCATTTGGGAAAGTTTATGAGGCGAGGCCCGGTTCTGGCCCGCAGGAGCCCGGGGTCTAACGCGGAGGCCCCCTGCGAGAATAAATCGAGCGCATTATAAGACTTTAGAATAATTTATTCTGGAGTCAGGTAGGCTGTGGTCAGGTATGGGATCGGAATGCCACGAGCGCAAATGGCTTCTCTGCGCGCAGTGACAAGCGGGAAGGTTTATGAGGTGCTCTTTATTTTGGGCGGGCGGGGGGGGGGGGTGTGGTGGGGGGGTGGTATCGGGGTATTGAAAGTGGACCCATTCATCACTGCTCTGCTAACCTCCTCTATCAAATAGCGCGACTCGTCACTCCGCGAAGAACCAGATGTTTTGGCTTTACGATGAAAAAAAAGGGGGTTCTCCGAGGGTTCTTCAGAACAGGCACTGGTTATAGGTGGCTAGAGCCTTGAAGTTTGAATGGGACGGTGAAGCTGTTCTTCTCTGGTCCAAAGAGCCCGTTTTAGAAGCCACATATTTACGCGCGTTCAAGGCAGCCGGCTCCTCAGTGAAGGCAGTGTTTACGCGCAGAACCGTGAACGCGCTGAATGTGCACATGGGGTTCTTCGCACAGGTACACGGTTCCCGTCTCAGATGGAGAAAATGTTTCACCAAAAGAGCCTTTACTTTGGTGCTGCTTAGAGACAACATGTGCTCAGGGCGTAAGGATGACATGTGTATCTAACCGCGGTGTGTTTATATCTACAAATTACTCATTTAATCATTCATTGCTTATTTGTTTAATTGATTGTCTAATATCAATGTCTGGCTAGTGGTCTAAATGCATTTTTATTTGTTTGTTTGTTTAGACAAATTGTGACAGTTGTTCTACAAAACAATTGTTAAAAAATACACACCTTTTCAAATAGTATTTACTGTAAAATGTACTGTATACTATATGATTTACTGTATTTACTATACTATTTAATATATACTATTAATTACTGTGAGTATTTACTATACTATTTACTACTATTAATTACTGCGAGTATTTACTATACTATTTGCTACTATTAATTATTATGAGTATTTACTATACTATTTACTATATACTATTAATTACTGTGAGTATTTAATATACTATTTACTACTATTAATTACTGCGAGTATTTACTATACTATTTACTACTATTAATTATTATGAGTATTTACTATACTATTTACTATATACTATATTATTTACTGTTAGTATTTACTATACTATTTACCATATAATTTACGTTTAATATTTACTATAAGTTAAGTATTATTTATTTATCTATTGGTCATTTGCTTAATTAACGATGTCGTGTTTATGCCTGGCTGGTGCATCCAAATGCATATTTTTATTTTGTTATGCCAGTTATTAGCTGCGGCTAAAGCTTAGCCTGCTCTACAAAACCGTTAAAAAAATTAATTAAACCATTTATTTCATTATTCCGGTTATTGTTTAGTAAACTGATTACTACATCATGTTTTAAACGTCTTCATTTGCTTACTTGCTTACGCATTTATTTGTTTGCGGTAGTGTTTTGGCTCGCGCCCGTGTGCCGTGGAAGCGCGAGGAGAGGAGGGCAGAAGATGCCCGTCCCCGAACTGCCCTCTCACCCGGGACTGAGTTACACTTATTAAAGAGAAAAGTGCTTCAACATGTGCACAGCCCGAGGGGGTGGGGGTGGAGGTGGGGGGGGGTGCAGGCCTCAGCCTTAGCCCACATCTGACTTATTCAAGAAAAACAAAGAGAAAGAAAAAGAAAGTCAAAATTGAATAATAATAATAATAATAATAATAATAATAATAAATCACCGATGCTGCTGGTTCTGAAATAGGGAAGTTATTCGGCTCTTTCTGCTCTGTTTCTCTTCCTCAAATAAACTCGTGAACCAAATGTGGCCTCCGCTCTTTATTTGACTGGACGTGGTCAGTGCGAACCGGAGCGCTTCGCCCTCTGACTCAAACACTTGATGCATCTGCGGCCTCCATCACTGCCGCTCCTCCTGACAGACACACATCAGGCTGCGCATATTTAAGGAATGCACGGCATGATGAGAGGAAAGCCGGTGTAATACCGCGGGGCAGAGAGAGAGAGAGAGAGAGAGAGAGAGAGAGAGAGAGAGAGAGAGACCACTGCAGACACAGAGACCCTAAGCTGAAGTCCAGCTTGTAGGGGAACGAGCGAAGGACTATAAGAACAGCGACCGAGTGAACGAATTCGTTTCTCTACTGTGACTCTTTCAGGCCTGGGCTGTTTTATTTGACCTAAATCAGAAACACATTATCACACCAGTTGGTTAATAACGTATTTATAATACGTATAAATATTTCGCTACTGTCAGAAGGAAACTTCATATCTCCATTTTTTTTTTGCTTTGAATGAAAGAAGAATGCTCCATATCGCACCATAAACGGTTCCATGATTGTCATAGAACCTTTCATTGGCTCTACATAGAAGCTAAAAGTGTATAAAAGTAGTGTAATAGCTCCACTTATCACTGCTGTGAGAAGGAAACCTCGCATGTCCATTTCTGACGATTTTCAGTTTTTGACATAATTTGAAAAGGCCGGTTGCCCTTTACATTGTTTGAAAATTACATGATGAATGGACCAATAGAAATGGCCCAAAATGACTTGGGAAAACGCCTGGTTCCATTGACTTACATTAAAGGAAAACATGTTTTTTCCTCCTCCTGTAAAGTTGGCCATTTCGGAGATACGAGGTTTTGTTCTGACAGCAGCCACATACTGCTGCTATGATATCATTGCTTATGTATTTGTTCGTCCTTTCCCAGGGGCTGTGAAGTGAAAGTCATCCATTTTCCGGCTCGTTGTCCCATGACCATGTTTCAGACTGTCCCAGACACTTCGTCTTACGTCAAGGTAAGACAACAACGCCACTGGCAGCAGGTAATTGGAGGACACCCACTAGAACCTTTTCAAATGACTGTACCACTAATAACAAACATTAACAGGTTCTACCAGGAGGTCACAGACCAAAGAATATACAAAGATACGTAAATATGTCGGTGTACAAGCACATAAGTAGTTGGTAATAAACTAATAATAATATGATAATAACAGTAATAAACAAATCTATGTTTACATGATTGTGGTGTACATTGCTTGTTGTATGATTGGCCCCGTCTCCACAAAAGAATAAATAGAACTGACGAGAGAACAAACAGATCCGAAAGGAGGGGGTTACAAGTTCAAGCCTAACCACACAGCAGCAGCAACAACAACAACAACAACAACAACAACAACAACAATAATGCCTTATTTTGAGAGGTTTTACAAGCAGTCCATTCATTATGCATCTGCTGTGTTCAGCTTTAGAAATGCAGGGCTGTTGGCCTCACCTGGTAGAATTACAGCTTTGGCTTCTGTCCAGCAGTGTTAAACTGGTCAGTAACTGCATTTTAACTGGGAGGAGGAAAGGCTTTGGTGGGATATCTGCGCTACTCTGCATGCCTTACAAGGGTGGTGGGGGTGTCCTTTAATGTCTGTTATTACATTTGACACAATGTGGGTTTTCACCTCCAGAAGAATGTAAACAGCACACATCTGGCTCTCACATTGCAAAAGCTCTTCTGATGAATCGAAGCACCACGCTTATGTAATGATTGCAGCCCTGCATTGTCGTTTATATGAGCCAATAATAACGTCAACAGGTCCCAGCAAGGGCTACAAATGATGTGCAGGCATTTTTAATCAATAATGCTGTGCACACTCGGTTCTTGTGTGATTTATTTGGCGGCTCAGAGCAGCAGGTTATTGTTGTCCCTTCATTCTTTGAGGTTCGGAAAGGCTCATTGGCATATTTGCAATGTAGATTTATAACAGAAGCAGCAATAGGCCTCATATATCCCAAGTGCAGCCCCAGCGCCATGAAAATGAAATACCGTGCCTGCTAAAGTCATTCATTATATCTTTACAATCAGCATACTTTCCAGGACCGACTTGTTATGTTATGGAGACTTATTACCCGCACCCCCCCTCCTGCATAAGGGAGCTTTTCATGCAGACTTCCACAGTGTGCAAATGCTGCAGCCCCACGAACAGTCCACGATCTGTTTGGAGACATTAGGAATGCTGGGGGAAAACGTTTTCTTTGAAATCCGCACTTTCTCCCTCCGGACTCAATAACAAATAGCAGGTCTAGTCCATAGAAGGGGTCCCCACAAATGCTAATGCCATTGGATTATTAGAAATACCCACTGCTGAATCACCCATTGTAGGGTACCTGTGGTGTGACTGTATATTCATATACAGTCGTGCAAACACCTTTAGCTCCAGTAACACTCGAACGCTCTGCTTTTCTCGACCCAATCCAAGCTCCGCCCACACATGCATTGAAGAATGCTGGCAAAATCCTATAATTGGAATTGCACATACAAATTTCCAATTTAAGAAGCTACCAAGCTGAACTATGTTGTAGCCAAACATAGTTTAAAAATGACAATATATTTTGCCTGCTTACTTGCTATTATGTGTCAAGTTGATGATCTCAAGGAATGCTTCTCTATCTACTAGCATCTACTGTTTATGTAAAACTAGATATTACATAGATAAATAATGAATATATCATATAACAGTTTGTGAAAGATCATTTAGAAAATAGATGTATGGGATGAGATCCATAATGTTGAAAAGGAGGCCACCTGTGTAGAGTTGATGCTAAAGATAACTGGAGATCTATGAAAAACATTTGGCTCTTTCTGTGAGTCATGGGGACAATAGTGTTAGTGTCTATATGAGGGGTCCAGTAAAGATTTTTAGGGGTACCGTAGGCCCCAGAGAGATCCTGCCACCAGCAGTAGTTGTAGCTAACTGAAATTGAAATTAGGAACGTAGGACAGGATAAACACCACATATATATATATATATATATATATATATATATATATATATATACACCATCTATGATCCATGACAGGCCAGGCAGGAGCTCCACAAGAGACCTTGGGGAAGACTCTAAATGTTATAGTCCTATCTCTGAAACATGGTTAAAAAATATGTCACTCTGGATAAGAGCATCTGCCAAATGTTAATATGTGAATATAAACAAGGCTCTAAAGGTAATAAATTTTAAGTTTGAGCAAAAGTTTTGCCCATACTGTTTAAAGCATATTCAACCTAGGAGCATTTGGACCATCATGGATTGTCAATTTTGCTGGTTGCAATCAGACGTTATCATGCTATGACTTTTCATACAATGCAACATCTTCTTGCCAGAACAAAAGGAGCCTTCAATAAGTGGTCTGCATGTTACTTGTGGCTCCATGCCATTATTTTTCAATTTGTAACTGAGCTATCCTGGAAACCGTAGCTGTATGAGAGCAGTTGGGGGATCAGCACTGTTGCTAACAGTTGCAGTGCGGGTGGAAAGTGGCAATAGGCCTGGCACTCCTGAACACCCGTTTTACAGAAATATTCTGGTGCATTAGAGCGAAGCCACGGCCGGGCTGTGGGCTTGTTTGGTTAAGGCCAGGCGAGACTGGAGCGCTCCAATCAAAATAAATCTCAAATTAATGACGGCCTCGAGCGAGAGGCCAGACAGCTCGCGCCTGGGCGCAGCAGCAGTCTCCATTTTTTGCCCTCGGTAGTTTGCCTTTGCCCTCTCTCTCTCTCTTTCTCTCTCTCTCTCTCTCTCTCTCTCTTTCTCTCTCTCTCCCTCTCTCTCTCTTTCTCAAAGTCCTCAAGTCTAATAATGAACAGTCTGAGAAAGGCGAACCATACTGAGGGCAGCGACTTGGTTAAGATAATATGTCTGATATGTTTGTTACAAAAGCGTAATTCACAATGTCTCTATGCTTCTGAGTAGCTAAATACACTTTGTGCCTGGTGGGAAGAAAACATGCTGTTGTCGGAAGAAAAACTTGTATCTCTAAAATGCAAACTTTACAGGAGAAGGAAAAAACATACTTTACTTTTAATGTAAGTCAATAGGACCAGAAATTTTTCCAAGTCATTTTGGGCCATTTTTAAAGTCAATTCTTCACCAATTTTACACATAATGTAAAGGGTGAAAAACATCAAAGTTATTATAGTACTTTTTTTTACCCTTTTTGCAAAGAAGGTTCTCTGTAGTGCCAATGAAATGTTCTATGACAATCATGGAATCAGTTTCGGTGCCATATGGGGCAATTTTTAAAACATCCTTTTAAAAAAACAGCCTATTTTTGTCATTTTAATTTCAAAATAATTTGAAAATGCCAGCTTTTGTTTGCATTGTGTCAAAAATTCTATGACAAATGGCAAACAGAAACAGTCCAAAATGACTTAGAATAAAACTGTTACAATGACTTACACTGAACGTTGAGTATGTTATGTATTTTTATTGTCATTTCCTCATTTCCATTGTTGCTGCTGCTATTTTTTGTTGCTGTTGATGCTCTTCCTGAGCTTTTTGCTCTTCCTGAACCGGCAGATAAGTACTCCATGTCTGTAACACGTTACCCTTGCAGTGTGCGTCTTCTTAAAAGCTTCTGTTGGTCATGTTCTGGCCACTTGCGGGTGTCTTGCAGCAACCATTTACAAACTTTAACCCATCCCACCCACTTCAGAGCTTTTTTCCCAATAGTGTGGAGCCCCTGGCTTCCCACAGGTCGTGGTTGGAAGAAATGTCTGGCTGTCAAGCTCCCAGCGTCGAGCCAGATGTTCTGTGGCTGCCTGTATAAACCAAAGTGCATCTGTTTATTGGCCTTCAAAAGTGTTTGTTACTGCTGGACTCATGATGACCCGGGCAAGTGCCACGCTGGGAGAAATGCTGGTTTGTTGCGATTTATGATAGGCTTATGTCTCATGATGAGGTTTGACAATCAGCTATATTGGAATCTCTTGTTTTGAACACTGACATTATCGCACTGCATCTTACACCAAAGGTGAACCACAAATTTGACTCTAACCAAAGTACTGATTAGCTTGTGAGCTTTTATACAGCTAGTGCTGTGCATTCAACTCTGAACAGGTCCGTTCTAATTCTCTGAGAAAAGAACCACCTTCACAAAGGTTCTGTCAATGGACCTGTATCCAGGCTCTGACACATTTAGGAACGTTTATTTGTTAGAGTGTAGGCCTACAAAGCAGAGCTTAGAACTTTTCAATGTGTTGATGTATCCCCCACCACACTTACATGATATATACTATGTAAACAACAGTGCATATTGCATGGCAATGGGATCTGCACTCTACTCAGTTCTTCAGCGCTCTTTAGTAAAGAAAATGGCATATATGCTAATAAGATTGTACACTGAACCTTTTTGAAAAGGGTTCTATGTAACAACCAAAAGGGTTCTGCTAGTGTTCCGATGTCAAGCTTTTAACAACCAAAGAACCCTTTCGGTTCTATATAGAAGTCTTTTGAAAAAGGTTCTATAGAAAGCCATCTACAGCACATTCTCAGTCAGTTGGAAGAACTCTTTCACCATGCAGAGAACCCTTTAATCATGCAAAGGGTTCTCTGGTTACTGACTGTTCTATATAAAACCATGTTCTTTACTGAAGAATTTTGAGTAGGTACTTTGTAGGCCTACTCTCCAAGAAATAGAGGTTCTATATCTGGACCTGTTCATGCAAGCCAAGACACATTTAGGAACTTTTTTTTTAGAGTGTAGGCCTACAAAGCAGAGCTTAGTACTTTGCTGTAAACACTGTTTTTAATGTATAACAAACCCCCCCACCCCACCCCACTTGTAATATGAAAACAATAGTATATGATGGAAAGTTATAAACTCTACTCCTTAGGGCGAAACTCAAAGAAAGGTTCTTATGTCCAAGACAAGAAACATGTAGAAACTTTTTTTTTTTTTTGAGTGTAGGCCTACAAAGTAGCACTTGCTACTTTCCAATATATTCTATTTTTTATCTATTACAAAGCTCCCACCCCCACTTATAATACATGAACAATAGCATGTTTTAGAATTTTAAAAATGATTAGAGTAATAGTTCTACTTTGTAGGTCTACACTCTCACAAGTAAGTATGTAAGTCAATGGAACCAGACATTTTTAAAAAGTTCCTTTGGTCCATTCATTGTGAAATGCATGCACAATGTAAAGGGCAATGGACATTTTCAAATTATGTCAAGAACAAAAAAAAAGTAAACATTAGAGTTACTAGGTTTTGTCCCAACAGCAGTGATGTATGCTATTGTTTATGTGTTACAAAGAGGCCCTCCTACTTCTAATGCACTATAGAAAATAATGGTCTCAAATCCAGACCTGTCCAACCAAGCCAAGACCCATGCAAGAACTTTTATTTCTTAGAGTTTAGACCTTCAAAGTACTATCCTTTCATTTAACGATACTGTTGTTTATATATTACAAAGGGAGGGTTGCATCTTTATAGTTTGCATTTCTTAAAGCCCGGCCTATATTCTGAGACCAGTTTCAAAAACCACATATTTGGAGGCCTGTCAGTGCTTCAGCACATTTTTATTGAAGGCTTTCCCAAACTTTCTTTGAAACAGAATGATGTAGACCTGCTGATCCTCTGTGGAACAAGGAATATAAGCAATAGCCCCCCCAAAATCCCATCCATAAGTTCTCAAGCAGAGCCAATAAAGCATCACAGAGTCATTAGCTCCCTATCACTCCCTTCCGTCTGGGAGAGAAAATTGTGTCTTAATTAAACGAATGCCAAACTCTCTGTGGAGACATGACTCTAGGCTAACATGTTTCATCTCTCAGCTCCTGCAGCTTGTGACAGTGTTCATCCTGTCTGCTATGATCCATCACAATTATGTCCCCCAAATTGTTGGACTCTATGGGCTGAATTAAGATTTTGGCTAAAATAAACAAACTTCATGCCAAAAAAAGAAAAAAAGGCAAGACATAGATTTTGCACCGTTGCTCTCCTGTGGCTGCGTCCTGCTGGCTTTGCTCCAAAGAGATGTGTGTTCAGGATTCCCCACACCCTTCACTGGTCACGAAAAAGGATTTCAGCTCAGTTTATACAGCAGAAAAGCTCGAACAGTGCTGTTTTGTTCGCTGAGAGCAAGGCCCCCTGACTCGAAATGGTTAAACAAGGTGTCTCCCTTAATTAGGGCGAGCTGCACAGGCCCCAGGCAGGGGAAGCCTTGACCCCTAGCAGGATCCAGATGTGGGGGTCTCCAGGGGGCCTCTCCAACCAACCACCCTACCCCCCCCAGACCCCCAAGTCTTGAGCAGACAGGCCAGTCAACGCAGACTCTGTCTAGTCCCACTGTTGTCTCTCCCTTAGGCACAGCCCTCTCTGTCGGAGGGGGTGGGGGGGGGGTGGCTCGAGGTCCAGGGCTCTGGTCACGCTCCACTCTGCCTCCATGTCTTAAGTCTACTCAGTAATAACGCAGCTGAATTGATGAGGGCTTTTTCAGAGGGAAGAGAAAAATGCCCGGGGGGGTGGAGGTGTGGGGGTTGGGGGGGTGGCGAATGGGGGCTCTCAAAGTTGCCATATACACAACATATATGAAATTAGAAATATAGCATAGACAGAGCTTCACAGTATTCAAAGTGCAAAACTGCAGCCTATCGCTGATGTCAGAAAAAAATCTCTTATCTCCATTTTTTGTCTTTTTTTCATTGTTTGACATCATTTAATAATATCTGTTGCCCTTTACATTGTTTGTACATTTCATAAAGAATAGACCAAAAGAAACAGTCCAAAATGACTTGGGAAGACTTCTGGTTCCATTGACTCACATTAAAAATAAGGTATGTTTTTTCCTTCTCCTGTAAAGTTAGCACTGTGGAGATACACGGCTTTCTTTAGACAACAGCGCTATGCTTACATCACTGTTGTATTATATTTAAGTGAAAACAAAGCTCACCTACAGAGATAGACAGATAGATGGGCAGATGGATAGTGGAGTTTTTCCCACATATTTAGATTTATTTAGTTCACCTATATAACACATATATAACATATATGTAAATCACTGCTAGATTTCTAGAATTTAGATGGATCTAGCAGCAAACTAAACAGCAGCACTGATAATCCAAATATGAATCCTTAGATTCCTTCAATAGCAACAGTCTAGGCAGCCAATAAGTACAAATGTTCAGGAAAAGAAGCAGAAAACAAAAAAAAATATATTTAACATAAAATTGCACAGAAATCTCAGTTGCTAAAAATGAAAAATCAACATTCACACTATTCAGTATTTAGGCCACTCTTTGGACTTCTTTTCCAGAGACCCGATTTCAGCATTTTGAAAGAAGTCTTGAGGGACATTTTTTCCACACCTCCAAAGTTCAGTCTTAGAAGTTGGTTACAGTTCCTGCTTCTCACAAACCAAGCGATCCCAAACATATTCAGTGATGCTGAGGTCTGGACTGGCTCTGAGAACGTCAGCAGCATCTTTGTTCAATTTGCAGATTTGATCTTTCTTGTGCGTTTCCTTTTCTCCGTGCGGGCTCACGCACAGCGCGAGTTGTCTTCTCACAGTGGAAGGATGGACAGAAACATATGGATTGTTTCAGATCTGATGTGGAGCTTGGATTTCGTCTATCTGTCAGAGATGAAAGCTTTAAGTGCTGTTTGTCTGAGGGTGAGGATATTGGTGGTCTATCAGGCATTGCAGGTGGTTGTTAGGAGCCCCTTTTCCGTATCTTTTAGTCATTTTTTTGATCTCCAGTTTTGGAAATTCATCGTTTTTTCACTAGTTTTTCTTAAGAAACTAGTTTTTAAAAAAAACAATGAGAAAGTGGGTGGCCTTTCTTCTGTGAATGACTTCTTATATGAAAATGAGTGGTTGTATACAGATAGATAGATAGATAGAAGTAAAGCCTGGTCTTCGGTCTTCAGTGTGATGCTATATCCATCCCCCCAACACTCGTGGTGCTGAAAGTCGTGCAGTAATGCAATGCAGAGCAGATGTGCGCGCTGTGCGGAGTGCACGGCGCTGCGCTGCTGCTCCACAGCTCATTCACTGCGGGACCTCAGCGCACGAGCGAGCGGGGAAGAGGAGGAGAGCAGGGCGCGCGGCGCAGGTACTTCCAGCTTTCACTTCTCCTCAGCCCACTTACACTTCCTCACGGGTCTCCTTCGAGGAACAGGGCCGCATCTCTCCGCGGGACAGCCGTAAACGAGTCAAACTTAGTGGACAAACAGCGCGTGATGGTCGCACTAAGTTCAGCGGGTTCATGAAGAAGAGCTTTCAGCGTTCGCAGCTGCGGCTGCGGCCGGCCAGTCTCGCGAGATTAAGGAGTTACTGCAGCCTCTTTATCACAGATCTCCTACGGTGACTGTCCAAACTCGGGTTTAAGTGCTGTGATGCATCCACAACGTCTTAATCTCACACTTCAACGAGGCTGCTTATAAAGAGCAGGCAAGAAAAACAAGCACACTTAAAAAGAGGGTTCTTCAAGGGTTCTTTAGTACAGGGAATGGTCCTATTTAGAACAAAGAGTTCTAGAACTGTTTCACGCTTAAGTAGTTCTTTGTTTGGTGAGAAATTGCTCTTCAGATCGATGAAGAATGTGTTACGGTTCTATATAGACGCTTTCTGGATATTGTTCTGTATGGTTCCCAAAAGGGTTCAGCTGTTGTAGAAGAACTTTTTGGTGCTATAGAGCCATTCTCCATCCATCTGAAGAAGCATGTCACCATGCAAAGAACCATTTTAGCATGTAAACAGTCCTATGCACACTTTTAAAAGAGATGGTTCTTCAAGGGTTCTTTGGTAGAGGGAATGGTCCTATTTAGAGCAAAGAGTTCTAGAACTGTTTCACCCATAAAACGTTTTTTGTTTGGTGAAGTTGCTCTTCAGATTGATGGAGAATGTGTCACGGTTCTATACAGAAGCTTTCTGGAAATGGTTATGAAGTTATGAAGTCAAGATTGTAACTGTAGAAGAACCTTTTTTGGTGTTGTATAGAACCATATACACTTTGTCCATCCATCAGATGAACCTTTTCACCATGGAACCACTTAAGCATGCAAACAGTTCTATATACACTTAAATAGGTGCGTTCTTTACTAAAGATCATGGTTCTTAAATGGTTCTTCTGGTTGATTGAGAATGTGCTGTTCTGGGTTCTATACAGAAACGTCCGTCATTGCACTGAAAAGGGTTATGATGTCACAGTAGAAGAACCTTTATTTGGTGCTATATAGAACCATATACAACAAGAACTATTTCACCATACAAACAGTTCCATGTGCGCTCTTAAAGAAGATGTGTTGTTTAGTAAAGATAATGGTTCTTAAATAGTTCTTAAATGGTTCTTCCGGCTGATGGAAAATGTACTGTGCTGGGTTCTGTGTAGAAACTTGAAATGGATCTGTCATCGCACAAAAAAAAGGGTTCTACCGTTGTTAGAATCCACAGGAATAATAGAAGCTTATAGACTTTCTTTTTAAGACTAGAACCTGCGGTTCGAAACAGGACCGTTGCCTTTACTAAAGAACCCTTTACTAAAGAGCTCTTTTTTCAAGCGTGTACATAAAGCGCTGGACTCCATCCTGTAAATATTTCCAAGCAACAAAAAAGAAAGAAAAAAAACTTTAGAGAGGAAAGAAACTCCATTGTTTTCGAGCCTTATCTCCTCTGTCCAGTATCCTGCGTTTCTGAGGGCAGTAATGAAGGCAGGGCCACACAACCACACACACACACACACACGCACGCACGCACACACACACACACACACACGCACACGCACTCAGCTTCCTTCTCCAGCGCAGTGACTTCACTTCCCAAAACGCAGCAGCAGCCGAGAAAAAGGTCCGTCCGGTGTAAAAGAGTGCACGCGCGCGTGTGCGTGTCTCTCTCGCTCTCGCTCTCGCGGCCGCGTATCCCGGGCTGGAATTAACTGAGGCTCGTGTCATGTCCGCACCAGCGCCGGACTCCGCTCGAAACGGGACGAAATGGACGGAACCATTAAGGTAAGAGGGAGGGGGTTCGGACCGGACGGGCTGGACCGAGCTTTGGTCAACTGGGCGCGCAACGGCTGGACACGACCAGAAAAGAAAGAAAGAAAGAAAAAAAAACAACCTTCCTTCCCCGCTACTTCTTCTTTTTTCCCTCCTCGAAAAAGTTTCCCTTTTCCTTTTCGTCTGGGTCGAAAGCTGAAAAACAGGGATGGGGTGGGGGGGTGCCGGCGGGGGCGTTCGGATGGAGTTTACACACACACACACACATACACACACGCGCGCGCGCGGGGGAGAAGAAACGCAGTGTGTAGAGACGCACATCTGGGACGAAATGAAATGGAGGGATTTTAATGGACTTCTGAGCGTCTGGAGCTTCGACCCGCACTGAAAGCGCCGCACGAGGTGGCCCGGACTTTCTTCAAGCGCGTCGGCGGCGAACGCAGTTTTACAGCTAGACTGATCGCCTGTGTGGCTCCTGAAAAGCCCCGGCACTGGCGAGCCGAGCTGGAAGGCCACTGGGCGGCGTGTTGGCTCGGTCATCATGGTCAGCGGACGGTCTGAAAGACTGGGCTTTCTGGTTTGGTGGTAACCTAAAGGCGCAAAATGTTGATGCGCAGCCGCGAGACGGTATCAGTGGGAGGCTGTTGGCCAAAGGAAAGGCAGTTACGTCTGCTGAGGCCACGCGCTTTCGATTGGATTCAATGGTTTTATAGAAGAAATATCGATTTGATATTAAAGATGGCTCTTCACATGTTCTTCCATAGAGACAATGGCTCGATATTGCGCCAAAAAGAGCCCTTCTGTTGTTGCAGTGTCAAGTTTCTAACAGCTTAGAACCCTTTTTGGTGCTACGTTGAAAAAAAAGCTTCTAAATAGCACATTCTCCATCAGTCTGAAGAGCCATTGCAGCATTGAAAGAACCATTTAAGTGCTCACGGTTTTATATAGAACCATTGTCTTGACTAAAAAAGAACCATTTTTTGGTTTCATGGTTATTTGCATGTTAAAATGGTCCTTTAGGTTGATGGAGGATGTGTTATATGTGGTTCTATACAGAACCATTTTCAAAGGAACCATATACAGCACATTCTCTCTTAATCTGAAGAACCATTTCACCATGCAAAGAACCCGTTAAGTACTTATGGTTTTATTTAGAACCACTGCCTATGCTAAAGAACTCTTGAGGAACCAAGAACCATCTTTTTTTTATTTCATGGTTCTTTGTATGACAAAACAGTTCTTCAGATTTCAGAGATTGTGTTGTATTCAATTCTATATAGAACCAATGGAGCCATATACCGCACATCAATCTCTATCAATCTGAAGAACCGTTTCATGATTGAAATAACCTTTTAAGTGTTTATAGCTTTATATAGAACCATTGTCTTTAGTAAAGAGCCCTTTTATGTGGTAAAATGGTTCTTCAGATTGATGGAGAATGTGTTGTATGTGGTTCTATACATATAGATCCATTGTTTTCACTAAAGAACCCTTGAAGAACTATTTTTTTTTATTTCATGGTTAATTATGCAGGAAAGTGGTTCTTTAGATTGATGGAGAAGATGTCACCATGCAAATAAGCGTTTAATGGTTCTGTATAGAATCCATGGATCTAAAAAAAGCCATTGTCTTTACTAAAGAACCGTTGAAGAACCATCTTTCAAAAGTGTGTAGTCTTGACCCAGATGGGCTGCTTTAAAAAGCAGAGTGAGTGATGGAAGTTCTGAAAAAAAAGTTGCCTGAACTGAATGAACGTCAAAGTTATGAGGCTTTTTCGGTATAAAGAAGGGAACGTGTGCTTAACGTTCTGTGTATTCTATGCTGTTACCCTCTGGGGTCATATTAGCGGCTTTGGGTGTGGTGTATGTGGCCAGAATGCCTCAGATTGGATCATCTTTGCCATTTTTTGAGTGCTTTGAGTTTGCCGAGAATTTATTGCTTTGGATAAGATGTTTACGATATATTGCTGGCTATGTTAGATTACAGGTATGATAGGAAAGCATTGAAGATATAGCTTGTGGAATCATTATATTCCGAGTTTTATTACAATTACAAAAAAAACCCAGACATTTAAGGTACGTGTAATGTCATCGTTATTATTGTTATAGCCCCCTGTTGAAGCTTTGTAAGTGCTTGTCTTGTCTTTCATTTGAACTAAATGTCTGTTAAATGCTTCTCACTTACTATTAAGCTCAACCCGAAACCTAATCCTACCCTGTTAGAAATAAATGATCTGTGCAGGTACATTTTCTATTCACGAAGGTACAAACAATGTAAATGTGCCCTCAAAGGTACAACAGTGGTTTTAAGGCCCAATTGTGAACCTGATTTAAGTTTTTTTGCCAGTGGAAAAGTACATATTTGTACCTTTTCATAACCAAATGCTTGAAAACAGAACAATAAAATAAACCAGATGAGGTGTGTGGAGTCAATACAGCTTAGACAATATCATTTCAATGGATTAAGGTACAGTTATGTTCCCTTACTAAAGGTACTAAGATGTACCTTTGAGGGTTCCACCCCAGTCACAAGAGGGGCACTGCCCAAGTGACAGTTTCATACCATTATTTCTGAGAGTCTAAACCTAACCTTGGTCCAAAACCAAACCCTGGTGCTAATCCTAACTCTAATACTATTTGAAAGTCTGTAGTTAATCTGCTCAAATCAATCTGAGACCATATAATCATTATAAGGAGTATTATTATCAGTAGTAGTAGTAATAGTAGAAGTACTGGTACATTTGTTGTTGTTGTTTTTGTTGTTGTTATTGTTATTGTTAGGAATTTGACCACTTTAAATGCAGTGATAAGCATAAGCTAAATATTTCGCATATCAGTCCCAGCTGTTGTGTCTTCGCCATTTTGCCGGGGCTCCATCCTTGATTGAGTTTTAACCGTAGGTCTCTACAGTGCTACCTATCACAAGGGTGTGTGAGGGGGGGTCTTGAAGCCATGGGGTTTCCTGTTCTACACAATCTGGTTTCCTGTCAGGTTTCCTTTTCCTCCCCAAACAAAGGGCTGGAACTCTCTATGTATCACCACCTTGCGTTGCACCGCGCTGGGAATGCAGGGCGGCCGTCCCAGGCTGGAGTTGCCTCCGCACTTAACGATTGCTCAACTGCAGCAGTCGCCCAAGTCACGGGCCTCTGGTCTAGAACTTGTGGGTGGAAAACAGAAACACAGGCTTTTCTAGTCCCAACAAACGCCCTCGTAATGCTTCCATGTTTTTGTGTATGGGCCCGCTGTTGTGCGAAGAAGTGTTGTAGGCGCTGCTCACTGTAAATTTACGATGCCACACTGGCACAGGCCTGTGGTTCTGCTCGGACGAAGTGAGCTTGTGTAGGCACGGCTAATTTATGGTCTGAAGAAAATGCCACTTTTGTGAACGTTTTACCCTCGTCATAATGAAAAGCTTGGTTTCGTCCTTTTATTTATTTATTTTTTTACTCTGAGATCACCCGTCTATATAGATGTAGGAATGCTTCCTTTTGCCAAGGCTGCATTGTGTGTGTGTGGAATTAGATTTTCCTATTTAAAAAAAAAACCCCTCTGTAATCTTGGGAAAGCCTGACTGCCAATCACGAATTATATGGTAGAGCCTGATATGTCTCAGCATAAGTAAGGCACAGGCATCAATGCTAGCACTGAGTCTTATCTGGCACCATAGTGGCATTCCTTCACCCTGTCATACTTATCCTTAACCAGCTTCGCTGCTGTGGTCCCTCCGATAGTGTCCACAGATGCTGCACGGGCCCTGCCGATCAATTTGACGGCGCCTGTCGAGACGCTCAAGAAGCCAAAGTAAAACCGTGGGCTTCTCAATGCCGCTTGAAGTATTTATGTGGGACAACTGCTCCGAAGCCGTGGCAGCAGGCCGCATCTTGGTGTTCTTCAGTCTCGGCTGCTTCACATTTTCTGTAGTGTCACGTTTGGCTCAGACAATTCACTCAGCTGAGGCTCTGAAGATTTGCTCTGCCGAATGCTTAATGCCGTTTGTGACCAGATCCCAAGAAAGCACCCGAGTAGAGGAGCAGACATTATTCAAGAGAGCGTCACGAGTATACAGCTGTCACAATCTTACATTATTAAAATATGGTTACGAAAAGGGTTTTTGGAGCAAGGTTAAAGAACAGGCCTAACCAAAGTGTGGCATGGAGGCTATAGTTAGTCAATGAGGATGTTTGATTACCCCAACCCAACCTCCTCACATAATGAGGGCACAAACATATTTTTATACTACACTGTTAAAAATAAGGTGCAACAACATACAAGAAACACATTTGGTTCCCTAATAAACTTTCATTTTAGATAATCTTTTTGTAAATGAGAGAAGAACCTTTAAAGTTCTAGGAAGAGTCCAGAAATTGGTGTAAAACCTTTAAAACTTTCGCTGTTGTCGGAACAAAACCTCATAGCTCCAAAACAGTAACTTTACATGAGAAGGGAAAAAACCTACTTTACTTTTAAAGTAAGTCAATAGAACCAGAATTATATCCAAGTAATTTTTTCTTTTGATCCATTCATCATGAACTTTACATACAGCGTTAAGGCCAACAGGCATTTTCAGATTACGCCAAAAACTGAAATATAGATAAAAGGTTTTGTTCTGACAGCAGCGATTTAAAGGTTCTTCATATATACAAATCTTTCTCAAATATTTCTCAAAAGAGGGTTGTCTATAGGATCTCTCAGAGAACACTTTAGAGAACTTTTTATTTAAAAATGTATAAATCCTGTTCTTATTTGCCTGTTAAAAACATAGCTTTTAAGAGTTTTAGTCACAAAATATAGTATGATGGTGTATAGTCCATTTTTAAAAACTTTTTGGTCCTTTTTGGCCCTTGGTCCTTCACAAATGTTGCACTTTGACCCCCTAAAAGACAAATTTGGGCACCCCTGCCAGACTGGAACCACTTTTGATGCCCTGAATAACCATTCAGTGGATGGTTCTATGACGATTTTGTGAAGATTCTTTTTAACATTATTTAACCATATGAATGTAAAGTTTCTAAACCAGTTAAAAGCTCTTATTAGAATCTTACATCCAAGCCATAAATATTGTATTTGTAATTGACTTTTTTTTTCAATTAGTTGAGTAATCAGAGGTTTTAGGAAGGCCAGATAATAAGAATACACTGAACTGAATTCTGACACACCATGCAGATGTTCTGGTTAAGTTCTGTTTCCTAAGATAGTCAGTAGATGAATTTAAACTTAAAATGTCTATTATCATGATGCAAATTGCTAATTAATCACTGTTCATTTATAAAAAATGTCAATATTAACTAATGGGTTCATTAGTTAATTTAGGATAATCAACCGAGACTCTGTCCAGTCGATAGTTTAACTCTTCAGCCTGGAGAATCATCTGACATTTGAATCGAGGACCATTTGTCACTGTGTTCGCACACTGAAATTGAACCCATCTGTGTAGTGAAACATCCACATACATGCACACTAGGGGGCAGTGAGCACACTTGCCCAGAGCAGTGGGCAGCCCTATCAGTGCCCAGGGAGCAATTGGGGTTAGGTACCTTGCTCAAGGGCACTTCAGTCATGGACCGTCAGCTGAGGGGATCAAACCGGCAAACTTCTGGTCACAGGGCTGGTTCTCTAACCTCCAGCCTGCGACTGCCCCACATTTGGGAACCATCTGCATAAACACTGGATAAGAATGTAGCTCTATAGACTGTATAGCTCCTTACTGTATTCTTATATGATACAGAGTAGCTGCTGTACCAAATCTAGACATTGACAGGTGCAGGCCTTTGGCAGGTGTTTATGTCTTATTAAAGGAGCAGAATGAAATCTGCTCTATTGTTTTGGCTCATGCAATGGACCAAGTTTGGAAGAAAAAAGGAGGAAAAAAAAGAGAAGAAAAGCAGAGGAAATGGAGCAGGAGTCAGGGAAAGATGTGAATGAAATGTGAACGTTTGTGTATGACTGAGTGTCGGCCACGATCGTGCCAGGCAGCATTATGAGGATGAGCGCCTGCGTGTGTAGACACTGCAAGGCTCCGGAGGGGCCTGTCTACTCCGTTTGTTTTCTTTAATAAAGCTACATCACCCCAGCTGAGCTCCTGCAACGAGGTCAAATGTAGAAATGACCTCAGAACCGTTACTGTGCTTCTGTTCTGCCTCTCAGAGTTGCTCATGTTTGAGCCACAGAACAAAGAGGCAGCTGCTTGTTGTACTTGGTTGTTTCACAGCTTAGGTTCATGTTCATTTTCCTATTTTCTTTGATAATATAAAAAAATATGTGATTCTGCTCATTTAATAAAAGTTCTGCTAATGCTCATGCAGGAATTGTTTAGCGCTAGTAGGTTGCCACTAAGCTGGTGCACAAATAAAATATGAAGTGCAACAGATGTTTCATATTTTTATTTAAGCTTCCAACAGACATATTAACATAGTCATATTCATATTAACTTTTCTTTTAATAAGCCATGGAATTGAGCTTCCACCCCTGCTTTTCATTTCGAACAAACATTATCAGACTATCACTCATATTTGCAGTCAATCTAAGACTTACAGAAGGCTTAGGCTAACTTTCTTTCTTATGAACTTGATCGTGACCTTTGGAAATGAATGACTGGTTAATTCCTTCAATGCTTTGGTAATTAGGTTGCTGGTCAAAGTGCTGCTTTAGGCCTTCAGTACAGCTCCTGAAGCAATGAAAGAGCCTGCTTGGCTGTATCTACCTAGATACCACAAAAAAAAACCCTTTAGACTTTAACCATTTTGTTTCCAACCATGATTTTGCAATGTTTAGTTCCCAGAAATCATTCAGCATTCTCTGAAAGCCCAAAAGGCCCTGAGGGTTCCTCATTGATTCTAATATATGCTATGAATCCAAGGAATGTTATTCACAATTTCTTGTCATTTTGATGTAATGTGGTGATGCAGCATTTCCTCTCGTACTCTCCAGGAGGCGCTTTCAGTGGTGAGTGAAGATCAGTCTTTGTTCGAGCCTCCCTACGCTGCTGCTGCCCCCCTGCCCAAGACGGACATGACGGCGTCCAGCACGCAGGATTACGGACAGCAACACAAGATCAACCCCATCCCTCCGCAGCAGGAGTGGATCAACCAGCCCGTCCGGGTCAATGTAAAGCGCGAATACGACCACCTCAACGGAACTAGGTAGAGAACACAGGACTGAGCCTGGGCCCACATGACACTTAACCTCTTTGACATAATAGAAGGAAATTTGATTTTGCGTCATAAGCAGCAACACTTCAAATAAAACACAACTTCCACTTGAATGTAAGAAGCATGTAAGTCCATGAAGGCACTGCTCTTATGTCATAGTGTATCTCAACCCCCTAAAATCCCTGGCTTATTACATACTAAGGCTTACAAACTACAGGGGCTTCAATGCAAACTGGTTGACCTATTTGTAGACTGTAATCCCACATTTAGTTTCAATTCAAATAAATGAAGTCTGTTGAAATTAAGTCTATGTTTAGTTAAGGGAATGTTTTCGATGATTTCATACACTGAAATGCTATTTTTGAGTTGAACTAACTTATTGCTATTTAATTTATTCTGTTGCCACGGCAGCTTTGAAAGCCCACATTCAAAACATGATGACATTTCTGTTGGTTTTAATCGTTTCTTTCTCATTAAAGTTGCTGAAAAAATGTGTAGGACTGAGTGAAACTAAGTAAGCTGTCAAATACAGTTATATGTTTGTTTTGTTAACGTGAGCTTGTTGGATAAAATGCGCTTCTTTCCCATTGGCTCTTGGTTCCATCTATTTTCATATTGGGTGTTTCTTTCCATTTGTTTACTCACTGTCAGTGTGTTTTCATGCCACCTATTCCATTCCAAAAATATTACTTATTCTAACTCAAGTTTTCAGAACACATTACTTAACCTTTTTTAAGGCACCCAGTTTACTAATTTTTTTAAAAGTAAATTAAACTTATTCAGGCTTACAGTGCAGGTTATAGAAATATGTAATAAAACTGGCCATTTAAAGGTTTAAACCCTTTGTCAATGGCAAGAGAGTCAAAGACTCTAAAGACTCAATAGGACCATCCTGATTGACCAGTAATGTGGATTTGAAACCATTACTGGTTGCTCTAAATATCAGATGAGCTGTTGACCCTTAGACCTGTATAGTTATTACTACCACATTATTACTTTAACACTACATACTATGCTGCTGTTTTCAGAAGAAAAACCTCACATCTCCAAAATGGTAACTTTACAGGAAAAGATAAAAAAACTACTTTTAATGCAAATCAATGGAACCAGAATCTTTTCCAATTTTGGGTTGTTTCTTTTGACCATTCTTCATGAAATTTACATATAATGTAAAGGACAACAGTTTATTGAAATCATTCCAATAACTGAAAAACAACAAAAATTGAGGTACATGGTTTTCTCCCGACAACTAAGGCATACAACATTGTGCTGAAGTGGTGTCTATTTCCACTTGTTGAGTAGTTTAACTGCATGGACAAAGCAGTGAGCATTCTGAGATGTAGCTAGAGTATTTTGGGCATGTTCCTTCATGAAATATTCCTTTTTTACACCTCCTTTCCTCCCTCTTGTCCCCTTTATCCTCTGTGGACATCAGAGAGTCCCCTGTGGACTGCAGCGTGGGGAAATGCAGTAAGCTGGTGAGCAGCTCTGACACATCACAGATGGGTTACGGAGGCTATATGGATGAGAAGAACGCCCCACCACCCAACATGACCACCAATGAGAGGAGAGTAATTGTCCCCGCAGGTGAGAGTGCATTGTAGGAAACATAAAGCACGCATGCTCTCTATGCATCACTTATCTTGTAAAGGGTATGAATAACACCCTGGTCCCCCTGAGTAAACAGCTATAGCTTACAGTTGAGAGGAAAGAGCCTCTGAGGTTAAAACGTGAATCAGCATCCCCTGCTCTTCTCTGATAAATCCCTACAAGCACGCAAACCAGCATATGTCTCAAATGGAGGTCCCCAGATTATGCAGTAAGATTAGAAATGTAAATTGTTAGTATAAGGGCTTGTTTGGAAATGGGATTACCAACCTCTACATTCATGAGCCATGAGAGCAGCTCTGTTCACTTTGATATTCCCAGGTAATCACACCATAGTTTATAATAGGATGAGTATGAGAATGACAGACAGTCTAGCACTACACTCTTAAAAAAAGATCGTTCTTCAAAGGTTCTTTAGTGAAGAAAATTGATCTATATAGAATCATGAACACTCAAAGAACCCTTTGCATCATTAAAGTGTTCTTCTGCCTGAGAGAGAATCTTTTGTGTATGGGAATCTTTTTGAAAAGGGTTCTATATAGCAACAAAAAGCGTTCTTCTATTGTTACAATGTCAAGCAAGTAACAATAAAACACCTTTTTGGTGCTGTATAGAACCTTTTTCAAAAAGGTTCTATGTAAAACCATCTAAAGCACATGCTCCACCAATCTAAAGAACCATTTCATGTACTTTAATTATGCAATGTTCATGATTCTATGTTGAACCACTTTCTTTCCTAAAGAGCCCTTGAAAAAATATATATTTTAAGTGTTTATCTTAGAGAAGACAACCAAAATTGTGCTTTTTGATTAAAAAGGAAATACATTGACCGCCTAGTCAAACCATTTAGATGTACAAGTTCTATTTCTTCCAGAAACCATATGTTCAAACCAAAAGCCATGCAGGCAAACCTCTGAGAGTATAACGGTTTTAACAGTATTGCTATCTTTTAACTGTTCCAGACCCATCTCTATGGTCCCCCGACCATGTGCGACAGTGGCTAGACTGGGCTGTGAAAGAATACGGCCTCTTGGAGATAGACACGGCCATGTTCCAGAACACTGATGGGAAGGAACTGTGCAAGATGAGCAAGGAGGACTTCCTGAGACTTACCAGTGTCTACAATGCAGAGGTCCTGCTCTCACATCTCAATTACCTCAGGGAAAGTAAGTCTACTTTTCTTCCCATGCGTTTAGAGTGGCTACATCTAGGAATGTCAGACCTCCGTTAAAATTCTTCCGGTGCCATTTGACAATGTAAATACAAAAACTGAATGTTAAACATTAGAAATGGAAAGTTATGACTATTTTAAAAAAAAGTTCAACTGTCATTACACAATTACACATTTACATTTGATTTGAATTGCATATCAACAGATTTGATTACTTAATAACAAACCTGTTAATGTTTTACTGAAAGATCAAGAAATGACAAAGGAAAAAATGTAAAGAACATTCGTTTCTGCAAAGCATAATAAAATGTATAAAGCTACTTTCAACTGAAAAAACTGAATTCCTTAACTACTGAAAAATAATTCATATCACACTATGCTTTTATCACTACAATAAGAACTTATTTCTAAGGGTTAAGCATCTTTAATAGTGTGTGTTATTACAGTAAACATACAGATTGTACAGAATGTTAACTGAATTAAGGGAGGTACTCACTAACCTGTACATGAGCACACAGGGATTGTCAATAGATATAGGAATAAGGTAGGGCTATCTGTAGCATATTGAAGGTTACTAGTGGTTATAGCTTGGTATCTTCTGGGTTTTGGGCTCTACAATAGATCCTCCTTCACAATCAATGGTTTCAAACAGTCGGTGCTTCAAATGTTATTTTGGAAACTTTTAGGATATCAAGTTTAGGTGTGTATGGATGTTTCCATTGACACACAAAAAGCCTGTTTAAACCTTGCGTGCCTTTTCAGCGATAAAATCAAGTTTAGATTTCACTTGACCACATGAAAAGCCAGGTGTAAACACTTCCAGGACGCGATGTGATCAGATTATAATCAGCCACATTCGGGGGTGGTCAGAGATGAATCTTGTAAAGGAATCGTTTACTTGTGTAATGATGAAGTAAATGATGAAATGAAAAGTGAAGCTGGAGTTACAGCGCTGCTTTAAAGTTTGTGAACCCTTTATCATTTTGTGATGTTCCAGATGAACATGACCTAAAACATAATCAGATCTTTATTCAACTCATAACAATAGACTGAGAATCCAATGAAACACATAACACAAATGATTATATACTTTTTCATGCATTTATTGAACAACAGTGATCCAACATTATTACAGTGGCTAATGTCAGTGCAGTTGAGAACCCAATCAGGCAAACACTGAACAGGAATAGTATGTATGGAATGATAGCATGCAGAAAGCCACTACTCTCAAGGAAGAATATTTCTGCCTGTTTAAAGTTTTCTAAAGACCATGTGAATAAAACCAAATATATTTATGGCTTAAATGAGAGATTTTATGATTGGCAAAAAAAAACACAAACTTCATCCCAACTTTGAAACATGGTGGTGGCAGTATCATAGTTTGGGGCTGTTTTGCTGCTATTGGAGCAGAACAGCTTGCCATTGTTCGATGGACACATGAGTTCTGGATCATGAAATTTTACAGAAGAATGTTTGGCAACAATGACTCCAAAAATACCAGTTAGTCTACTAAGAATAGTTAAAGCAGAAGAAATATCACATTTTGGAAGATTTTAGACAAAGTCCAGACCTTAACCCAATAGAAATAGAAAGTGTGGCATTCATGCAAGAAAGCCAACAGACTTTAAGCATTTCTGTGATGAGGAATGAGCCAAGAATCCTCCAAGTCACTGTGCAGGGCTGATCGCCAGTTACAGGAATTGTTTGGTTGAAGTCATTGCTGCTTACAGCAGTTCCGGAAAGCAGAGATTCACACACTTTTGCCAACATTTAATGAGATTACTTAGTTCAATAAATGAAAAAAAAAAATCCTTCTTGTGTTATTTGTTTAATTCGGATCTTCATCTATTGCTATGAGTTAAACGAAGAACTGATTATATATCACTACTGTCGGAACAAACCTTGTATCTCCATTTTTGTCGTTTTTTTTTTCAGTTTTTGACATAATTTGAAAATGCCTGTTATCTGTTACAGTGAACCATCTAAGTAACATTCAAATTCAGTGGCATTTAATGACTATTCAGTTGAAATATTACTTAAATATATACTGAACATTTTCAAATAACATGCAGTGGACCATCCAAATAAAGTATTACCAAAAAGTGGCAATGAAATTTAGCTAGAGTCTATATATTATAATAGGTCTTATCTGGTTTAGCACACTAGGCATTAGTGCTATGATTTTGTAAAGTGCTGTGATTTCGTAAGACTCTCAATAGAGTAGAATATCAGAAGCATATGATCTAAGGAGCTCAGCTGTCCTCATAGCAAGCCAACATTCAAATTAAATTAAGGAATGTATGCTGATATCAGTGTCCCTGCTTCAGCAGCTCTCAAATTTCTGAAATGGCCAACTAGAGATTAAGTAATAGTGTGACTTGAGCTTGAGCCGTACAGTCTGATGTCAGTCTTGTGATACAATGATACACAGTTCTTTCGTAATCACTTTATTGAAAACCATCCCAAGATGCTTTTAAGGCAGAGTTTGTGTTTGTTTACATGAATTTATGGGGTGTTTAGGAGCCAAAGTACACAATTAATTGCACCATAATTGTAAACTGGTTTGGTAGCGACCTCAGCTATTGGACACATGAAAAGCAACACACAATATACAGCGAGAAATGTGCACTTTGATGAGTCAAGTCATTAGATTTCATTTTTTTCCCCAGTGTTTGTTGCCAGTGTTTGTTTGAACTGTGCCAAGGTTTTCTCTGATTCTGCACAGGAGAATAAAAAAAAAATCAGTTTAAAGTAGCATGTTACGCCGCGCTATAAAAGAGTTTGTTTTCCTTTCACCAGTTTAATAGTTTTCAGCTCAGGAAGTGACTGTTCCTGGCTCTTCTTATCCCCATAACTCCTCGGGACGGCCACGTTTTGCTTGGCAGAGCCGCCGCGACCATGAAGAATTTTGATAACCATTCCGTCCAAAGCATCTCCCCTCCTGAGTGCCCTCAGCCAGGGGCTGGCCGAGACGAGGCCCAGGTGCATGGCCTCGGGAGCCTGCCCAGTGAGGCACGGGAAAGTTTATCCCTAATTTATAAGGCAGCCCATCCCATTCCTCTTCCAGGGGCTTTTCTTACATTATAGCACTGCGTGTTTTGGCAAGAGGTCCTCCGGCGAGGTAGAAAGCAAAGCCTTGTCCTGTCCAATTCACCAGTGCCATCTATAAGCAGCACGTCTTGGAGACACATTGCATCTGTGCATCTGGACCGCATAGAGGACTGCTGATTACTTGCCCTGGGGCCACAGTCCTAAATAAAATTCAATCCCACTTTATTGCCGTTATACCAGAACAGCATAAGAAAAAGCTTTCTCACTGTTCTCACTGTTGCACCATGCATAGTCTGCACAATGGTACAAAGGTTCTAGAAACAGTAGTAAACAAGTACTACTGTGCAAGACACCATATACAGTGCAATGCTGGAGTGAAGACAGTACACATAGTGCCGTTTTGAGCAAATAGCACTCAGGGCAGCAACACAAAGAGTTTTAGACTAAAGTTGTATAAGTAGTAAAAGCATATTGAGTGCAATACAACAAAGACAGTGGAGCTGTTGTTCACAGTATTAATGGTAATAGGGTTATATATGCATTAATTACTTGCCATACACTGTACGAAATAAAGGGTCTATGCAGCTATATTTTTCATTCATGAAGGTACAAACAATTTAAATGTTGCCTTAAAGGTACAGCAGTGGTTTTAAGATATGACTGACACCTTAAATAGGTTTTTCCAGGTGAAAAGTATGTATTTGTACCTTTTCATAACCAAATGTTTTAAAACAGATAAAATAAAAGGCTTGGAGACGAGACAGGTTGTGTGGAGTCAGCTTAGAACATATCATTTCAGTGGATTATGGTTCAGTTATGTTCCCTTGACTAAAGGTCCTCAGATGTACCCTTGAGGGTCCCACCCCAGTGACGAGAGGGGCACTGACCCAGTGACAGTTTAGTATCTACCTAAGTGATATGCTAGCCCAGCAATAGCTACTTAAGTCTTATGCTAGCACAGCACTAAGTACCTAAGTGTTATACTAGCCCAGTAATAGCTACTTAAGTCTTATGCTAGCACAGCACTATGTACCTAAGTGTTATACTAGCCCAGCAATAGCTACTTAAGTCTTATGCTAGCACAGCACTAAGTACCTAAGTGTTATATTAGCCCAGCACTACCTACTTAAGTCTTATGCTAGCACAGCACTAAGTACCTAAGTGTTATATTAGCCCAACAATACCTACTTAAGTCTTATGCTAGCACAGCACTAAGTACTTAAGTGTTATACTAGCCAAACAATACCTACTTAAGTCTTATGCTAGCACACCACTAAGTACATAAGTGTTATATTAGCCCAACAATACCTACTTAAGTCTTATGCTAGCACAGCACTAAGTACCTAAGTGTTATACTAGCCCAGCAATAGCTACTTAAGTCTTATGCTAGCACACCACTAAGTACCTAAGTGTTATACTAGCCCAGCAATAGCTACTTAAGTCTTATGCTAGCACCGCACTAAGTATCTAAGTGACAATGAAAACTAGGCCCCCAAGTGTTGTATTAGCACAACTGTAATGACACAAGTTTATGAAAGTGCAAATGTTATTCTAACATTAGTGGAGACAAATCTAAAGCTGCGTCATTCCCTGAACAGTCCAAAACTGCAGGTCTAGAACTGTTGCTAGATGCATCTTCCCTGCACTCCTGATTTTGGATGAACAATATTCTTCCCGAAGCTTTTGGTGTTCACCTTCTAATGAGAGCAGCTGGCACAGATCTCCTATTGGTAAACACAAGACCCAGGATAGTCACAAATGCTCCAAGAGGTCAGGCCCTGATGCCGTCAGCCTAGGACAGAACAAGGGGAACAGCTGGCCCATCCAAACATTATGACAGCAACTCAGCTCTGAGGCGGGCGGGGTCCCGGCACTTAAAAGCAGTGCTACTAAAAAAAAGAAAGAAACGGCCGATGCACTCAGCAGCGTGAGGTAATGGGAACTTTATTCCGTGGGTGTCAACAGTTTTGTGCGGCCAGCCTGGCCTGCGCAGAGATGGGGAGCATAACGGAGCCATTGTGCACTGCAGGGCAGAGCCCAGCCGAGCTGAGCACTGTCAGGGTGCTTTTTTCTTCTTCGTCGTCTTCTTTTTCTGGAGAGCTTGACGTTTTCATTAGGGACGGTTGCCGCAGGACTGAAGCCTGGGCTTAAGTGCGGGGGCATTGCATATCTGCCCACTGTTTTCCCTTTGATTTAGCCTCTGTGTGTTTTGGAAGCTGAAGAGATGGTTTGGAATCCTCCGCTCGGTGGTTTGAATTGCCTTGGCCACTGTCCCGAACAGAAAATCGAAGGACAATGAAAGAGAGATGCTCCTGTCCCATGCCTTCCTTTCTCTGAGGAACTTTGTCTTAATTTCGTTACTGCAGGCATAAGGAAGAAAGCTGCTGTGCTATGTAAGCCAATGCAAAAAAGCTCAATTCTGCCTTTTAATCTGCTCTTCTGTCATCAATAATGGAAGTTTTCAATACTGTTCTTACATTTATTTGGATACAGTTGTTGTCCAAAAAAAGCACCGCTGTAGTAGTAACTTTACAGTGGGAGATAAAAATATTCTTTACTTTTAGTGTAGCAAAAACATTGGAAATGCACATTTTTTTCCTGCATGATATGTAAAGAGTGGTCTAACAAAGCCAAATATTTATAGATTTTTTCCCAATTTGAACATGTAAACAAGTACATAGGACCACTTCATTGACTTGTATTATTACTCTAAAATAAGTAAATAATAAGTGTTTTCATAATGATACGAATACCATTCTGAATGTGTGCACATGCTCAGTGCATCCAACAGTAAAGGCAGTATGGTGATTCTTTTATATAGTGTTAGAAAACACAGTAGCACACACAAAGCTCCAATTACAAATTCATGCAAATTCATTTAACTATGGCCAGTGTGGACCTGCATGTGCACCAGTTAATCTGGAGGCAGAGTTAAGCCCTTTCAAACCAAACATTTCTACATTACATTCATAGATTTTTGGCCCCTTTACCTAATTTAATCTGCTGTAAGTGCATGCATGTCCATGCCAGCCACAGTGAAATATACCAATCAGGCATAACATTATGACCACCTCCTTGTTTCTATGTTCATTGTCCATTTGTCAGCTCCACTTACAATATAGGTGCACTTTGTAGTTCAGCAGCGCTCCTGTGTCTGAAACCAGCACAACACACTAAACTAAACTAACACACGACCGCAGTGCTGAGAATGATCCACCACCCAAATAGTACCTGCTCTGTGAGGGTCCATGGGGGTCCTGACCACTGAAGAACAGGGTAAAAGGGGGGTAACAAAGTATGAGAGAAACAGATGGACTACAGTCTGTAACTGTAGAACTACAAAGAGCAGCTATGCAGTAAGTGGAGCTGATAAAATGGACAATGAAGGTACAAACAAGGAGGTGGTCATAATGTTATGCCTGATCAGTGCATTTTGGCTTCTATGTGCCACTGTATTTCCTATCAGTGCATAAAAGAGGTGCAAGTCTTTCCTTTATTGTTGGATGTGCTGCGTGTTTTTTGTTTTTTTTTTACTTTCCAAACATGCAAGCAAGCTAATTCCAGTGCAATACCGTTCAATAAGTGCTTAGTATTAGTATTATTATTTATTTTTAATCATAATAATCAAGTAAAACATGACTGATCTGTGATATTTTGCTATTCATGACACAAATTAAAAACATACTTATTTGAGTTATGCTCTTTACATATTAAATGAAGGCAACAGCAATGTTTCATTAATGAAGAAGATGCAAAAATAGTCACTTTTAGCGTCAGTCTTCAGGGGATAATGAACTAAAGGAAATATTTAGGTTTTTTTATTAATTCCCAACATCAGTTTATAGTTGAGTTCAGTCATATCCATCAGAAAAGCAATGACAACCATGTTTACTAACTGAAAGTTTGTTTACTCGGAACTATCCTGGTGATTAACTAAGCAAAAGTAAGACAAGTAAAAGTACTGTGGCCACAGGCTCAGCACAACTGTGAGAAGATTAGGGGGCTTGGCCACGCAAACTGGCTCTCGGACTGTGCTATAGGTCAGTTTGTGGTCACTGCTGTTGTTGCAGGGTAGAGTAGCTTCCAGTTAATAGAGCAAAGGAGGGTGGGTTTACAGTGTAGTCTAGCCTCTATCATGTCCTTCCATGTTACACCCTCCCCAGTTTGTGTTGGGGTTAACGCAGGACTGGGCATTGCTTGCTGCCTGTTGAAGTTCTTCCCAAATTAAAGAGCATTCGTGTAGGCCATGCTGTCCGAGTTCTTCTGAGCCAATGATACAGTACTGAAATATTAACAAAACAAATATTAGTGTCTATTTCTTTATGCAGGTCAGTATTTAGTATTTTATTTATGTTTTTATGTATTTTGTTTATGTTTGTTATCCTTGTTTTGGATGTCAGCTTCAAGTATTGTCGGCATTAAGTGCATGAGTTGGCATAACTGATGATCACCCAGATCATGTTTTGAATGCTTTGTATCTTTTTCCACCACTTCAAATCATTTTTCACTCTTAATTTTAGAATTATTATTTTCCCACATACATTTTTTTTTACATGCATGTGTTTTGTTGGTTATAATCAACACAATATTCAGGTTCTCTGTTTTCAAACTTCTCCCATCTTTCAGAACGCTGATAAAATTCAGTTAGTATGTTGGATGGTACTTTGGAGTTCTCCGGTTCAAATGTACATTCATTTAAATCATGTTTTAAAGTAAACATCTACATATTAATTTAGTTTAGCTCTGCTAACTTGCATCACATCCACGGGCTAACAACTGGATGTAGGACATGACTGACATAGGACAATGTTGACAAGTGCCTGCTTTGATCTCCACCTTCACAATCTTAGATTGGATTAGAAATCTCACCCTTTATTTTTCACATTTTCTCTATCTGTGAGAATTTTATTGAACTTTAGAATGAGATGTGTTGAATGTTATGTTGGAGATCTCTGGTTTGAATGTGCCTACATTTGGTTTAGTGTCATATCATTTGTTTTGAAGTAAAATTAGGGGGTTAGGTGAATGTTTTCTAGCTATTGCTTAGTTGAAAGTTTGATAAGTCAATCTACAGCTGAAACAACATACTTCTGAATATCACAGTTGTCAGAAGAAAACATCTCTATTTTTGACGTTTTTCAGTTTTTAACATAATTTGAAAATCCATGTTACCCTTTACGTTGCCTTTAATTTTCACGATGAATGTACTAATATAAACAGCCAAAAATGACTTGGAAAAACATCTGGTTCCATTGCCTCACATTAAAAGTAAAGCATGTTTTTTTTCTTCTCCTGTAAAGTTCCCATTTTGCAGATATAAGGTTTTCTTTCAACAACAGTGATGTGGTGAAGCACTGATTCCATAATACATTAGCAAATGAAATATTTCTGAGAAAAAAAAATGATGACAGAAGAGTCCGATGCACTTTTTACATGTGAGATGTTACATGTTTTCTTTGAAACATTATTGTTTTGTGCCTGAACATTTTCATATGTGATGCTTGATCGTATCGCATAGTGCACATTGTGTGTATTTGCTTGGGTGGGGCTGGCAAACCCCCAGAGGTCCGAGATATGAAACCTTAGTTGATCTTTTTCCTCTCGCAACACAAACAAACACACATTCACAGACAAGGGCTGAGGCTTTCCAGAAGAGACTTTCTAGTTCCCCTCTCACAACATACGCATACACACACACACACACAACCCAGCGCATGTTGCGGCAGCTACGGCCTGCGAGGTGTCTCCCAAGCCGGCTGTCTCTGGATCTGACAGCAGCGGCGTAATCATTTCATACACATCTGTGTACATGGTGTGTGTTTGGTTGTGTTTACTCAGACTCTGATTAACATTCCAGTGTGTCATTAAGCTTATACACAGTGGAGCAGGGCAGGGACGGCCCTCCCCCAGCCTCGGGCCACACCACTAGAGCTGCTGTGCTGCTGACTCGAACAAACACACACGCATATAAAAACGCATGCGTGCAAATGTACATAAATATTTATGCACAGCAGAAGAGTGCATATAATTACTAAGACTCAAATCAGAGGTCAATATGGCAGTGTGCTATTATTGACATGATAATTTACATCACAGCACACTTTTCTGAGTATAATGTATTCATCATTATGCATGCAGAACACCAAACAGCTGCATGTATCATAAAAAGAAAAGATCACCAAGGGCACATCCCTCTAAGCTTTGGCCCAATCGTTTGATCCCTAGTGATGCCACAGCCATCCAGGAAGGCCAAGAGTATACCTGGCCTCTCTTTCCCTGAGTGGGTAGGACAGACTCCCCTCATCAAATCAGGGGGATGTTAGCTGACATTGATGTCTGATAACCCCTTAGAATCCCAAGCTTATAACTTACTAAAGCTTATTGTTCCATCTGGACTACAGTGCAAACTGGCTGAACTATCCTTAGGTTGTAGATGTGTGTAGTAAATCTTTGCCAGTGGGTCTTGGTCATTTAAAGGGTTAGATAACCTGAGAACATTAGCAGTTAGCATTCTCCTCCAAGTGCACTGAGCTGTCCAATAGCGTGACAATTAGCAGCAATTCAAAAATATTTATTGGTGCATCGGGAAGCATATCACGTGATGAGGGGGAAACAAGCTAGAAATGAATGGAAATTGGATGGAAAATTGAGCAATAGAGGAAAAAAAATATTTGGAGCAACAAAAATCAATATGTTGTAATTGCATAAAGAACACATAAATAGTTGATTGGATATAAACCAATTATGCCATTTGATTTATTTATGTTTACCAATTCCCTCCTTTCCCTGTATTCTTAAGAAGCTTATTTTTGCAAGCAATGAATCAAAATCATATTGCACTCATGGTTCTTTGAACTCGTTTTTGAACAGGGCTCTGATATGTAAGCACCTTATGCCAGTTCCAGTTTTATTTGCAATTTCCACCCATCTGACCATGTTTAGAGCGCAAATATCAAAATAGGTGTACAAGAACAGAAGCCTTTATGAAACAGAATCTTTAAATCTGCAATTATATCCACACATACACACAGACGAGTACAGCAATGCAATCACATAGAGGCAATAAAAATATGGGATCCATCACCGGGCCTTGACTCAAATCTGGATCTCATGGAGAGCAGATTGAATCTCTCATGAAAATGAAAAAGCGTGCTGCGTATATTGGAAGTGGTGGAGGCCTGCTGCTGCGTTATTTTTGCTTCGCCTTCGGTCACTTATCCAGATTTTTGTACGTGATCGCCGCCCACTCGCCAATGTGCTTTTAATTTGGCAGCAATTTGAGAATTTGTTTAAATTACAGCAGAGAGGAGGGGGCAGCGGTGAACTGCTGGCATTGTCTCGGCTTCCTCGGAACAGCCAGTAAACCAAAAAGAGCCTGTGTAACGGGTGTGGGAGGATGTGCAAGTCTGTCTGAGTGCGTTCACTTAGGGAGTCATGGGGGGGGGGCATCTGCATCTGGCTGGATTATTTAGGTGAATGTGGCAAAAGAAATGAGGCACAATTCTCACAAGCCTGAGCATACAGGCTTTACTGGTATTTTAACCTTTGCCATTGCCAGTGGCATTACTCTGTGGCCAGTCTTAGGGTGACTTGTTAAACTTTTGGTACTGGATTGCAGCAAAATCCACCACTAACAAAAGTGTGTCCAGCTAAAACCAGTTCCTCTAGTCAATCTCTCTTAATATCCAGAGTAATTGATAGCACAAGATAAACAAGCTAGCTAATTGAACTGTTTGAAAGAGGTTGTTTATTAAAAAAAAAGGTCCCAATTTATATTAAGTGTCTCTAATAACTGTATAGTTACACATGAATAACATATGCAACAACACTGTAACTACTGATGATTTAGTCAATGTTACAGATAGATTACAGAAGTACAGCCTATGATATTTATACATTTAGCAACTTCAGTTTTGCCTCATGTAATTGCACAAGTGTATCTTCTACACAGGGACCTGTAGTGTAGTGTTAAAGTTACACTTTAAAATAAGTGGACAGTTCCTGTGTAGTTATTATGTAGGTACTATGTAATAATATAGTGGTCATATAGAAATTGCTTTGGGGGAAACGCAACACATTTAATTAATCTCACAGAAGTCTGCTGTTCTGTGACATTACAGAACTCATGTGTAATTACATGGGAGAATAGGCTGTCATAACTATTAATATACACTTGTGTAATTACATGAGTCAATACTGAAGTTTATACTCATGTATAATTACATAAGGTCTACTTCTGTAATCCATCTGTAACAGTGACTAAAACATTAGTAGTTATGTTGTTGTTGCATATGTTATTCATATGTAACAACACAGTTATTAGATACACTCAATATAAAGCGGGACCAAAAGTGCCTTATTTTTGTTAGGTGTTTTCTACACATGCACACACACATATCTAAATGTTTAATTGGGGGTTTTTAGGGGGGCTTTTAACTATACTTACTTAGGGCTGGTTGTCCATCAGATGGTGTTGAGCACACCATTGCTCCCTACTTTAAGCTCCACCTTCAAGGGGCATTGGATTGGATTAGAAATTTCCATGCATATTTGAATGAACATCTAGCAATGATATCAGACTCTATCTAAAGCCACTAACAATAGTTTAAGTGTCTAATAATAACCAAACAGGAGAATACTAAACACATTTTACTCTTTTTTTTTTTTTGGTAACAATTCAGTATCATGGACATTGTAATGAATTAAATTAAGCCTTTAACCCATGACTGTATTAAACATTTTCTTAAGCCTTTTTTATTTGGCTGTTTCATGATTTGCACAGCACTTATTGAAACAGACATACAGTGTCATCCAAAATCCACAGCATTCATGTAAATGGATAGTGGTTGGAGGACAGTGTACTTTGTAGGTCAGTGCAGGAATACTAAGCTGGAAGGGGAAGAATTTTCCAACTGAGGAGCCCTTATGACCTGTATATGGACATAAAGAGAGATGGGAACTGTAAGTAGTAAGATGCATTTGAAGCATCCTTAGTGGTGAAACCTCTAATGAGCGAAAAACCGCCATGACAAGCCCAGTGAGGGACACTGTAGAGCCCTTGATGGTTTGCACAGACCATAAACATGTGTGCAGTGTATTCTGTCTCTCTCTCTCTCTCTCTCTCTCTCTCTCTCGTTCTCTGGATTTCATTGATCCATCTTTCCTGTTGTAGTACATTGGAGTTAAAGTTGTGAGGATCAGCGCCTTCCTCTATAAACTGTGTGTGGCGCTTGGCTGGGTGTGTGTTCATGAATCTGTGTGTGCTTGTGAGTCAGTGCAAAAGTCTGTGTGGTCAAAACCAAGCTGTAAATGTTGATGTCCATGTGTAGCTGACATGAACCGATTTCTGGCTCTCAGACAGAGAGAGAGAGAGAGAGAGAGAGAGAGAGAGAGAGAGAGAGAGAGAGAGGGGTGCATAGAGAGGCAGAGAGGGAAATACAGTATTTTCTGTTGCTTTATGCATCTACAGTCATATTTTTTGGTAAATGTATGTTCTCTGAATATTCCTAAATGATATAATGCAATACAGATGATGTTATTTGTCATGCTAATAAAGTAACCTGAGAGAGAGAGAGAGAGAGAGAGGCACATAGAGAGAGAGAGAGAGAGAGAGAGAGAGAGAGAGAGAGATAGAGAGAGAGAGAAAGAGAGAGAAATACAGCATTTTCCATTGTTTTATGCATCTACAATCATTCGATGTCATGCAGTCATATTTTTTGGTAAATGTATGTTCTCTGAATATTCCTAAATGATATAATGCAATACAGATGATGTTATTTGTCATGCTAATAAAGTAACCTGAGAGAGAGAGAGAGAGAGAGAGAGAGAGAGAGAGAATGAAAAAAAGAATAAAAGAGTGAATGAAAGAGAAGAAAAGGAAAGATGTTTGAATGAAAGAGAGAAGGACAGAAGGAAAGAGGGAGAAAGAAAAAGAGAACCAAAGGGGATGAGGAAACGTGAGAGAGAGACAGACTGGGAGACAATGAAAGAGGGGGAATGAAAGAGAAAGAAAAGAGGTATAATCGAAGAAAAAGAAAGAAAAAGAGAGACAGAGAAAATGATAAAGAAAAAGAGAGGGTAGAGATGGAGAGAGAAAAGAAAGAGAGAGAGTGGTATCATATGCAGTCATGAGTAGTTATGAGTAGTTATGCAATGGGCCAGACTCTCAACAGATGTGCTTCAAAGATTCTACACACACACACAGCCCACACAACCCAGCCCTTCTGGATGGATAGGTGTTAAGCAAAGGAAGCTGTATAACACATATATAACACAATTAAGTACATATTATACTTTATATTATTGCGTGGCACTTTAAAAATATACTACTACTATGAAGGTTTAGGAATGGCTTAAAATGAGTTAACTCATGGTTATTAGTTCGATCATAGAAACCTTAGAATCATTAATAACCAGTTATAACACATAAATACAAAGGGCAACAGTGGCCTGTTACTTGTTCAATTGTGAGCCCATATTCTTCTACCCTGTTAAACCTCAGATCTATCTATCTATCTATCTATCTATCTATCTATCTATCTATCTATCTATCTATCTATCTATCTATCTATCTATCTATCTATCTATCTATCTATCTATCTATCTATCTCTACTTCTCTTGCTCTCTGTCCCATGTTTGTGTGTGTGGGTGAAAGGGGGGAGGATATTTTTCTTTGGGGGTCTGCAGTGTTTGATTGCTGTGTGAAGGTTTAACCCCACACAATGCCGTCCCTGTTCTGTGGCCCCGAAACCACAGCGCTAGTGGTGAGGGGCCCTGAGGTTAAAATATGTGTTCAGCACCCCCTCCTCCCCCATCACACACACACACACACACACACACACACACGCACACACACACACACACAGAGTTTTTCATGTGACGCTTCTGAGGGATAAGAAATGCTATTTTAACCTTTAAAAACCTCTAGTGATTATTGTCCTTTGGCCATTTTTTTAACATGCATTGTAATTTCATATCTCACTGGTCTGCTGAAGCCTTAATGTCCATCCAGACTGCTTTGCTCAGCTGTGACAAACTCCTAGGTTCACTTACAGCTCAGTTGGTGGAAGATCATTTTAGCTTTCTGGAATATTTGAGGGACACAAGCTCGATATGTGTTTGAAAATCCAGATGATAACATTTTGCTTTCCAATTGTTTGTAATTGTGGCGTTATTTTCGAACAAAGTGTAATATTTCTATCTTTACATTAATAGCTTCTCAATTGAAATCACATTACAATACCACCTCGTCTACTTCTGAGCAAATGCAGTATGAATTGAAACTTTACTCTCCACAGTATTTATCTAATTGTTTCCATGAGCTCCATGTTACAAAAAATAATAGTAGTAATAAGTATTAAGCAAAATGCCCACAATGGTAACTTTACAGGAGAAGGAAAAAACAACTTCACTTAATATAAGTCAATGGAACCAGACGCTTTTCCAGGTAATTTTGAGTCACTTCTGTTGGTCCACTCATCTTGAAACTTTCCACATTGTAAAAGGATAAGAAGTATTTTCTAATTATCTCGAAACTTGAAAATGATTAAAAATAGAGCTATAAGGTTTCGTTCCAAAACAAGACAAGTGAGTTCAAGTCACTTGAAAGTCTTATGTTACAGCTGCATCAAGTCAATGAGCTGAAGTTACATAAATTCAAGATGAAGTCATCCTGAAAAAGATGGTTAATGGAAGCAAAATGTTCTTATTAGCAGTAGTTACATAAGGGTTACATTGTTATTACATGTCTATAAACACATATTGTTACTTTACATTGTATAACTTCATAATAATGAGTTAAAATATCCTTTAAAATCCTAAAAAAATCCTTTAACACTATGCCAATCTTTTGTGTTGCAGGTAGCTCATCAATATCATACAATGCACCATCTCACACTGACCAGTCTCCCCGTCTGGCTGCCAAAGAAGGTAGGACTGTCACAGCTTACAGTCAAAATGCATGCTTTAACACAATCTGCGATCTGTTTAATCTCTAAACTGTATGTATGAGCTTGATTACTGCAGACAACAAAAAGACAAGAACAGAAAACGTACTTTCTCAAAACACACTTATAGTAGAAGCAAATGGCCAGTTGTTGAAATACTTTCCCATTGTGTTGTCTCAAATGAAGGAGTTCTTTTCTAAATTCAATCCGAAATGAAGAAAACCTCATATCTCCAAAATGGTAGCTTTACAGGAGAATGAAAAAACCTACTTTACTTTTAATGCAAGTCAATGGAACCAGATTTTTTTCCAAGTCATTTTGCATCATTTCTTCTGGTCCATTCATCATGAAATTTACCCACAATGTAAAAAGCAACACGTATTTTCAAATAATGTCAAAAAGTGAAAAATGATGAAAAAAATATAATGCAAGGTTTTCTTCCTTTCAGCAATCTGCTATATTTATATGTATATATATATATATATATATATATATATATATAGTCATACTTAACATTGATGATGAAAGCATTTTTTGTCAGCAATAGCTCTAAGCAAATTGCTTATCTAGCCCCATTAGTTCCAAACACACAAAGCACATTACCTTGTCAAAATCTACTAATGTTAAAGGAGAACTCGCGCCGGGTGATCAAGGTGATCTGTTTAGCGCTCTTTCCCTCTCTCTATCTCTGGGTGAGCGCATGATGGCTCAGACATGGTGTTCGCTCGGCAGGTGCTGTCTTTGTTCAGCGTAAATAAAGAAGCGTGGCCGTTGAGTCGTCCATTCAGCGTCCACCTGAAAGTGGAGGGCCTTTCAGAGTGTAGCAAATTAGCAAGACAAAAGCCACGTGCCTCGTAGCCCGGAGCCAGCACAGAGAGAAAGAGAGACAGAGGAGAGAGAGAGAGAGAGAGAGAGAGAGAGAGAGAGAGAGAGAGAAAGAGAGACAGAGGAGAGAGAGAGAGAGAGAGAGAGAGAGAGAGAGAGAGAGAGAGAGAGAGAGAGGCAGAAACAGAGTAGAGAGACAGGTGCCGTAGATCACAATACAAAGAGAAAGAGAGAATATACTTGAAGTGAATGGTTTGAATTTGTGTGGATTTGAATGTTAAAAAGTCCACAGCACAATAACAGTGTGGGCTGTATTGCCTAGCTTAGTGAGCTGTTGGTTGCTTTCAAGTGTCTGTATTGGTCAATGTTGGTTTTAGAATGTGAGTGTTGGGTGAAAAGCCTAGGATCACTTACAGCTCAGTTGGTGGAAGATCATTTTAGTTTTCTGGAATATTTGAGGGACGCAAGCTCGGTATGTGTTTGAAAATCCAGATGATAACATTTTGTTTTGGAATTGTTTGTAATTAATGTGGTGCTGTTTTCAAATAGAGTGTAATATTTGTTTTTTCCTATAATAATAGCTTCTCAACTGAAATCATATTACAATACCTCCTCGTCTGCTTGTAAGTAAATGCAGTATGAATTGAAACCTTACTCTCCATAGTATTCATCTACTTGTTTTAGTGAGCTAAATTTTACAAAAAATAATAGTAATAATAAGTATTAAGCAAAATGTATCAAAAGGCATCTCAATGTGAATATCTCTGTTGTCAGAACAAAACCTTGTATCTCCAGAACGTTAACTTTACAAGAGAGGGAAAAATACAGCTTTACTTTTAACGTAAGTCAATGGAACCAGACGTTTTTCCAGGTCATTTTGGGTCACTTCTTTTGGTCCATTCATCATGAAATTTCCCACAATGTAAAGGGACAACAAGTACTTTCAAATGATGTCAAAACCTGAAAAGTGATAAAAAAATAGAGATATAAGGTTTAGCTCCAAAAGTAAGACAGGTGGGTTCAAGCCATTTGCAAGTAATGTAATAGCTTCATCAAGTCAGTGAGCTGAAGCAACATAAATTCAAGATGAATTCATGCTAAGAAATGTGGTCAATGTTGGTTTTAGATTGTGAGTGTGGGGTGAAAAACAATGTTTTAGTTACATTCACTGTATTACATGGATTTTTGTCATTGTTTTGGAGGAAATCAGACTTGCAGTTAATTAGTTGATGTTTTTTGGCTCCTGAGAGCATCACAGCAAATAGTTTTATGATAATCTACACATTAAAGTGGTATCCAAAATACTAGTTGTCTGGATGATCTGTTTGTCCATATCTGCAGTGATCTTTGTATTTAATAATCTATGATCAATTAATATTCGTACTTCTTTTATTTTTGGGAGGATATTTGATTTTTAGTGGTCTGTCATGAATATTTGCCAGTCGTTTTTCACTTGGACTAGCCAATGGCACGGTTCTTTTTGCTTAGTTGCGGTCATTTAATGCTAGTAGCTTAGCAACAGTGTTCTAGCTAATGCTAAAGCTAAAAGGATGTTATCTACCTCGTGTTTTATTTAAAATGTTACCATTATGTTGTTTGCATGGATGGACTTGCTGATGACCCTCCAGTAATTACTTATGAAGTCACACTGGCCTCTATTAATTGATTATCATTTATATTTGCTGTACATACTGTGCTTATTGCTGTCCAGTCTATTGCTCTGGTCTCTAGCATCCACCTGGCGGCCCTGAGGGAGAGGCGGCTTAGGAAACGCGCGCGTGTGTGTGTGTGTGTGTGTGTGTGTGTGTGTGTGTGTGTGTGTGTGTGTGTTTTGATCAAAGGTCTTAGGTTTTTGTTTGTAATGTAGTGTTGATGTTTTTCATGTCAGTGTATTTTAGTTTTTGTTCTTTTTGGTGTTTTATTGTGTTTTGTGGTGTTATGGATATTGGAGTCTTTGGTGTGTGTGATAGGTCTTTGATGCTTTGGATGGATGAGTTTAGTGTTTTTGAGAGGAGTCTGATGTTTTTGATGTGAGTCATGGATGAGTGGTGCTGTATCTGATATGAGAGAACTTTGGTGTTTTTGAGAGGAGTCTGATGTTTTTGATGTGAGTCATGGATGAGTGGTGCTGTATCTGATGTGAGAGTACTTTGGTGTTTTTGAGAGGAGTCTGATGTTTTTGATATGAGTCATGGATGAGTGGTGCTGTATCTGATGTGAGAGCACTTTGGTGTTTTTGAGAGGAGTCAGATGTTTTTGATGTGTGTCATGGATGAGTGGTGCTGTATCTGATGTGAGAGTTCTTTGGGTTTTTTGAGAGGAGTCTGATGTTTTTCATGTGAGTCATGGATGAGTGGTGCTGTATCTGATGTGAGAGTACTTTGGGTTTTTTGAGAGGAGTCTGATGTTTTTGATGTGAGTCATGGATGAGTCGTGCTGTATCTGATATGAGAGAACTTTGGTGTTTTTAAGAGGAGTCTGATGTTTTTGATGTGAGTCATGGATGAGTGGTGCTGTATCTGATGTGAGAGTACTTTGGTGTTTTTGAGAGGAGTCTGATGTTTTTGATATGAGTCATGGATGAGTGGTGCTGTATCTGATGTGAGAGCACTTTGGTGTTTTTGAGAGGAGTCAGATGTTTTTGATGTGTGTCATGGATGAGTGGTGCTGTATCTGATGTGAGAGTTCTTTGGGTTTTTTGAGAGGAGTCTGATGTTTTTGATGTGAGTCATGGATGAGTGGTGCTGTATCTGATGTGAGAGTACTTTGGGTTTTTTGAGAGAAGTCTGATGTTTTTGATGTCATGGATGAGTGGTGCTGTATCTGATATGAGAGAACTTTGGTGTTTTTGAGAGGAGTCTGATGTTTTTGATGTGAGTCATGGATGAGTCGTGCTGTATCTGATGTGAGAGTACTTTTGGTGTTTTTGAGAGGAGTCTGATGTTTTTGATGTCATGGATGAGTGGTGCTGTATCTGATGTGAGAGTACTTTGGTGTTTTTGAGAGGAGTCTGATGTTTTTGATGTGAGTCATGGATGAGTGGTGCTGTATCTGATGTGAGAGTACTTTGGTGTTTTTGAGAGGAGTCTGAAGTTTTTGTTGTGTGTCATGGATGAGTGGTGCTGTATCTGATGTGAGAGTACTTTGGTGTTTTTGAGAGGAGTCTGATGTTTTTGTTGTGTGTCATGGATGAGTGGTGCTGTATCTGATGTGAGAGTACTTTGTTGTTTTTGAGAGGAGTCTGATGTTTTTGATGTGCGTCATGGATGAGTGGTGCTGTATCTGATGTGAGAGTACTTTGTTGTTTTTGAGAGGAGTCTGATGTTTTTGATGTGTGTCATGTATGAGTGGTGCTGTATCTGATGTGAGAGTACTTTGGTGTTTTTGAGAGGAGTCTGATGTTTTTGATGTCATGGATGAGTGGTGCTGTATCTGATGTGAGAGTACTTTGGTGTTTTTGAGAGGAGTCTGATGTTTTTGATGTGAGTCATGGATGAGTGGTGCTGTATCTGATGTGAGAGTACTTTGGTGTTTTTGAGAGGAGTCTGATGTTTTTGATGTGAGTCATGGATGAGTGGTGCTGTATCTGATGTGAGAGTACTTTGGTGTTTTTGAGAGGAGTCTGATGTTTTTGATGTGAGTCATGGATGAGTGGTGCTGTATCTGATGTGAGAGTACTTTGGTGTTTTTGAGAGGAGTCTGATGTTTTTGATGTTTGTCATGGATGAGTGATGCTGTATCTGATGTGAGAGTACTTTGGGTTTTTGAGAGGAGTCTGATGTTTTTGATGTGTATCATGGATGAGTGGTGCTGTATCTGATGTGAGAGTACTTTGTTGTTTTTCAGAGGAGTCTGATGTTTTTGATGTGTGTCATGGATGAGTGGTGCTGTATCTGTTGTGAGAGTACTTTGTTGTTTTTCAGAGGAGTCTGATGTTTTGATGTGTGTCATGGATGAGTGGTGCTGTATCTGATGTAAGAGTATTTTGGTGTTTTTGAGAGAAGTCTGATGTTTTTGATGTGTATCATGGATGAGTGGTGCTGTATCTGATGCAAGAGTATTTTGGTTTTTTTGAGAGAAGTCTGATGTTTTTGATGTGTATCATGGATGAGTCATGATGTATCTGATGTGAGTGTACTTTTGTGGTTTTGAAGGACCTTTGATGTTTTTGAATGAGGGATTCTGTGGGTATTCATAGTTTTTGACAGAGGAGTTTTCATTTTTGTTTTTGTTATTTTTGATCTTTTAAAATGGAAATGGTTTTACTGTGGTGTTGTTGCTATTCTTGATGTTTTTGATTAAGGAGTCACGTGTTGTTGATGAACAATTCTTTGCTGTTTTTCAATTTGTGGTGTTTATGTGATGCGTAAGGAAATGTTTATGTTTTTGATCTAAGAAACTTTGATGTTTTTGATGTATGGCTCTTTTGTAGTCTTGTTGATATAGGAGTTTTTGTGGTTTTTGGTGTTAGATGATTTTGATGATTTTGATGTAGGTATCTTTAACTATTCTGGCATAGCAGTCTTATTGTTTTTGGTGTTTTCATGTAGGAGTCTTTGTTTTTGATGCAATAGTCTTTGGTGTTTTTGATGTGTTTTTTTTTTGTAGTGGTCTGTGGTGGTTTTTGTGTTGTAATGTAGGAGATGTTTTTAGTGTTTTGATGTAGGAGTCTTTGATTTTTTTTGATGTAGGAGTCTTTAATGTTTTTGATGTAGGAGTCGTTGGTGTTTTTAGTGTTTTGATGGAGGAGTCTTTGATTTTTTTTGATGTAGGAGTCTTTAATGTTTTTGATGTAGGAGTCGTTGGTGTTTTTAGTGTTTTGGTGGAGGAGTCTTTGGCGTTTTTAGTGTTTTGATGTAGGAGTTGTTGGTGTTTTTAGTGTTTCAATGCAGGAGTCTTTGGAGTTTTTAGTGTTTTTATGCAGGAATCTTTGGTGTTTTTGCTGTAGTGGTCTGTGGTGTTTTTCATGTTTTGATGTAGGAGTTATTGATGTTTTGATGTAGGAGTCTTTAATGTTTTTGATGCAGTAGTCTTTGGTGTTTCTAATGTTTTTGATGCAGGAATCTTTGGAGTTTTTAGTGTTTCAATGCAGGACTCTTTGGTCTTTTTGATGTCGGAGTCTTCAATGTTTTAATGCAGGCATCGTTGATGTAGGAGTCTTTGGTGTTTTGATATTTTTGATGCAGGAGTCTTTGGTGTTTTTGATGCAGGGATCTTTGGTGCTTTTGGTGTTTTGATGTGGAATTCTTTGGTGTTTTGATGTTTTTGATGCAGTAGTCTTTGGTGTTTTTTGATGCAGGAGTCTTTGGTGTTTTTTGCTGTACTGGTCTTTGGTGTTTTTAATGTTTTGATGCAGGTGTCTGGTGTTTTTAGTGTTTTGATGCAGAAGTCTTTGGTGTTTTTAATGTTTTTGATAAAGACGTCTTTGGTGTTTTAATGTAAGGGTATTTGGGTGTCTTTGGTCTTTTGATGTAGCAGTCTGTAATGTTTTTGATGCAGGAGTCTGGTGTTTTTGCTGTAGTGGTCTTTGGTGTTTATATATAGGAGTCTTTGGTATTTTGGATGTTTCTGATAAAGAGTTCTTCTGTGTTTTTGTTGTAGAGGTCTTTGGAGTTTTGATGTAGTAGTCCCAGTGAGCAATTAGGGGTTAGGTGTCTTGCTCAAGGACACCTCAATCATGGACTGTTGGCACTGGGGATCGAACCAGCAACCTTCCGGTCACAGGGCCAGTTCTCTAACCTCTAGCCTTTAATATTTTTGAATTAGGTGTATTTGGTGTTTTCATGTAGGAATCTTTGGTGTTTTTGATGTTTTTGATGAAGAGGTCTTTGATGTTTTGATGTAGGAGTCTTTGGTGTTTATGATGAAGAGGTCTTTGGTGTTTTGATGTAGGAGTCTTTCATGTTTTTGGTGTTTATGATGAAGAGGTCTTTGGTGTTTTGATGTAGGAGTCTTTGGTGTTTTTGGTGTTATGATGTTTTTGATATTGGGGTCTTTGGTGTTTTCATGTAGGAGTCTTTGGTGTATTTTAGATGTTTTTGATATAGGAGTCTTTGGTGTTTTTGGTGTTCTGATGTTGAAGTTTTTGATGTAGGAGTCTTTGGTGGCTTTGAGTGTTTAGAGTTTTTGATCTAGGGATCTTTGGTCTTTATTTGATTTTTATATAGCATTATAACTTTAGAACAATTTTCATTACTTCTGCACATATAATGGCCTGTGGAAATATATGTAGATCTTCACCATAGCCTGAAGTCAGATGACAAGTCCTATATGTTAAATGTTTGTGATCTTGAATACTTGATTGCTGTTTACATTTTTTTGTTTGTTTGTTTATTTTTTGAGTTTTTTGCATGATTCCTTATGATTAAGGCACCTCAGACTTTCCTGAAAGATGTCACATTGGAATATAAATACACAGTGACATATAACAAAGAATATGCTTGATGCGTTTGTGTTGGGTCTGTGTTAATCTCTTGAAACTGTAGTCTACTCCAGGCCTGTAATAACACTGATAGCCCTCAGGTCCTGAGAGCAATGCTATCTTGGTAGGACCAGAAGAGAATATGTCCAGATAAGTGTCTGAGTCAAAGCAGGATATCTGACCCATGATGAGAGCTCTCAGCCCCTCATTAAAGCCACTAATACAAGGAACACTGGAGTTTAGATAATGGCAAAAGGCCGTATTATCTTTGTACTGTACCTGTCCATCTGTTTGCTAGTTATAATGCACATGCATCCAAAAATGTGAGCTTTGTAAATGCAAATGTATGTGCTGTTTAAATTAAATTTAAAGGACTCCTGAACACCAGAGGTTATAAAAAGATCTGTTGATGAACAAATCTTGGATTTTGAAAGTGTTTTCAGTATTGGCATCTGTGTTTATATATTTGGGACGTTAGATCCGCTGATCCGCTGTGGCGACCCCTAAAGGGAGCAGCCGAAAGAAGTAGAAAAAAGTCAGTGGTTAATTAATACATGAGCTCAGAAGTCAGCCATAATGGCCTATAATACTTGGAATAGAGCTAAAGAATATATAATAGATGTTAATCATTGTCACTGTAACATTTTAGGCAATACAGATATTAAAGTTGCTGCAACAAGATGTTTTGTTTGATTCAAGATTCAAGGGTTTTTTTCTAATATGCACAGCAGAAACAGGCAGTTACACTGCACAATGAAATTCTTACTTTCCTGTTCCTCCATTCACCAAATATAATCTTAGAATAAAAAATAGAAAATAGAAAAAAAGAAAATAACACTAAAAACAATAGCAAAATAATAGTAAAAAATACAGTTATATATGCAAAGTTGAAAGAAAACTAGTTACATGTTGCTGAATGAGATATATTTTAATATTGCAATCAAAATATGTATCAATAAGGTGTTTTCTGTTGTGTTTTTGAAACTCTCAGCATTATCTGCTCCATTATTTGATAAACCATGCTGCTTTGATCAGTTGCATGACATAAATGTTATGCATGGGCCATTAAATGGCCAAAGCATCAGAACTTTTGGAGTGCAACAAAGCAGAGCTTACACAGCCATTTCAGCAGGTTCAGTATGAAAATTGTGTCTCGGTGGACTCGCTAAATAGCTGGTTTGTGTTAATTTGCTCTTAATTCAGCATTCCTTTGATATAGCATATTGTAGAGTTTAGGTTCGAATGCATGTTGTCCATCTTGCTATGATGATATTTTGTGTTCTAGTTTTCCAGTTAAAGCTACAGGGTTGGTTTTCCCAGACAGGGATTAACCCCTTAAAACCCCAGACTTATTACATACTAAGACCTATTATTTAATAACTACAGGGACTTGCAAATGCAAACTGGTTGAGCTACTTTTAGGTTATAGACGTGTGTAATAAAACTTTGGGCCTGCCAAAGAGCCTTGTCCATTTAAGCTGCCAAGCCTATTCCTGGTTTACAAAGCACACTGAATGGAGATTCTGCACCAAAAAGAATATGTAGTCCAAGATGAGGCTTAATTCCTGTCTGGGATGCTGATCCATAGTCATAAAGCTTTTCAGCTGGCCCCCAAATGGTTTCTGTAGACATAAGTGAAGGTGAGAGACCATAAAAGTCCTCAAAATGAGTCAGTTTTTAAGCACTGTGTGTATGTAGTAAACAATATTGTAAAACTACTGGGATCATATAGGTTGATACCAATGAATTCATATTTGAAATTGACAATTTTACACTGTATTTGCAGCAAAGCACAGCTATTAATGTAATTTAATCCCATAGAATCTTAAGTGTATTACATACTAAAGCTTATTATTCAGTAACTACAGATTCTTCATTGTAAAATTGACTGTGCTATTCTTAGAAGTCATAGAAGTGTGCGATTAAACCAAATAAACCTGGGCATTTATCATCTTGAGGAAATAAATAGAACTCAATCCCCTCATATAAACTCAGCTCAGAAGATGTTGGTGATTCAGACCAAACGTTATGGACTAACTTTAGCTTTGCTGGGCACTACTGGTCAAATTACACACTTTGCTGATTTCCAAACTGAAGTACATGTAAAGATATCTGCACATTTTAATGCCCAATTAGTGTTTATTTGCTGAATTTAACAAATAAAAATATAACCTAAAATGTGGCCTGTGCAAAATGAATGGCACATTGCATATTTTAGCTTTTTAACCAATATGTTTAACTGTACCTGTGTTTATGAAAAGTATGGACAGTTACATTAGAAAAAAGATGTGCATGAAGCCATACAAATATCAGAGATATATCCTAATTATAGATGGCAGCCTTTCTTATCATAAAAACCTAACAGTGAGATTATGAGGGTGCCGTTCTTTCCAGACTGTTTAGGAGTAGCTCTGGTCTAGACGGCTGGGTGAGTTGGACAGTTGTTTTGACTAGTTGAGCTGCAGCCCAGTCTCTGAGGAACCACCACACCCAGCACAACACAGCCGAGATGAGGGGAGGGGAGGTCTTTGAGCTGGATAGAAAGTAGGAAAAGCACAGTGCTTTGAGTCATTTTGAGCTCTGCATCCATATTTGAGCCTTGTGAACTCTTGTGAACCCTCTACAGCGTCTTGAAAGTCCCTCAGAAGTGAAGAGTTATTGCTTTTGTTTTTGCCGTAAGACTTAAATCTAAGCAATTACATATGTATTTACATAATTATGCAATAATCACACTGGTGTTTGTCATGAACTCTAGTTCAGAAGGTTTGAGTCTGCCCTGCTGACTGTGTTCGGTTTGTTTTGATGACAAAATTGAGCAGAAATGTAAATGACGCTTTGCAAAAGTAGGACTTTATACACATTGATTAAAGTCAAATAATAATAAAATGTTGTTCTTCTCACAAACACATAAGACCGATTGAAGGTTTCGAGCCCAAGCAGGAGTCTTCTGTTTGTTTCAGTTCAGAAGTATTATGAAAATATACTTTTATTAGGATTGAAGCTACTTCCAATAATCCAAAGTAAAAAGAATGGACATATTGGCCTCGCAGTGATTCAGAACTTCAGCTGTGGTTCTCTGAATCCATGTGCCTCACTTTTTTACCCTGCCCACCACTCCTAAAAGTCCACAGCCCACATGCAAAATATGCTTCTTGTTGGACCTGGAATTTGCTGCCATTCGAGTTTTGGAGGGACAACATTAGCAACAGGGGCCTCTCCACTCTCCAGTGTTTGAGCTTGGGGAGTTGAGAGTTAGGCAGCCATGGCTGGCTTTTCCCCCGTTATGGCTTAAGCTTATGGTTCTTCCAGCTCCTTGGGCCTATCATACAGTAGTAAGGTCCACCATCATTGTTTTCTTTTCAAATTCCGACGTTGTGTTTCGTCTGCTCGCTCTCCTCCGTTTTCCCCTTTCTCTCTCTCTCTCTCTCTCTCTCTCTCTCTCTCTCTCTTTCTTTCCCTCTGTGGATTGTGCCTTTCTCCTTCTCCTGGAAGGAGGTAGGCTGATGTGTGTTTTTTCATGGCGGAGGGGGTGAAAAAAGCGAGGGAAAAAAAGGGCCAGGAAAACAAAGAGAGGTTGTGTGCAGGCTCAGCAGGCAGGAAACGTAACTCTCTCAGGACTCTCCCTCCCTCCATCTCTCTCTCTATTTCTCTCTCTTTTTCTCTTTTTCTTTTCCCCCCTTGCACCAAGTCTTGTTCCAGATCACTCTAGAGAGAAAAAAGAAAGAAAGATGGAGACGTTCAGGCCCTGAGTAAGAGAAACCTTGAGAAGCTCTCGAATCAAAGTTATTGTTGAAAATTAGTAATATAGGAATTATGGACTTGCTACCATAACAAAATGCTTTATCCTTCTTATTTGAGAAGGATTAGAATTTATTCAAAGCAATGTACGACGTTGGTGTAAAGAAAACTCAGCAGAGCTAAAACTAATTTTTTGAATTGCATCACAATTTAGTGCAATTGGTATAAAACAAAGCAATGGGTTTATCTTCTAATTTGAGCACTGCCCTCATAGACCAATCAAGCACTGGATGAAACATTGTCTGGCTTTCTTCATGTTCCGAAAGCCTTCTACAGCTAGGTCGCCCACCCTTAGATACCACAGCATTGTTCTCAGTGAGAAATGTTGGCTCAGGATGTATTGTGATTTTGAAACAAGTGGGCTGTTTTTTCAACTCATTCCAAACCAAATGTTTGCTTTTGTTCACAGTAGTGAGTGTTGTAGGTCCACCCAACACAGGATTTGAAGGATGACCACCAGAAGGTGGCAATGTTAGCTCATTTTTACCAATACAGCGCTTGTGAGATTGCTGCTGTAGATGTTGGTTAGCATAAGTCTAAGAGTCATTCTCTCGTACAAATATGGACAATGATCTGGTCAGATGTTTTTCAAAGGGTAGTTTTCATTAGCACAAAGTTAGTTGGTTAAAATTAATAATCGCAAGCAACAAAATATGGAACTCCTTCAACTAGTAATTCTTGCAGCACATGGAATTCCTAATGTAATTCATTTGAACTATTCTACACTGTAAGAATGGCTTTTCAGGTCAACCTAAAATAAATACTTGATATGACAACAAATAAAATGATATTAGCACCTGAATACTTTGAATGAACAGTTGTTTCAAGCAAAGTATTTGTTTGAACTGAATCGCATTCGTTCAATTGTTTGACGTAGTTTATTGTCCAACCAAGACTTTCAATGTGTATTACATTTGCATTTGTAAGTAGAAAAGGAGATATTTCATGCTAATGTCAATTCTACGAAAAACTTTTTGTATGATATTAAAACAAAAAGAAAATCAGAAGTATAGACTCAATTAAATATAAATGTTACTTATTAAGTAAATGTATAATTATTACATCTTAAACAATGTAATTACTTTGTAATTGCCATGTAATTACATTATAATTATATTATACAAATTGAATAGATAATAAAATAAGACCTCTAGATTTCTAACAGTTAATGATTATTTGCTTCATTAGGCAATGTTGAAGATATGATCCACATACATACTTGATTTTCAGAGTCTCTGGTCTTGATTCTATTCAAAGTTGTGAAAGCCGGTTAAATGTCTAGAGCATTTGCTTTGGTTCCATTATCTCTGTATTTTTATATTTTTTATTATTAATGATGCCTACTATGTGACTTAGTTAACTCAATGCTGTAAGCAATCAGTGGCTTCATCGTTAAAGCCAAAAGGGCGACTGTATAGTCTGAGGAATGGGGATAATGATTAGCTGTGATAGTTGGCTAATTTCCGTGTGGGACAGAAGGATCAGCATTATGCTGCGAGGCACAATGAGACCGTTTTAGAAGCACATATGAGAACATTGTGTCTGCCCAGAACATGCATGGGAAACATAAAAGTGTCTCCTTGGTTTCCTGCCCTTTCTATCCAATGCTTTTCTAGGGCATATCTTACAGAAAATAGAGCTCTAACGTTTAGTGTCGCTGATGCAATGTTAAAAACGGAATTTTCAGTGTCTGGCAGACACAGATTGTAAAATGATTTACGGCTTGAAAAACCTGAATGGAAATGTTTCATTGTGGGTTTTCAGTGTGTATGTGTGTGTCCAAAAGCTGGTCAGTCTGTTGCAACCTCCTTAACTGTAATTTATGGCAGTCAAGTTCAGCCTTAGTCCTGCTCTGAGACGATGCTGAAAGCCAGATAAAACCACACGACTCTGACCAGATATCCTCTCTCTCTCTCTCTCTCTCTCTCTGTCTGTCTGTCTGTCTCTCTCTCTTTCTGTCTCTTACGCTCTTTCTCATTCACTCTTCACACACACATACACACAGATCAGACCACCAGAGGGTGTCTCTTGACATTTCTCTCTTTCCAATACATGCTCATGTTTCCCTGAGTAGAAAAATAAATGCAAACTGAGCTTTTAGCTTGCCAGTAAGGATATAAAGATATAAACATGTCTAGTCTTGTCTAAACAGTGCTACATATTTGACAGGAATTCAATATTTCACAACATCACACTGTCAGATAGTCTAAGCTTTATTTGATAGCGATAACTGCAAAATATTGCTGGTAAATTGAGGAAAACATCTCTCTCTTCTCCTCAGATGCCTCGTATGATGCTGTACGGAGGACAGGCTGGTCGAACAACATGCACAGTGGCAAAGGTGAGCATGCCAAGTACTAAATTAACCATTTAAGCTGTATATCAAACCCAATGGTGGGCACAAACTGAGCTAGTGGTTCTGTTATAGCAGCTCAGGAACTTAAATTTGCTAACAGGTTCAAAGTTCCTCAATAAGTTCACTAGCTTCAGAGTAGTTGCAAGATATTACATAGTAATTACTAGATAATAACTACTAAACATCTTCAATTTAAATGAGATTAGCTTGCATTTTTATGTGTTTAGTAAAAAGAGATGATTAATCAACCATCTTTTTTTCCTCAGACTTTGCTTACTTATAAAAATGATGTACTGTCACTGTTACTGTCATCAACTTTGCAAGACTGACAGATGTGAGCTGTTCAGGCATGAAATAGGTTACCTCAGTAAAGAGGCTTATCATGTAGTTATTCATTTTAAGACTTACCCAGTAAGCACTGTAAGTATTCTGGTACTTCTTTATAACATATGGAAATTAGTTAGACTTGTGTGCAAGTTTTGTGAGTTATAAAAGTAGGTCCACATACAGAGCCTTGGAGTTTAAGGGGTTAACATTTACAAGTATTTGCTGTAGCAACTGATCCATAAGGCAGGGGGCAGCCTTCAGTTGTGAACTTTTGTGCTCCATTAAGCACTTAGTGGTGCAACCAGCTGCTGGCTCTGTTTTCTTTGGACCAGGACTGATGTGTGGAGGGACATCGACTTAATGTGTCTGCTAAGGGTTTCATTCGCTCTCTTTCAGGCTCCCCAACTGTAGTATCTCAAAATGTGTCTAAAGGCACTGAACAGGCCCGTCCTCAGCCAGGTAATACAGATCCCCCAACTTAACATCACTAGAAACATATGGAAATTGCTTCATACACATTAGCAAGAGTAAAACTGCAGCAATTCACACTGTTTTTTCCATCAGATCCCTATCAAATCCTAGGACCCACAAGCAGTCGGCTTGCCAACCCAGGTAAGAAGATACACTTGAATATACAAAAAATATATATATCAGTTATTAGATGCATCTCAGGAGCTTCAGGCTACAGTCCTGGAGGTCCATCCCAGATTTATGTCATCAGCTGATCAGCAAGCCCTCTGGTGATTACGGTTACAAAGGAAAATCACTTATCTCTGCAGAGCTGTTGCCCACCAGGACCTGAGTCTGACATCCCTGAGCTAGATCGCTGGAACGTTTTCTCAGTTTCAGACAGTGGAAAGCAAAATATAGCAAGGCATGCTAAAGACATTACAAGTAGTGAAGCAGCAAGGGTTGATGGATTGTTTAGCACTGCTCAGTTTCTCACTTTAACATTTTGTTAATGTGTGTGTCCAGGCTCAGGTCAGATCCAGCTGTGGCAGTTCCTGTTGGAGCTCCTGTCCGACAGTGCCAACGCAGGCTGCATCACATGGGAGGGCACCAATGGTGAGTTCAAAATGACTGACCCGGATGAGGTGGCCCGGCGCTGGGGCGAGCGCAAGAGCAAACCCAACATGAACTACGACAAGCTGAGCCGCGCACTGCGCTACTACTATGACAAAAACATCATGACCAAAGTGCACGGCAAGCGCTACGCCTACAAGTTCGACTTCCACGGCATCGCACAGGCCCTGCAGCCACACCCCACAGAGTCAACCATGTACAAGTACCCGTCCGACCTGGCCTACGTGCCTTCATACCACGCCCACCAGCAGAAGGTGAACTTCGTGTCTCCACACCCACCGTCCATGCCCGTCACCTCATCCAACTTTTTCGGCCCCACTACCCCCTACTGGAGCTCTCCGACGGGGGGGATTTACCCTAGTGCCAGCGTGCCCCGCCACCCAAACTCACACATGCCGTCCCACCTGGGCAGTTACTACTAAAGCCCTTGACCCCTTGCCTCACAACTCACACGCCAACTCCAAGCTGCACTCAGAAAGAAAGAACCAAAAGGGAAAAAGTACAAAAGGATGCTGGAAAAAAGGGAAGTTGCTTCTCTTCAGAGAAACTTGGCAAAAAATTGCAAAGTAATTGAAGAATGGAAAAAGAGAGAAAAAAAACTGGATGTTGTGTCGATCCACTTCAAAATGGAGTACTACTTATTCACAGGACAAGTGACTGCTTGGTTTGTGTTTGTTTGTCTGGAGCATTCTTGTTTTGACTTTTTTCACATGTTCTTGTGCCTTTCTATCCCTCAAAACAGCTTGGGCCAAAGCACCATCTACCTACCCAACATTGATCCTAAATGTTACCTGGAAATGACTTTTTACCTTGAATTTGACTGAAATGAATTAGTCACTGAAAGTTCATAGCTGTAAATTGCCATGTTCTGCAAATGTGAAATTTTCTGTATTTGGTCTCGTCCTCAACCATGCTGGCATCATAGCACAAAGATCGACATGAAACAGCACAATGAGCATCACTGAATGTTCTTTCTCTGCTACTTATGGTGATCTCAACATTCTGAAGACTTCAGGAAACCAGCCTGGCAGTTTGACGTCTTCTTTTGTTTGTCTATTCTTCCCATTCATGGACTGTTCAGAAATAGAGGATGAAATCCCACCATAGGACAGATCCCTGGCAAAAATCTGGTAACTGGAATGTGCTGCCATTCCCTTCTCACTTGTTCTCCAAGCTGGAATTGTCAATTATCCAAGAAAAGCACTGCAGGTTTTCCAGAGGGTTGGTGCCATAGTGTGTGCCAGGCTACACTCTCAAAAAGGTGTCCTGAAGGATTCTTTAGAGCAAAGCCATAGAAGAGCTACTTATGGTTCTCTTAAAGAACCTTTCAGCTAGTGCTTCATCACATTTGAAGACCAAATTTTTTTTCGTAAATGAGATGAATTTGAAGAACCTCCACATAATGTAAGTGTTCTATTAAAATGAAAGATTTTTTCCTAACTAGGAACCATTTAGAAAACTACTTTTAAGAGTGCAGCTTGTTCTAAACGTTTCCCTTTTTATGTCAATCACCGAGTCAGTATTAATATTGTTCTGCACTCAGCTGGCCAGCTTGCTGACCATCTCAGTGACTGCACTTCCCTGCCTCTTCAGTGTTGTACTTGCAAAATCCTCAAACGAATGTTTCCAATTGCTTGTCAATGTGTCAGTCACCAAAATCCCAAAAGGAACATTCCCTATAGGTCACTGCTGTTGTTACCAATTTGATTGGCTGTTAATAGTCTCAATCACCATAACATTCCTATAAGGGGACTGATGTTATTGCTGTTCATACATCATACTGAAATCTGCACCGATGCTGAAAGATGGCCAACTGCCGAAGGCTTGTGGTTGATCTTGTGGAAACCAATCAAACATCGTAAAAGGTTGTATAACAACACATTAAGCCAAACTAGCCAAGCGCTGATGTGAAAACTGTCTATTAGGCAGATGATAAAGTTTTAATCCACTTAGTGTTATTTTCATAAGCATTCCAAAGTGGTTTTCTGCTCAGCACTGTACCTCGCTGTTCTTTTTTAAAGCCTAGTTTTGTGTTTGTTCTTTTCTTATATGCCAGTGAAAACCAAAATCCACTTTAACTCATCTCACAACCGTCATTTCACTTCAAAAAGAATTGCTCATCACAGTACCTTTGTCTTCATGTCCTTACCTGAACCTACTTAGATCACTGAACAGTTGAATGTGGACATTATGCAAAAGTACCTCTTTAAAGATGAAAAAAAAGTTTTTTTTTTATTGAATTAAACAAGTTAAACACTTAAAACAGCAACACAAAAGGTTGATAACCAGAGAGATCCTCAGATTCGCGAACGCTGTGCGTTTGTCAGACCTATTTGCTATTATTTTTTAATCAACGGTCAACTAGGCATTAAAAGCATCTTACTGTATAAATTATGCAGAGTTATTTTCATATGTGACAGTATTGAAAGATCAAGAAAATTAATACGAGTTGAGCTCAAAATGCAAACTTTTTTAAAGCCGTTGCTGAAGGTAGTATGTACAGCATTAATGTTTTGTATCTGTACATTTGGGCAATAACTTTATGAATGTTTTTTTTGTTTTTCATTTCGTTTTGTTTTTAGTGTGCTGTGCCTCGCCACGGTGAGGTGAACGTATCTGATATGTGTGTTTTTTGTTTTCTTTTTGATTATACCACAAATGCCTTGTAGACAATCGTTCGTCTTTACAGACCACAATTGGCAAGTGCCATAAGATGTTCTAAAGTGCCAAAATAAGAGCGCTCCTCCTGCTAAAGGTCCAAAGGCCAAATCCTGATTCAAAAGGATTGGAGAACCATGAATAAACCATAAAGTGTCCCTTTTGCTCAACTCTCTTTAATATAGCATTAAAGCAAAATGCAAAGTAAAGAAAAAATCACCCCATCATCTCTTCAAAGCATCACTATGTAATGAAAGAATTGTGCTATTTCATATATGCAATGTATTTTGGATATTATATATATGAAAAATATATATATATAATTTTGCAATTAATCTTTTTGTTACTATTTGTTGTTCCTGCGATGTATTATTGCCTTTTATAAAAGGGCTTTGTAGATAAAATGTGATAAAAAAAAATAAATTGTTTTACATTACAAACTACTGAAACTCATTTCCTTGACATTTCAATAGTGTGCTACATCATTTGTCTGTCCAGATTGCATAATCGGTAACTTTTTATTTGATGGCTACATACACAGGGACTACATAACACATATATAAGCACTGAATAAGATGTTTCTGAAACAGTATTTGAGCATTTATAACCAGCTTATGCCAGTAGCTGCACAAAAACATAAGTTGTTCTGTGAAGTAACTGGCATTGCACTGCCATTAGGGACCTTAAGATAAAGTGATTGATGAGTGATTTTATTTATAACGCTGTTATGAAGCATCATTCCTAAGTACTTTATATCAGTTCTATTTCGACAAGAGAACAAAACCCTTCTGTCCAAACAATGTGTCATTTACTTCAGCTCGTGGTATCTTGCAATTACTGGTGTATGATGTTCATATGTACTCAGGTGTTGCTTTATAAATATGTTACTCCATGCTTATACATGTGTTATGATATCCTCATGTAGGTAGCCTTTAAATCAAGTATGACCAATTAATCTCATATGTGAAGTGGGTCAGTTTCCTCCATATTAGATTATAATATCTCAATTATCGTCATGAAGCTATCTATAAAAAAAAATGAAACATTTATATTTGTTATATAAATATGTATGATATTTATATTATGTAAGATAAGATAAGGCTTTATTGTCATTCGCATCACATGTGGTACATGAGGTGGAATGAAACATTGTACTCACGGTCCAGTTAACTCCCAAAGTAACAAATAAATAGAAGGTGCAAATAAAGGGGTGCAAATAACAGCAGCATGAACCACAGCAGCATGAGTACGAGGTAGAAGGTGTACATCTAAATGCTGGTATTGTATAAAGTGACGTGTAGGGATGATATAGTGGGGGTACTGATTCAGTACAGCAGCAGAGAGAATTAGTGGACATGAAGTGCCATTGCAGTGATTGTCTAATTCAGGGAAGAAGCTGTTCCTCAGTCTGGTTGTTTTACTCTTAATGCTCCACAACCTGGTACCTAAGGGAAGCGGGACAAAAAGTGTGTGTGCTGGATGAGTGGGGTCCTTCATGATGCCAGTGGCCCTTTTCCTGCATCTGGAGGTGTAAATGTCCATGGTGGTGGGAAGGCAGACTCCAACAGTCCTCTGTGCAACCTTCATCACCCTCTGCAGAGCTTTCCTTTCTTATCTTATAGAGTTTCAGCACTGAGGAAGCATTAAGTTTATTAACTTTGCTGATGTGAACTTAACATCACCTGATACTCTCAAACATAAAGACACCCAAACCATTTTTTGTACGATTCCTTTTGATTCTCCAAAGATCCCAGCAGTTCTTTAGAGAGCCTTTATGTACATGTGAGTGTGAAGTTATTGCAAGAACCTTCTAATAAAATGCCAAATAAAAAGTCAATTTAGCATACTACACATATACATCCTAACCAAGAACCATTTTAAGAGTGACCCTTTCAGTGGGTGGTTCTTTTGAGAACCATTATTATGAATGCAAAGTGTAAGTGTGAAGAACCTACACAGAACCGTCAGATTAGTAAGTATATAAATGCTATTAATAAAATAGATTAAATTGAGCAGCAATACGTATGAACATAACATGAATTAAGCTCCTTAAAAGCAAATGTACGCTGTTTCACTATATGAAATTTCCAGTAGTGCATATTGCATTGATCCAGAATTAGTCATGCATGAGGATATAGCATGTATAATGTACATTCATATTTGGTTATACTAATTTTTGTTAAGGTTAATGGATTTTAATGGCTGAAATGATGCCCATAACTCTTAAAATGTACAATTAAATTTGCAGACACATACTCAAATCAAGGTTCACACTCTGTTAATGCATACTTACATATGGATATACTTGCATTTTCATGATTAATAGATTTTACAGTCAAAATTATGCTCATTAACTCCTAAAAAAGACCTTAAAATTGCAAACACATACCTGAAACCACATTTCTAGTATAGGTAATGTGTATTTGCATTTGGATATGCTAGAAGTTTTATGTTTACTACATCCAAAACAGTGTTTATAATTGTAGGTAAGTATATCTGAACCATAACTGAAGTTTCTAGTCCAGTCAATGTCGATTTATGGTTTAAAATACTAGCCCTTTTTATAATAAGTACACTTTAAAGATAAAATGATGCTTAATAACCTTAATATCTAATCTACTTAATGTTTATTTGCGTTTGATACATAGGCATTTTACTGTCAGTAGATTTTAAGGTTAAAACTATGTTTATTAACCCCTAAAATGTGCTTAAAAATTGAAAACACACATAAGATCCAAAGTATCAGGATGTATGTGTGGACATATTAGCATTTTTTATTACTGTTTACAGATTTTCAGGTTAGAATGAGACATTGTAACCCCAAAAAGTGCACACAAATTTGCACACATGCATCTGAACCAAGGTTTCAAAGATAGAGTGGCAATTTTCGAGCCTATCTAATGTACATTTGGATATACTAGCATTTTTATGGTAAATAAATTAAAATAATCATGTAATACTCATTAACCTCTAAATATTGCTTACAATTCCAGACATATATCTTAGCCACGGATTCTTGTCAATGTATTTTCATATTTGGCTATAGAAGTGTTGTTATAGTAAACATGTTTTAAAGCTAAGTTTATTAGCTAACTAAAAAATGGCAGGTAGTTAAACTTCAGTCCTAATATTTTCCCCCCATCAGAAGCCTTTAACTGGATGAAAGCCACTGGTTTGTTAGTTGTAATTTTTCCCTAGCTAAAAAAGTTTTGTGCGCAGGCATGTGTCTCAAAAATATACAAATCTCTCCTCCCTCAGGAAAGCTGTGTGTGTGTGTGTGTGTGTGTGTGCCCGTGTGTGTATTTATGTGTGTGACAAACATGAGCAAATTCCCTTGTTTACTGGAAATGCCTCTGCCTCACTCTGTGTCTCGTATACTGAGTCAGAGGGCCGCCGTTTTAAACAAAAGCATTCCAAGGTGCACCACCCTTTCTTACGCACAAAATCAACCCCATTTCCTTTCCATAGACACCTTACAGAAAAAAAAACATCTATCTTTAGGCCTCGAATGTTATTTACAACCAAACTTGAAAGAAAGAGTCAAAGATAATGATCTTTGTGTTTGTTTGTTTCCACTCGGCCTGGTTGCACAAATATAAAATTGAAGGTTTTTCTTCTAATATTCAAAAAATGAAGTGAATTTAAGTCCTGACTAATCCAACCATCCAATGTGACGAATAAAAGACAAAGCATTTCTAAATCACCTTTTTTTAAAAAACACCTCAAATTACTCATAGAATAAGCTGCCATGGTGCATATTGAAGTTCATGAAGTTGATGCAATGGGGTAGCAATCTCACATGGGAGGCCACAGCTTTGCGTTGGCTTCCCTCTTGTGGTGAATATTGGACCTGTGAAACTAGAGAGCCTTTGGGAACAAAATAAAGTTTCATTAACATTTACCAGCATTAAAATAAACTCATGATTGTTAGTATCTATAAGAACTTATCATGTGTGAGCAACACAGTTGTTGTGTAGCACTTGGCAACAAAGAGACTGAGACAACTGGAGACAAAGAGAATTTATTTTCTTTTTCAGAACATTAGTTTACAATATAACTGAGAAGGAGCCTTATATAATCATCTGAATTGGGATAGATGTCTATGCATTACAGCATACACACACACAAACACATATATGTGTATACACACACACACACACACATATATATATATATATATATATATATATATATATATATATATATATATATATGTGTGTGTGTGTGTGTGTGTATACATATATATATATATATATATATATATATATATATATATATATATATATATATAAGAAAACAAAAAAGCAGGTACATGTTCATTGCCACTTTGACACTTTGCAATGCTAATTACACGTATATATCTGTCATGCACACACAAAAGTACACTTTTTGAAGCTAGAACACCCTTTTCTGTGTGTAACAAAGTCAATAAACCTGCTATACCTACTAAACTGACTAGATATCACTAAAAAACTAGGCTACAATATTAATATTTTTAACCCAGGGGAGCTACAGCCTGCAGATGATAACAAGCTGGCAGTGTTGTAGTATCAAAGTCTTGCTTTAAAACATCCTTGATAGTTGTGAACATTAGAGAAGTGTAGCTGTCTCAGTCTAATACAGTAAAGGAATATGAAAGTTACTGACTGTATATAGATTTCCCTTACCATGAATCTGTCCAGGGACAAGAAACGGTGATTTAAAGCTACAGATTCTCTAAGTTATTTCTTTGGTTGTATTTTTATGTCTATATTCAACAACAAACACAACACACTTGAAAAGCAAATACAGATGTTGGGAACAGATTATTGGGGAGGACAGTTCATTGCCTTCAAACATTGAAGAGAACATGTCCCCTTCATGCCCCCCCTTCATCATACACTCATGTTATACACAGCTATCTGTAGATGTGTTGCTTTCATATTGGTGTTCTGAAGGATAGCAATAGTGCAAGGATTTTAAGACTCCTGAAGGCATGAATGCTCATTTATGACAGCACTACAAGAAGGTGGTTGGCAATATCAGGCATTTTCTGACCATCTGGGGGCCCTAAGTGATACCTTACTTTCCCAGCTGCTCCATTCATATTATTTTGGATGCCAGAATAAATTACAATGACATTGTTATCATAGATGTTGACTAGGTCAAAAGGTGCTAAGCAAAGCATGAATTAACATTTTACATTTACATAAACAACTTGTATACACCATAAAAATGTAACTTTCTATTGAAACATTAAACTAAGCAGTTTTTTTTCCCATGCCCCACAGTTACAGAGCAAGTATGTTGGTTCCAATGATAAACATGAATGCATCACATGTTGGAAGCACCAGATTGGTCAGTTTTTTCCATCTCTTGAAACCCCTCATCATCAGTACTGGCACTTGTATCGTGAACGTTGCTTTCCCCGTGATAATAGTAGGCACAGGGTGCAGTATCTACATGAACCACTTTGGAGAAGTTGGAGAAGTCTACACAATACTTTCCATCTTTGTTGCGGGAGATGATGGGGAGGAACTGGTAACCCCACATGATCTCTCGAGGGATGTAAGAAGTCCTGACCTGGTAGGAGGAGCTAGTTGACTCAGCTGTGCCATCCAGAAACACCACCAGCTCAAACTCCTGGTGCTGCAGATTATCAACCGTCATGTGGAAGAATGGGCTTGTTTCATCAATGACATGGTAGAGGGTCAAAGGGCAGACAAAGAATAAGTTGTCCTTCCCAGAGTCCACCATAAATTCAATGCTAATCTGATCCATGATGATGGATTCACCTTCAGGTGTGACGGTCGTCCTAAGCAGCTTACCGTAGATCTGGCTCCCAATGGTCAAGCTTTTGCGCAAGTTGGCTACTCGTATTTGCAAGCAGAGCACGCCTTGTTTGGCGCAGATTACAGCCTTCTCACTGAAGCTGATGGTCTTGGCTCTTTTCTTGGGCCGGGCAACTTTAGTCATAACTACGGCACACCAGAAGCAGATTATTATTGTACCAAAGACACACTGAACTGTGAAGACAGTGATGGCACTAGGGCAGTATGGGGTGATGAGCCGAAAGCCGTAGCCAATGGACATCTGGGTCTCTATGGATTGGAGGAAAGCACCGGTCATGTCAAACATATTCACTACACAATAGCTCTGATTAGCAGGTGGGTTTTGCCAGGTTAAGTCGCCATTAGCAATGGCAACCCAATACCACAAAAGTCCAAAGATGAACCAGCTGAACACGAAAGAGGCCGATAAGTGAAGGGTGACATAACGCCAGCGCATCTCCATCAATGTGGTCCAGAAATCAAGAACAGAGATGAAGAGCTTGCTATACCTCACACTGACATATGCAATGTTGCAATGGCCATCTTTGGTCACCAGGCGGTTCTTCTGAATCCGGCGCTCAGCCAAGTATTTTCTGAGGAACTTCATTTTCAATGTGCAGTGAGCTCAAGCTGGAAATAGAAAGTACAAATATGCTGAAACTGTGCACAGAACTGGAGCAAATAATGGAAATTCTCAGAGTATTTTTTTTTAATTGTGCATCATTTTACATATTGCCTCTCAGTACAATCAACGCAACTCAACAACTTTAATTGCAAACAGGAGAACATACAATATGCATGCTAAATTCAAACTATCTGGATGATTCAGTGGATGATATTCAAACAAAGTCATTTGGAATAGTTTGATGATAGTGTGTTATTCTAGATAATTACCTTCTCAGATTTACAATGGTGGTGATAGGAACCAGAAGTCACAGTGTCTACAACACAAATATGGACATTTTGTTTACTATCCTAAATGTTCAAACATGTCTTCTGATTTGTATGCATTAAGATTAAGATTAAGTGACCCTTTCAACAACGGGGAAATTTCTCCTCCGCATTTAACCCATCCGTGCAAGACCCATCTGCAGCGCCCAGGGAACAGTTGGGGTGAGGTCCCCAGGTGCTGTGGATAGGGCTGCCCATATTATATATTAAGGTAAAACAGTGGCAAGTTTAAAGAAAGTTATCATTGGGTGTAAATGTATCATGTAAATGTATCTTAATAGTTGTAATCATTTCTATTGTGTAATTACACATATAACAAGATGAGGGTCATTATTTTGCAATGAACTGCTGCTTTTCCAACTCAAATTTACTGATTGTACCAAGAGGTGTGTGAGTGTAAATAGTGTACAACTAACATCAAAATAAGAGCACCAACTTTCCTAACATGTAGCTAGCGACAGTAGCATGTATGTGCTGTTACAAGGTAACCGAAGTTCTGGCTCTAAACCAGAACTACAATGGGATTTGCATAGCTACAGCAGACATCCATTTGCATGGAAAATATTTATCTTTATACTAGCACTATCTTCTTCTTCTTTGATTGTCTTCGACCTACAGTAGTCCAATTTCCACCAGCACCCTGCTGGTATCTTTATGCTAGCACTATGACATTACAGAATCCAGAACTCATTTGATTTGGGTACAATTAATTACAAGTAATATTTTACCTATTTTTTACATGTGTAAATTTTTTGTTAATAGAGTTTATGGAAAGGATAGAGTTACAGAATTTACAAGGTTAATTACTTTGTTTGGTAATTCTCTTCTTAACACTTTTCTCTGTTGAGTGTCTTACTCTACCTCTGCCGCTGTAGCACTGTGAATTATCTTATCTTATTTGATCAGATTATCATGTTACTACAGAGTAATGGTGTAATAGTTACATGTTTAAATAAATGAATAATTCTTGTATAGTTTTTGTGTAAGTACAGTAAAAACATAGACTGGTAAACCAGACATTGCAACACATAAATTACTTTTAAAGATATGCGTTTGCGGTTATAATCCATCTGTAACAGTGGGCATATCAGTAATGACATTGTTGTATTATTAATGTGTAACTACACAGAGATTTGAAGAATCTGCTGTTGCTATTGGAATTCATCTGTAACAGTGAATACACAAGGTTGCAGTTATGTATTTTTGTATGTATTGTTAATGTAATATAAAATGAGACTAGACATAACAAACTTTAAGAGAAAAAACTTATCCATATCCATATCCCCTTCCATTCCAATGTGGACCTTTGCTTGCAAACACAAATATTCTGTATGGAAACACTCAGCAAGATTCTTGGGCAACACCTATTACTTCCAGTACCAACCATTTTCACAATATTATTCAGACCTTTTTTTGTCATTCACAGTCAAGTTTCCATATCATGCAATCAAAAAGGGAATAAGAACTGATTCAATTAAAGACTATATATATATTAAAGTATATATATATATATATATATATATATATATATATATATATATATATATATATACTTTAAGTCCAAGCCAAAAAATTACATTAAAAATAAAATGATAAAACTTTTTAAGCTAAACATGATTGAATAGATTTCAAATGTAATATATTCCAGTACTGTGGATTTTTTACAAGAATAGTCTTATAAAAATTGCATTTTTTCTAGAAATTCTGCATTAATTAATACATATGCCATGTTTTCATGACATTTAAAGGAGGAGAGAACAAGACTTTAAACTTCCTCTGAAATGCTTTTAGTTAAGAGTGGCTCCTCCAGCCCAACAACAATGCAGGACCTGTAGTTATTTTGTAGTTTTATTTTACTGCTTTTTAGTAACATTTAGATAATGTAATTGTTGCCATATGGCAACACGATGCAACAGAGGGTCAAAAAACCTGAGTATTAGTATTAGTATCCCATGTTTACTTTAGATCCTACCTCATGGAGAAGATCCTCTGAAACTGTTGCAGATTGCAAAAATCAGCCAATAGTTTCTCTTCTTTCCATTCTTGAGCAGCAAAACTCAAAAGTAAATGTTTGTAGTCTCTCAATACTTTCTCACTTGTTTCCACTCTGTCTCTCTTTCTGTCTCACTCACTTTGAAAAAAAAAAGGGCTTTTGTTTGACAGCCTCGCCTGGACTCGGTGAGTCATTGTTTACCTGTACACAAATGTTGTTGTTTTCACAAGGGTGATAGAGAATGTACCTAGCAAGATCTTGGTTTCTGATTCAGTTTAGTGGTCCAGATGCACATTTCCATTTACTGGACACACAGTCCTCTTACTCTGCTTGTGGGACAGGATACTTCTTACAAATGAATTGAAAACTCTTGATCTGAGGTTTGGAGATCCCATTTTGGTTCACCTGCTAACGACACCAACCACAGCTAAAACCATAAATCATGTCGGTGCCAGTAAGACAACCACTTTGCATCATGTTTAGGTTTAACATTTAGATTTTTTTCCTTAGTGAAGTTCATATTTAGATTTATAGCTCTGAAGAAGCTCACTTTTATTTGTTTTACACTTATTTATTTGTTCCTACAAAACTCAGTTTTTTATTGGCTTATCATTACATATAATATTTTATTGTTTTTGTTATAAACAATTGCAGATATGGCAGCTGGCAAGAGAGATGAGGCCAAATGAAACACTGTTTTTCATGTTTCAGATTTTTTTTTTCTTATATATGGCCTACTAGAAGATCCCTCTTGTGCAAAGTCAAAAAAGCAAATAGTAGATATTTATTTCTACATACACAAATGTTGAGATGAAGTGTTTTATAAGTAATTTTTATCAGCAATCTTAACATTTGGACTCAATAGCCATGTTTACATGCAGCCTAAAAATCTGTTAATTATCCAACTTATAGCTCATTTAGAATAGAATACTGTATACACTTCCATTGGAATAGTGTAGTCTGATTGAAGCCATCTAGAATAAAATTTCTATCCCAACGAATGAGGTGGGTAATCCTGTAAATAATCTGTTAAATAGAAGAATAATATCCATGTAAATGCCTGTATCTGATTACATTCCCTATCAGAAAGTGTATGTATGTTCTGTATGTCTGTCACATCATTATAAAAGTTCATTATGTTCAACACAGTAGAGCAGAAACTGGTCTGCAGAGGAGATGAAGTTTATGCTCTGATCTTTGCAAAATGGCAGTGGGATGGACATCCAGCTTATGTGTCTCAGAACACGTCTTCCACTTGACCTTTTTTAACAAGAACATGGGAAGGACGTTTGCCTGAGACAGACATTTGAAAGCAGTTATAAACACAAGCACTGCTCACTGCTGCTCATCTCACTCTAACTGGACCTGACGTGATGTTTGCTGTCATGGTAACGTAAAGTGGTTCTCCACGCATGCGCATCATTTTGGAGCTGATTACTTCTTATAATTTTCCTTCAGATTGTTCAGTAGAGTAAGCATAAACACCTCAGTCTTAATCTATAAATCGAATGTGTTCAATCAGATTGGCAAACATCTCTGAATGTAAACACAGCCAATGTGACAATCATTCAAGATTTTTGTTTAGTAGAATTTTATTGTGTATTTAGGAGTGACAGTAGATGATGAACTATCAATTTGGAGATGGATCTTTTAGTGATTTCAGTGGATTGCACTGTCCAGTCTACTTTGCAATTAGGCAAAAAAAACCTAATAATTAGACCAATCATTTCAAAATCAACATATGTATCATGTTGAAACTAAGAATTGAACATTTCCTGTGTTTCAAACAAAAAAAATAGCACATGAAATGTATGTAATATGTGTAATATGTATGAAATTAACATATAAATACATTGTAATAATTTAAAAATCAGTTTAAAAATAATGTAATAGAGCTTATGTAATTCCTACTGACATTTTTCATCTATAACCCTTTTGTTCATTTCAGATCAGTGGGTATGCATTATATCAAAAAGCTCTTTGTTTATTTTTTAGATTATGATGTAGATGTAGATGATTATTCATGCAGATGTCCAGGTAGTTCAAAGAGTTCAGAAACTTTTTCATGCCACTGTACATACAGCAAACACAGGTTCAGTGCTTGACTTGTATCTTATAATATTTGTGGTAATAAATGTGTTCATTTTTCAAAAACCCCAAATGTCCAGTAATCTGGATATAGAATATTCTATGTATCCCAGTAAACAAAAAGAATTCATAATAAGTCTTAGGTTATTTAGTACACACACACACACACAAAAACATGTTTCAGAAAACATATAGCTTGTTTTTAGAGTGTCTAGTCTCAGAACCGAGGAGGCTTCAACTAATCAACAATGCATTGCACCACAGCAACTATAGGCTAAAAAAAACTACTGGTAGGCATAACATACATAGCTGCATGATATTTTATGGGTCAGTGTGGTTCAATGAAATGTTTTCCATTTACACCATGGCCAGTGGAGATTCCAGCCAACAGCTGTTTTCCGGATATTATGTTCATGTTTATATTAGTGGCATCAGTTGTTTTGTATCTCGAAGAAGACAGGGACAGGGACACAGTCAACAAACAGTGATCAACAAATGGTTGGTTTCTAGGAACACTGACCAATGGTCAGACCCAGAGACCAGTTCTTTGGAAACTGAAGCCAGTTTTCATCTCACACAGCAAATGTGTTTTGTACTGTTTCATGCCAACATACAGCAACTTTTTAGACCACATCCTGTTGTCACAACTTGCCCATAACCAGTTCAGCACAGTAAGTACAAAGCAAAAGTTTAGCAATACCATCACCGTATGATCAAACACTTATTTTTCATTAAATATATACACAATAAGTTTCAATCTTCTAGTATTTTAAAATTACTCTGTAAAACTTTTTCTAACTAGGCTGAAGACGGATGCAACAGTTTGCAGGAGAAAAAAACAAAACAGTAAACTAATACATTATAATACACCTTACATAAGCTGGTGTCCGAGCTTAAGTTTAGTTACCCTGATATCTCAAGATCTAAGCACTGTCTGGACTGTACTGTCAAAAGTGTCATAAATAAAAAGGCATAACAAAAAATAGAAGTAAACCAATACTCGCTTCAGGAGCTATTGTCCAGTTTCTTGTGTTTTTCAGCTTAGTGCATATCAAATATCTTCTAGGAACTCTCTGAACTTCACTGTAAAAAAAAAAAAAGAAAAGAAATAAAAAACCTTTAACTTACCTGAAATTGACTGGACTTTTTTTTTAGTCAGTTTCTCACATATTTTTTTTTTTAATATCACATTATGACACACATATTGCGGCCTTATTACTGTATTGTTCTTTGATCAGAAAAGCTCAGGTTAGAAAGTTCTAAATAGTTTACTTCGTATGCCATAAGCTTTATTCACATCATAATATCAACTCTCTTGTTGATAGACGCTGTACAATATCACAACAATATACTGTAATGACATGATGAGTTTCACTCTGCACTTGACACTGTAAATACTGCTGTTACTCTTAGTTATAATCATTGTGTTGTAAACTTCCTCAAACCACCACAATTCTTGCTCCCATGTCAATTAAACAATCTTCTTATATGCTACGCTAACGTATCTGTGTTTTTTTTATTTTTGTACAATTTATTTATTTTTATCTATCTATCTATCTATCTATCTATCTATCTATCTATCTATCTATCTATCTATCTATCTATCTATAGACCTGTATTAGTATATGATTATGAAAATCAGAGAGAAATTGGATTATTAACCCTTAGAAACCTAATACTTAAGGGTATTTACTGTAGAATTTTGAGTCGATTACAATTACAATTACAATTATAAAGTATTTACATGTTACAGTCACACAAGCCATATGCTGTTATTTTCAGGAGATACTGGGATACTGAGATATACCATTGTTTGACATGTAAATGCTAAGAGGAATTTGGTATACTTATAATTTTGGGCCATTCTGATGAAAAGTGTACCCAGCACCTGCTAAATCTGTATGTTTATTATTATTATTATAGAGATCTTGAAAACAAGTTTCACCTCAGAAACCTTTTCAGAAATTGTGAGTCTGGAGTGTCTTTTAGCTGAAAGTGCAGTAATTTTGATGGTGATTCATTCTGTTGGTTATTATGAGTAAAAATAAATAATGAGCATAAGACGGCCATGTTTTGTTTACTGATTTTCTGTCCTCTTGGATTCATGATTGGTGCTAAAACTCTGACACACAGCAAGACAGTTTTTATTTTTAATTACAAATTGAGTTGCATCTTTAATATCAGAAATTTTTGATAGTCAAAATGAATTGAAAGCCTTTTGTTTATAATATGAAGATTAAAAGCAGATATGTGATATAACAGTAGAGAGTGGGGTTTGGGTGATTTTGGAGCTGGGCTGTTGGCTGATGGACGGTAAGAGGTGGATGAAATCACTCTGGATGGTGGAACAGAGTCTGATGATGATCTGATTTGTGAATCATGTCGCTGATTTAACCCTTTGTTGGAATATGAAGGCCAAACTCCAGAGCAATAATATCAGGATTTTAGGTGATTTTCTGAGCTGAATTACTCACTGATGCTTATGTGTCCCATTTAAAGAGACACCTTTGTGGTAATATGTGTGTGTTTGTGTTATTCTGTGTGTGATGTTCTTTGATGGGGGTCTCCTACATGAGTTCAGTGTTATGTCACTTCTGTAAAGTAAGGATAGCTCGATCAGTTTGTACCAAAGTCTCTGTAGTTACTGAATAATAAGTCATGAAACAGACCAGGAATGTTAAGGGGTTAATAGACAGCACTGCTCACAGTGGAATCAGGGCCTGATATTATAGGTATTAACAAAGAATCTAGCCGATATAATCATGCTTTCCCTTTCTGTGTAGTAGTATTGCTGATTCTATTTACAAATGCCTCTTTAAATATTGTATTGTATAGTGGTGGACAGTAACGAAGTAAATGTAATTCTTTACGGTACTTAAGTAGGTTTTGTGTATCTGTACTTGTAACTGAAGTATTTCCGATTTGGGCAACTTTTTACTTTCACTCCATTACATTTCAAAGTCAAATATCTCACTTTTTACTCCTGTACATTTTGAGAAATCTGTCGTTCCTTTTGGTTTCTGTGTGTATAAAAACATAACATGTCAAAATGAGAAAAATGTGATGCAAGAACATCAATCAGGGCACAGTGCACACTTTGTTATATGCATGTTTGACCTGTTGGTCATACTGACCTAGTGCAACTTTGTGTCAATAGACCACAATATAGGAATATGTACACATATGCAGTCGTGACTGACGCGTCTTTTTTTCTGAATTTATACAAACATTATTTCTTTTTTTTGTACATTTGTTTTTGCTAGTTTATGTTTATGAACAGAGACCTACAGATCAATACAGTGAAGGAAATTCATTTGTGAATCTGTGTTTAAAGCAGGTTTTTATTAAACTTGTTTGCAAAAAATTATTTCAGAGCCACTCGGTTCTACCGATTGGGAATTGCTTGCCTCCAGTGTTGTGAACTTATGATAATTTTAATAGACATCAGCATCATTAATTAATGACATTCTATTAAAATATTGGTTTACCTAGAGAGACACTGGAGGATTTATACCTAAAATGAGTCTTGTTATAAAAATGATAATAGGACATTAGAGGCATAATTGATATTTCAGTACATTTACTTTTGATACTTCAGTACATTTGAAGGCAAATACTTTTATACTTTTACTCAAGTGGAGGTCCAAAGGGAGGAACTTTTACTTTTACTGGAGTAATATTTTACCTTGGGTATCTCTACTTTAACTCAAGTACATGATTTTTTGTCCACCACTGCTATTGTAGCACTAAATATTGCACTGTAGTATTGAGGTTGGCTGAACATGGTTTACTGTGTTGTCCTCAAACCATTTTGTGTACAGGTATACATAACTCATGTTTTGGCCAGCCTGAGGGCACAATACAAAAGAACAAAGAAAATAAACAAGGCATCAGAGTGACGGCAAACTTGGGACAGGGGTGTTGATTTCAGAGAGAGAGAGAGAGTGTGTGTGTGTGAGAGAGAGAGAGAGAGAGAGAGAGAGAGAGGGAGAGAGAGAGAGTGAGTGAGAGAGAGAGAATGAAAGACTGTCACCTTCACTTTTGATCTGCAATACATCCAGCTGCTTTTCCAATCTCTTCGATGTGGTCGGAGGAACTTGTATAGCAGGTAGGCTCCACACACCATTCCTCTGTCCTTTCTGATGAACTGTGAGAACATTTCATAGACCATAGAGCCCTGTGAGAACCTTTGATAGACCACAGAACCCTGTAAGAACCTTTGATAGACAACAAAGCCCTGTAAGAACCTTTGATAGACCACAGAGCCTTGTGAGAACCTTTGGTGGACCACAGAACCCTGTCTTTGCTTTTGCTGCCCTTCAGTTAGGAACTACATGAAACCATGGTCCATCTCACAGGTCTTTTTAATTACTTCAGTTCAATTATTTCAACATTTTAAAATTAATTGTCATATTTATAATTGCTGTTTTCTGTTATTCTACAGTAGGTCAACTGTATTATAGAATAATACTGTATTGAACCTAAAAATTAATTTACATCTGTAATAACTATTCGTTACACAATAATAAGTTGTTCCATTTAATAGTTCAGGTTTTGGGCAAAATAAAGGTGCTAAATAATAAATAATCTCTAAATATTTACTTAGACTTGACTTTCTGAAAGGTTTTCAGCCTTAAGATTTGATCGCCACTTTTCAAAGATGAGGCTTTCTGTTCTTTTTTATTATGACTTTATTCTCCATATTGTACATATTTTTCATCATTTTAGAATTACTTACAGCTCAATTTATCATCCTGGACATTTGCAGCATTTTGGCACATTTTGCAGATTAAAACAGTTTTTATATTTGAAGATGGTGAAGTTGTAGAGTAGCAGCATCATAATATATTAATTTTATACATCTACAACAAATGTTGTAGACGTATAACAATTTGTTGTACAACAAATTCTGAATGACACTTCAGTTTAGCATCTTCATATCATTTGTTGTCATCCTTAATTACACAACTACATCAGCATTTCAAGCACTTAATTGAAAATGATTTTAAAGTTTCTACTTCCAGATATTTATATATTTATTTATTTAGAGTTAAAACCTAAAGCCACACCAATCCTTTGTAGCTAAGACTGATGAACCCTGACCTGGTATGTACAGGCATATATCGCTGTTGTCGGAGCAAATGAAACTAGTATCTCCAGTTTTGTGGATTGTCCATTTTTGATATAATTTGAAAATTCATGTTGCCCTTTATATTGCGTGTAAATTTCATGAAGCATAGACCAAAACAAATGGCCAAAAATGACTTGGAAAAAAGTCTGGTACATTAAAAGTAGGTAAAGTAGGTTTTTTCCTTCTCCTGTAAAATTACCATTTTGGAGATACAAGGTTTTGTTCTAACAGCAGCAATGTGTAAAACGTAAATGCAATTTTTGGTACATTAATATGTATTTAATCAATGTTAAGATTACTCACTGAGAACTTGTTCCTTGGTGCCACAGTGTATTCTATTTTATAATTAAAATGTTTTAAATACTTAGACTTGCAGGAATGCAAATGTTAAGAATACAAATTTATATAAGAACTAATGTGTGAAATACTTGATACATTTCAGAATGTATTACTAACAAGTTACATAATAGTTCATAATACATACCAACATTCTGCTTCAGCAAATTATTGCTGTCCAAAGAAAACCACATATCTCCATTTTTGTCGATTTTTAGTTTTCTACATCATTTCAACACACCAGCTGTCCTTTACATTGTGTAAACATGTTATGATCAATGGACCCATAAAAATGCTCTAAAATCACTTGGAATAAAATCTCTTTATAATGACTTACATTGAAATATAAGCATGATTTTGTCTTCTTCTGTAAATGTATTATTTTGGAGATACTTTTTCCTTTGGACAGTGACACAATTCGTGTATGCTTTATAGAAAAGAGATGATAAGTAAAGGACACAGTAAACACTCCAATTCCTTAAGGAGAGATTTGGAAATGGTTCAGCTCACGCTGATATCATATGTTTGCAGCTTTTTTTTAATAAACACCTGCTGTCCAGATATTTGTACCTCACTGTATATAATAAAATATATATATAATTTCAAAATGTTCTGTGTTCTAGACTGAGAGCGTTTGACTGTGAAAATGACACGCTCCTGCCTACAGTTGCTCATAGACCTTCTGACTGAGTGGCAGATTCACAGAACCCGCCTGGTGACCAAAGATGGCCATTGCAACATTGAATATGCCAACGTGAGGTACAGCAGCTTGTTGGCCTACATGCTAGATATATGGACAACGTTAGTGGAGATCCCCTGGAGTTTTGTCATGTTCCTCTTCACGGCCTCCTTCCTTATCACTTGGTTTGTGTTTGGCCTACTCTGGTACTGGATTGCCCGTGATCATGGTGACCTGTCGTGGCAAAACCCACCAGATTTCCTAAATGCATGTGTGGTTAATGTCACTGGTCTTACTGCTGCCTTCCTCTACTCCTTGGAGACACAGACATTTATAGCCTATGGTTGGCGAGCCATCACTACTCTTTGCCCAGGTGCCATAACTGTCTATGTTATCCAGGTTATCCTTGGTACAATCATTACCTGCTTTTGGGGTGGGGTGGTCACAGCAAAGATCTCCTTGCCCAGAAGAAGAGCCAAAGCCATTGTGTTTAGTGAGATGGCTGTCATCTGCTGTAGACATGATACTCTCTGTCTGAAGATACGAGTGGCCAACATACGCAAATCGCTGATGATTGGAACTCAAATTTATGGCAAGCTGATCAAGACGACGGTCACACCTGAAGGGGAAACCATTATCATGGACCAGGTCAACATTGATTTCAGAGTGGAAACTGGGAAAGACAACCTGTTCTTCATCTCTCCATTGACCCTGTACCATGTGATAGACAGAAAAAGTCCCTTCTTTGAGATGGCAGCGGACAATCTACACCAGCAGGACTTTGAGCTTGTGGTGTTTCTGGACAGTGTTGCCACATACACTAGCTTATCTTGCCAGGTTAGGACTTCCTACGTTCCTAAAGAGATCATGTGGGGTTACCAGTTCCTCCCCATCATCACTCGCAGTAAAGAGGGCAAGTATCGTGTGGATTTCTCCAACTTTGCCAGAGTTGTGCCCATATCAACTGCACACTGTGCCTACTGCTTCCACAGTGAGAGAGAACAGCATCATCACCCCATACATGGCACTGTCAATGAGGGTTTTGAGATGATTGAAACCAGTGAGTTTTAGGGGCCGGGAATGTTTCAGCACAGGGGCCAATATAGGTACCTTAAATTACCAATGTTTAACTAATAGTAAGTAAACAAGTAACAACTGCATTCATTAATATTGTATGTGAAAAGGAAAACACGGCTTCTTTTGGCCTGTTTCTTATTAAATTTGTACACAATGCAAAGAATAACTGGAACTGGAAAAATTTAATTTCTTAAAAAAAAAAATTGAGACACAAAGATTTGGTCCCACTTTATATTAAATGTCTAATTAGTAATAACAATGTACCTACTAATGATTTAGTCACTGTTACAGCTATATTGCAGAAGTACACCTTATGTAATTATACATGTGTATCAACTTTGGTTTTGCTGCTTAAGTGTATCTTAATAGTTGTAACAGCCCATTCTCTATCATGTAATTGCACAAAAGTAATAACACAAATGTAATTAAATTTGCATTCAGATTGAAACAATATTTTTTAGAAGTTTTTTTTTTCCCCAGCAGTAAAAGGAGTTGTGTAATGACTTATATTAAGAGAGTACTTACATTGCACCTGCCAACTTTCCTACCATTTGGCCAGGATTTATGTTGCTAGTGCTGTGACACTGTAACCAATTTTAGCTTTAAACCATTCTATAATGTGAGAGAACAGTAGACGTCCACTTACCTTAACATGCTTTTATGATATTAATTAAATGTGTTGAATTAACCCCCAAAAGCAATGTCTATATCACCACTGCATTATTACACAGTACCTACATAACAGCTACACAGGAACTGTCCACTTAATTGAACTTGTAAGTTTAACACTACACTACAGGAAAGTTCCTGTGTACAAGATACACTTGTGTAATTACATGAGGTAAAACTGAAGTTGATACATGTGTAATTACACAGACTGTACTTCTGTAATCCAACTGTTATATTGACTAAATGATTAGTAATTACAATGTTGTTGCATAAGGTATTCATTTGTAACCATACAGATTTTCCTTGGCATTGATAATATACAAATCACAATTGCATTAAAAAGGTAAAATAAATGAACTCAAACACTTAAGTATTAACATTGAAAGTAAATGATAATTATGTATTTCACTGTAAAATGTGGCTCATCAGATCTACTTAAAAAATACTTCATGTAGTAACAAGCATTTGAACTAGTTTTATTCAACTCAAAAAGTTACTTTGATTGAAAGAATCGTCCATTCCAAGCATTTATTTAGGTTGAATAATAGGTCTAATTTAATTGCTTGTTACCACATGACGTAATTTTTTAAAGTAGATCTGACGAGACACTTTTTACAGTGTAAATATATGATTGCAGCATAGAAACATATACTTACATAACATACTGTGGTGTCCATCAGAGGTCAACACTACAATATCATCGATACTTTTTGGAACCCTCATATTTTTAATCTGAAAATGTTCATTCCAGAAAATAAAGTACTTTTTGATGCAGTGTGTTTTCACATGTTAACTAGGCTTGATTTACTACAAGTCTTGTGAGTTTCTAGCACAAGGCAAATCTTCAGCTCCAGTATTTGTGTTTGATTTTTTTTTTGTTTGTTTGTTTGTTTTATGCAAGGAGCCAATGGATCACACTAGTTTTTTGGAGTAGCATTTCTATGCTGAGCTATGGGTGCCTGTTTCATTTCTACTACATAACTGAAAATGTATTAATGAACTGCTCTTAAATTATAGTAAATTATTAAAATAATAATAAATAAAGTGTATTTCTGATTAATATTGATCTGTGTCTGTGTACTTTTTTTCTACAATTATTAAGTTGATGCAATTTGTGAACTGAGTTTTGGTGCACTGTAAAAAGTGGCTCATCAGACCCATGTTCACTTCATGTGGTAACAAGAAAATTAACTAGTTTTATTCAACCTAAATAAATATTTTGAATGAATGATTCTTTTAATCAGAGTCATTATTGAGTTTAATAAAATGAGTTCAATTGCTTGTTACCACAAAAAATATTTTTTCACTTTGTTTGCTGATGATAAACATACATTGACTTTTTTTGTGAACCCATAAATATGCCAGTGAAATAAACCATCTATGTGTAAGAATTTTTTTTAAGAAAGACTCAGTAAAACTGTGTCAACCAATCAAAGTATTGCAACATTTCTATGGGAATTTAGAGAGTTGCTCAGTGTGAATAAAAGTTAGAGTAATCTGAACAGTAAACAAAACACAGAAGAAGAATATAGGAATTTTGGAGGACAGGGAAAACAAAGGGCACCAATAAAGAACTCTTTATATTCTTATTTCTTTTTGCATTTATCATGAGATGGGCTTATAGGAGTGTATATCTGGTTCAGCGACCACAGGCAATTTCAGCCATATATTTACAACTTCCACCACTTGTATGTAAATATGCATGATTGATGCCCTTAAATGCCGCATAAGGCCAGACACACCACTCCATTTGTCCGGTGTAATGCATAAAGTGGAATCATAAAAAAGCAAGAAGCAAGCCAAGGAAAACAAAATGAAAATCTAAAGAATGTTGTGGCTTTCGGTAAGTATGCAGTTATAAAACATTTGCATAATGTCTTTTTAGTTGATATTGTAATTCTTAGTATTATGACAGATTATTAAATTTAATACCAACAATACTAATAGTACTTATTGTAGTGTATTTTTTATCATAAGAGTACCCTATGCTTGCTTTTTATTGTTAAAATATTAATAACCTGAAGGTTAGTGTGACCTATTCTGTACTTTACTTCAGGATTAATAACTACATACAAGACATAATAAATGTATGTATGTATGTATGTATCTACTGTATCTATCTAACAGTGCATATGGTTCATTCAGTTATATTGCATAATGCATAAGATTCTCTTGTGATTGTGTTTTTACTGAACAAAAAAATAAGAATTATCTACAATTACTAATAACTTAGAATAATGTTTTTTTTAAGTGCTACTTTAATCAATAAAATGTAATAAATTGTTAGACAGCTCATGGAAAAAAAAAAAACTCATGGTGGGTGTTTGAGCAATACATATTAAAATAACCACTATAGGCCAAAGGTATGACCGAAACTGGCACAAAAAGCTTAGCACATGTGGTCCTATGGGTTCTCTTAGGGCCTGCCATTATCTATAGGTACTGACTATCTTTAAGCACTCTGGTTTTGAACCCACACGATAGTAAAAAGACGTAATAAATGAAACAAAAGCACGAAAAGTATATATGGCAACATTCACGGTTTGCATTAACATATATCTTGGGTGATGCAGTGATGCATACAATCACATTTGTGGTGCAATTGCTAAAGTTCCCCAGAGCATCGTAACAGCAGACATGAAATTAGAGTCATGGCTTCTATCCATTTGAGAAAGTTAATAAATAGTCACGGGAAGTGCTTTCAAGACTCTAGAATATATCTATTGGGTGGATGGATGGATGGATGAATGGATGGATGGATGGATGGATGCATGGATGCATGGATGTATAGATGGATGAATGGATTTTTTGGGTTTTGAATATTCCTCAAGTTACTATTTATGTACTTCCAGTCATATTCATGTGTGGTTATGGGGGTCACTTTCAAGACCCATATATATAAAAAACTGCCCACTAGAGGTCAGGTCATTTATGACATACCTGCTAATAACATGGCCTGCATTTATTTGCTCCATTCAGTTTCTGAAATGGTAAATATGTATAGAAATGTTTCATGTGTATGTACATGATGGGCACTAATAGCAGATGCAACAATTGATAAGAGGAACTTGGTCTTACTTTTGCCTTCATGCTGCCAGTCATGCTGTCTGAATTTGGCAAATTCTGGCCCTAGCAACCTCTTATATCCACATGCTGTAGATGTTTTTGCTTTTCCTGCCCCAATACAAGCAACTCATTTGAATCGAATCAGAGGTGTTAACCCCTTAAATGGCCAGGGCCCAAAATGGCTAGGGCCCAAACATTTCTATTACCTAACATCACCTCAGCCAGTTTTCATTGAATTCCCTGTAGTTATTGAATAATAAGCCTTGGTATAATAATAATCCTGGGTCAGTCTCCTCAGTGGTATCTCCTTTAGCCATTTCTGATGCACATGAGAAAGAAATCTGTGCAGCAGCTAAGGTAAGTTTGTAAAAAGGTAAGTTAGTGCCTCTTTGAAGAGTGGACAAATTAAATACAGACAGACTTGATTTTTTTTCCTTAAGATGCCAAACTTATTACATGGTAAGGCTTGTTTTCCAGTAACTACAGGGAGTTGGATGCAAACTGACTGATCTAATCTTAATCTAGGTTATAGAATGTGTAATAAAATGTTGGGACCATAAGTGGTCCCTGGCCATTTAAGGGGTTAGTGTAAAGAATATGCAAGAATGTGCAGGGCACACAATCATTACTTGAATTATGATAGAATGAATAAAATTGTGATTTTTTGATGTCATGTTGGTGCACTGTATGGCTTACAACAAGATTTCACTGTTGAACCCGTAGAACTGTAATAATTCACACCAGGAATCTGACTGAGTCGTCTGGCTAAGCAGTAGTGAAGAATATTTACATAAAAAGCCAGTTCATGTCTCAGTCATGCAAAGCCATATGAATTCTTGGTACTGTAACCTGCATGTGGGCTGGTTTGTTTGTTTTTTTACTGAAACTGTGGGTCATGGTGGTATTGGTCACAATCTTGTCACAAGCCCAGTTCTAATCTGATATTTTATGTATATACAGTGCTGTGAAAAAGTCAGAGACCAGATTTTTTTTTAATTTCCTGTCAGAACAGAGATTAAGTACAAATTCTTTAATTTTTCAAATTCATTATATTTTCAAATGTATTTTTCACCATCTGGAAAAAGCAGAAAACACACAAATCTCAATAACTAACTAATACAATATACATTTTTCAGTATTTACTGTATCACCCTATACTCTACCTTTTCTTCTCCTCAAAAGTTTTGCTTTCAGTTTTTTCAAGAAAATCAACCATTTTTCCACACTTAGAAATTGGTTGTATTTTTTGCTTCTCATAATCCAATTAATTCCAAACACATTCAATGATTTTTAGGTTTAGACCCTGGGGTGGCCACTCAATTATTCTGAGAACATGAGTAGCTTCATCAACAGCTTGTTGACACCTTCACAGCCTTCCAGGCTCATAACATTGTGTTGTCTTCTCACAGTGGAAGGAGTCATAGAAATTCCCGTGGATGTTTTTTGAGATCTGAAGCAAGACTGGAGCTTATTCAAAGATAGAAATGCTGTTTTTCTGGTGGTGACCGTTTTGCTGGTCTACAAAGGCTTGCATGCTTGTTCATTTGGAGTCCTATTTTCAAAAAGTCTAGTTGTGGAACTTTATGTTCTTTTGACTTTCTTCTGCTTATGCAAGTGAATTATCTTACATCTAATACCCTCAGAAAAAGTATCTTGTAAATTAATAACTGTACTTAATGGCCATTTTAAATGGAAGCTAAATAAATGAATAGATTAATAATTGTTTCTGGGAAACTTGTAGCATGAAATCAAACTGATGGTAGTCTGTGTGTGGAAAGCCTGGAGGATAATTCCAAGCCTGGAGGATAATTCCAAGCCTGGAGGATAATTCCAAGGTGGACGTCTATTTTTCTTACAGTGTTAGTATGAGTTTGGGTTTATTGATGGGATCATGAGACACTGGAGGATGGGTCATAACAACTATCCCATAATACATTATTCTGATAGACTGGTTTACCAATAGAGACCAATTGATATCTCAGTGTACTGCGTGAGACCCTTTAGTTTTGACAGCAGATAATGCAATTTCAAACTTCATTGTATTTCCCAAAGTATTCACTCACCCATCCAAATCATTGAATTCAGGTGTTCCAATCACTTCCATGGCCACAGATGTATAAAACCAAGCACCTAGGCCTGCAGACTGCTTCTACAAACATTACTGAAAGAATGGGTCGCTCTTAGGACCTCAGTGAATAGTGAATAGTGGCACCATGATAGGATGCCACCTGTGCAACAAGTCCAGTCGTGAAATTTCCTCACTACTAAATATTCCACAGTCAACTGTCAGTGGTATTATAACAAAGTGAGCGTGATTGGAAATGACAGCAGCTCAGCCATGAAGTGGTAGGCCACATAAAATCATAGAGCGAGGTCAGCGGATGCTGAGTGACATAGTGCCAACTTTCTGCAGAGAGAGGCTTTGGCATTTACTGGCCGACTTCCAAGAATAAGTAGGTATGTTCTGGTAGATACAACGGTGTTTGTGTGCTGTTTATCCTACGCTAAAGTCACTAGCTTGTCCTAAATCAAGTTGTGTAAATCCATCCTCTTTTCCTATAGTACAAAGAACAACTCATTATGTGTACAGGTAAACATCATGCACAACAGGTCCTGCCTTACTAGTAGGAGGGGACCACAGAAAACCAAAGAGTGGAACACAAAGTGTCAGAGACTCTTTTTGATGCAAGGTGGGAACTACAAAAAAGAAGGCTGTTCAAAGAATAATCACCATGAATTGCACAACTTGTGCTCGCAAACCCTAAAACGGTTAGACACACAGTGCACAGTAGATCTTTTACATACTTTTCAAGTTCTTGGAGAGAGGAAATAAGAGACGTTCTATAGAAGGTAAGCTCTGCATTTGATATGCTACTGTCATTTTATTGTTTTTGCTCTAAATACTCTGTTCAATTGAATCTTTTGAGAGAGCAGTGATACGAGCTGTAAATGAGGACACCAAAAAAATGTCCATTCATCCTGCCCTACTATTCTGGTGGACTGATTTCAGAGACGGCTACTGGTTACCCTATCTTATCTGTCTTTTCAATTAATTTCATTTTTCAATTGAAATATAATCGTATACCTCAATGGAGGGGACGTCTGCTACTTTTTAAAAAGTCTTACACAAAATTGAATTGTTGAAATGAAAGTCATTCAAAGTGGTTTAATGGGAAATGGTGCACTGTAGAGAAACCATTGTAGACAATGTAATACTACCTGAAATGACCATTGAAGCTATGCATGTTTTTATATCACTGTTGTTGGAAGAAAACCTTGTATATCCAAAATGGTAACTTTATATGAGAAAAAACCTACTTTCCTTTTAATGTAAGCCAATGGAACTAGATGTCTTTCTAAGTCATTTTTGGTCATCATGAAATTTACATATAATGTAAAGGGTAACAGGTATTTTCAAATTATGTCAAAAACCTAAAAACAAACGACAACAGCAATATATACTCTTGATAATGGTTTGTTATATCTTTAAACACTTGTATGTACACTTATACCCAGTATAAGTTTTAGAAAATATGTGTTTTAGGCCAAAAATTTAACTCAAACGATCATAAAACAGTGTCTTACTAAACAGGGAATGTATTCATGGTGAGTTCTTTTCAAAACTTTCTATCAGTAGCTTTTAGAGAAAGTCCAAAAACTCATGCACATGTCAAATTCAATGTTTATATTTAAATTTCTCTATCTTTGCGATAATGCATCACAGAAATACGGTTCAAACATTTCATGAACCTGTAGAGTCGCCCATTCTATCACATCATATTGAGAGGTTATGAGGCTATGAAGAGGGGTTGAGATACATGCTATTTGCCTTTTACCATGTGTAATTGGTTGATTCATTTTTCTGTCTACAATTTGTGTGAAACTGACCAATGGACAGTCAGGAAATCACTAAGGACTGACCCATCATGTCAAAAAAACATTCATTATTCATTCAGAATAAAGAGTTTACAGCCACTGAAAAAAACACACTGGCTTTAGAAAAAAGTGATGAAGTGATGGTAAGAAACATATGGGGATCATGTTACACATTAATCATTAAAGGAGAAATTAAGATGATATGCAAAAAGTCGAGAAAATGACCTTAGTACCCAGAAGTGGGTAAACACTTGAGTAAAACATGTGAACATCTGGAGTCATATAACAGAAATATCTTAACTCTGAAATATTATCTGCTGAGTAACCATGGCAACTTCAGTTGGGACTGAATTGAGAAAGGAATCTATTACAGAACGACAAGTGTAAGGTTCATAATTTTCTCCAGATAAAAACACAGTATTATAGAAACTATTAAAAAGATTAAGTGACCCTTATTATTCCCATAACGGGGAAATTTCACCACCGCATTTAACCCATCCGTGAAGTGAAACACCACATACACTCTAGTGAGCACACACACACACACACTAGTGGCCAGTGAGCAGCCAAATCTGCAGCGCCCGGGGAACAGTTGGGGGGTTAGGTGTCTTGCTCAAGGACACCTCAGTCATGTGCTGTCGGCTCTGGAGATCGAACCAGTGACCTTCCGGTCATGAGGCTGGTTCCGTAACTTCCAGCCCATGACTGCCCCAAAAACGTCCAACAAATATAGTAACATCCTAACTATCCAAATTTCCTAAATACTGCCCCAACTAAACTTTAAGACTTCTATTATAACTGTCCATTTCTATCATTATTAGGCAACTGCAATAGGCAGCAGAGTTCACTATTAGCATAATGACATTACATTTATTTATATTGCAAAACTATTGTGAGATGTTTCTCTCATTTTAGCTTTGGTTAGACCTCTTTTACATTGGTAACAGTAGCTGTAACTTACATTTTTAACTTGAATCTGATGATGTTAATATTTGATCTGTGCATGTATTGTCAGTTGCTAGGTAATAGGCATAATAGTTGATTGGCAACCTCGAACAAGAAGGTTATGATTTCCTAACTGGAGCTAGGATGCTGTAATAATAAGACCAAATTCCAAATGAATATAAGATTTGATTCTGTAATGTGAATTTGATCTTAAGGCAAAAACATAGGAGGTTTCCATATTGTGGAGGTACAACAGCAGTTTTAAGGTCCAGTTGCGTACCTTAAATAGGCTTTTCCCAGTGGAAATCTACATATTTGTACATGTTTTATAACCAAATTTAAAACCAAAATCTGTTTTAAAACAGAACAATAAAATAAAAGTCCTGGAGACAAGATGTGGTGTGTGGAATCAATACAACTTAGAAAATATAATTTTAATAGATTAAAATACAGTTATGTTCCATGACTAAAGGTACAGTTATGTACCCTTGAGGGTTCCACCCCAGTGACAAGATGGGCACTGCCCCAGTGACAGTTTAGTATCTTTATTTCTGAGAGTGTATTGAGTAAAAGCTTTTAACCTGTAGAGAATCGCTTCAACATGTGTCTGTATTCTATCCCCAGATTGAACATACCCATCTTGACAATGACACCCACTTTATCACAACGGTTTAGAGACTACTTGGAGGAGCGGCGTATTCACAGGAACCGTCTGGTCACCAAAGATGGCCATTGCAACATTGAGTTTGGCAATGTGAGGTACAGCAATCACTTTGCCTACCTGCTGGACTTATGGACCACCATCTTGGAATTCCGTTGGAGTGTTGTCCTCTCCTTATTCACAGCCTCCTTCCTTTTCAGCTGGTTCATTTTTGGACTTATCTGGTTTTGGATTGCTCGTGATAATGGAGACTTATGGTGGCAAAACCCTCCAGTTGACCATAATCCTTGTGTAATAAGTGTCGTTGGTTTGACCACTGCCTTCCTTTTCTCTTTCACATCTCAGATGACCATCGGCTACAGCATACGAGTTATCACCCCCGTTTGCCCTGGGGCAATCATCGTCCTCGTTATCCAGACTCTCATTGCGACACTTGTTAAAAGTTTCTGGTGCGGAGTGGTCATTGCCAAAATGGCCTTGCCAAAGAAAAGAGCCAAAACCATCAACTTCAGCAAGATGGCTGTCATCTGCCCCAGAAATGATGCCTTGTGTTTGCAGATACGAGTGGCCAACCTACGCAAATCTTTGCTGGTTGGGAGTCAAATCTATGGCAAGTTGCTCCGGACAACTGTCACACCTGAAGGCGACACCATCATCATGGACCAGATCAGTATTGATTTCATGGTGGATGCTGGGAAGGACAACTTGTTCTTCATCTGCCCCTTGACCCTATATCATGAGATTGACAAGACGAGTCCATTCTTTGAGATGGCAGTGAACACTCTGCAACAGCAGGAATTTGAGTTGGTGGTGTTTCTGGATGGCACTGATGAGTACACCAATTTTTCCTGTCAGGTCAGGACTTCCTATATCCCTGGAGAGATCATGTGGGGCTACGAGTTCCTCCCCATCATCTCCCACAGCAAAGAGGGAACCTACTCTGTGGACTTCTCTGAGTTCAGCAAAGTGATGCCTGTAACAACTCCACACTGTGCTGACTGCTTCAACAATGAGAAAGCCCATTATTATGACCCCAGAGATGGCACTGACAACCCAGTGTTTGAAGCCAGTGAAATTCCAAATCAGGAAGAACAAACCTCTGTAAATTTCCGAACAGTCCGCAAAAAATCATAAATGTTTGTCCCTTGACAAATGGGTCCAACTGTTTTAGTGTCTGGAAAACATTTCATTAAAATTTCCACAAGAAATTGGTTCTGTCAGCTCAGATTTCTGTGCACTAGACTTTTCTGTATTTCTAAACTTCTAAGCTACCTTTTTTGGCAGTAACTGTTCAATACTTTGTAGAATAGTGGAAATCACCACTTTTTTTCAGTTTTTCAGCAGTTAAATAAATTAAGTTAAGTCATTTTATGTGTTTTAATGTATCATATATGCCTTATATTGATATGCAAATTAAAAAACTTTATTTAAAAAACTTATTATTTCAGTCCATTATAAAGGTTATGAAGCACACATCTTGAAAAACAACAATAATGAGCTAAAGATATGTCCAGATATATCTAAGATATCAAGTTGTGTGATATTGTGAAGGACATCATGGTTGTGACGAGCCAAAATGTCATTCATGACAACACTTTTATTCTGATGTTCTAATGCTTGAAAAGACCATATGCACTATTTGCTTTTTAATGATCCATTACATTGAACATTTCACATTTGTACATTTTGCATCGAGTTACTCTACAGGGAACACAAAACAACAGATGCAGATGCAGCCCTGATCTTTCTATTTCATCCCTAAGCAAACAGAATTGACACTGTACACATAGCATATCGGTAATGTAGTATAACCTGTAAACACCCTACAACTAAGCTGGCAGTCTAATAACATAAACAATGATAAAAATAATAATATTTTGTGAATTTGTACCACACCCTTAACTGAGCTTCAGACAGAAGAGGGGATGCCTGAGGAGCTTGAACAGTAGTTCTATCAGAAAGATGAGAAGATGTGCATGAAGGAAGAATTTAATCTCAATAAGATATAACAATTTAATAGATAAAAATGTTTGTAAGTTTAAATTACCATCATCAGCCCAGGTCTCGGAATGTTTAGTCCCTCACAGATCAAGCCGAGTAGGGACAGCAGGGGTGGAGCCTACCCCTGGGGAAGAAGGAGGGAAAATAATTAATCATCAGAATCACCTGAAAGCAGCCAAGCACACGTAAGTTGAGAGAGGTCGATGCTTGTGATTGGTCAGAGTACTAAGTGATGTAGCATCAAAGGCCTTAATTTCTGGGTTGATTTGTCAGGGACACCATCACACAGCAAGAGAGAGCAGAGTGGGAGGAGACGAAGTGGTAGTTGAATGTTTATAGGTTTATAGGGCATAGAATATACACCGAACAGGCATAATTATGACCACCTCCGTGTTTCTACAGTCATTGTCCATTTTATCAATTGTACTTACTGTATAGGTTCACTTTGTAGTTCTACAATTACAGACTGTAGTCCCTCTGTTTCTCTGATACTTTGTTACCCTGTTCTTCAGTGGTCAGGACCCCCATGGACCCTCACAGAGCAGGACTTATTTAGGTGGTGGATCATTCTCAGCACTGCAGTAACACTGACATGGTAGCGGTGTGTTAGTGTGTGTTACGCTGGTACGAGTGGATCAGACACAGCAGTGCTTCTGGAGTTTTTAAACACTCACTGTCCACTCTATTAGACACTCCTACCTTGACAGTCCACCTTGTAGAAGTAAAGTCAGAGATGATTGCTTTCCTGCTGCTGCACAGTTTGTGTTGGTCACCCTCTAGTCCTTCATCAGTGGTCACAGGATGCTGATAAAAGGACGCTGTTGGATGAATATTTTGGTTGGTGGACTACTCTCAGTCCAGCAGTGACACTGAGGTATTTAAAAACTCCAGCAGCCCTGCTGTGTCTGATCCACTCAGTGTTACTGCAGTGCTGAGAATGATCCACCACCCAAATAGTACCTGCTCTGTGAGGGTCCATGGGGGTCCTGACCACTGAAGAACAGGGTAAAAGGAGTCTAAAAAAGTATCAGAGAAACAGATGGACTACAGTCTGTAACTGTAGAACTACAAAGTGCTCCTATACAGTAAGTGGAGCTGATAAAATGGACAATGAGCATAGAAACAAGGAGGTGGTCATAATGTTATGCCTGATTGGTGTAGGTGTGGTCCTTATCATCATGTCCTTCTCATTTTTCCATTAACTTCCATTTCATACCAGCATCGCTTTGCATGCTTTGCAGACCATTTTTAAAAGAAATAAAGGTTAAATTTTTAAAACAATTTAATTAAAATAAAAACATAAATATTATTCATTCAAATCATGTGAACTTAACATATACACTCACTGGCCACTTTATTAGGTGCACCTTGCTAGTAAAAGTTTGAACCCCCTTTTGCTTTCAGAACTGCCTTAATTCTTCGTGTCATACTTTCAACAAGTTGTTGGAAACATTCCTCAGAGATTCTGGTTGGTTATTTGAGTTAATGTTGCCTTTCTATCATCTCAAACCAGTCTGCCCATTCTCCTCTGACCTCTCACATCAACAAGGCATTTTTGTCAACACAACTGACCACTCACTGGATATTTTCTCTTTTTCGGACCGTTCTCTATAAACCCTAGAGTGTGGTTGTGTGTGAAAATCCCAGTAGATCAGCAGTTTCTGAAATACTCAGACCAGCCTGTCTGACACCAACAACCACGCCACATTCAAAGTCACTTAAATCCCCTTCCCTCCCCATTCTGATGCTCGGTCTGCACTTCAGCAAGTTGTCTTGACCACCTCTACATGCTTAAATGCATTGAGGTGCATCCATGTGATTGGCTGATTAGCTATTTGTGTTAACAAGCAATTGAACACCATTAGTATACCTAATAAAGTGGCTGATTAGTGTAGATCAAATACAAAAAGAAAGGTGTGTGTGAAGCTGCAAAGCCCTTCTAAACTTTATTGTTGAGATGGGCACATGGTTAAAGAATTAATTTTGGTTGGTTATCCCACATTCATCAGGTCCACTGACTAGGTTTCAGGTAGAATACCAAAGTATTAAGTCATTCTCAAGAAGAAATCTTTCACCTTTTAAAAAATTCAGGTTCTATAACTCTTTTTTCACCACAGCAACAATAAAGATCTGATATACAGGTGATAAGCTTGTGAACAAAGTTTAATTTTCAGGAAGTAAGGAAACAATTAACTGAATGTCACCAGTATAGCTATGAATCCATCCAAACAAAGCTGAGCAACAAAAAGTTATTGTAAAGTTTTGTACAATACAACACTTTTCTCACATAAATACTGCTTTCTGATCAACACATACTTTCCCATTTTCCCATCCCAGTTAAAAAGAAAACAGATTCTTATTTATGCATTAAACTTTTGCTTTATTGAGTGCATGTGAAAATACTAACAATGTTGTTTTTGCATGCATTCATTGAATGGCATATTAAAACATTTATACATTTAACACAAATAAATGTTATACACTTTACACAGTTCATCCACATACTTTACATACATTCTTTTTTACATGTCGTCACTTTGGTGTAAAAACTTTGCATCTCTAGATTTGTTGTTTTTTGTTTTAGTGCATTAAAATTGATGAACAGAACAAGGTAACACTTTATTTGGATAGTCTACTTAATTTACTTTCAGGTTACATTAAACTAAATATCTACTAAATTGCCCATGATTCTCTTTAACTCTAAACATGCTCTAATCCTGACCCTAAACTTAATTTCAATCCAAAACGTAAACCCAGCCCTCACACTGGTCCTAGCTCTAATCCTGCTCCAAATACTGACCCTAACCCCACCACTGTTTAGTGTCAACAAATAGTTTGTTAACAATTTGAACATCTGTAGATAGTCTATATGGGCTATAGAGGACTATCCAAATAAAGTGAGATCCAGAATAATAGTAATGGTCCAAAGTTGCTTGGGAAAAAACATTTTACAGATATGATGTTTTGTTCCTGCGATATTTTCTTTTCAACAAGCTACACGACAGTGTAAACATGACAAGTATAGTTATTTATTGTTTTCAATACTTTTTATTCAAACTATTTGAAAAAGACAAACTTTTGAGAGATACTTTTCATCTTTGTGCTTTAGAGTTTCATAAGAACAGGTTCTTCAAAGGCTTTTGCACTGCATATTGTTGTCACCAAGGTCCCATGCTTTACATTTTGGTAGATCTAGACTGCTCCATTTCAATCGCCTCAAAACCCCTGTTATCAACACCATCTGCAGAGTGATGATGGTGGCAATTAACATCATGATAACAGTATGCACAATGTGCTGTCGGCACTGGCTCTATTCTGGAGAAGTTTGAGAAGTCCACTTGATATTTGCCCTGTTTGCTGCGGGAGATGATGGGAAGAAATTTATGGCCCCATATGATCTCCTGCGGGATGTAGGAAGTCCTGACGTGCTGAGAGAAGTTGGTAGACTCAGCTGTACCATCAAGAAACACCACCAGCTCAAAGTCCTGCCGGGGCAAAATGTCAACTGCCATTTGGAAAAATGGACTTGACCTGTTAATAACATGATAAAAGGTCAAGGGGCAGACAAAGAACAGATTGTCCTTCCCAGCATCCACCATAAAGTCAACATTGACTTGCTCCATGATGATCGTCTTGCCTTCAGGCGTGACTCTTGTCCTGATTAGCTTGCCATAGAGCTGACTCCCAACCAGCAGGCTCTTGCGAAGGTTGGCTACACGGATCTGTAAACAGAGCGCATTCTGTTTTGCAGAAATGACGGCGTTCTCACTAAAAGTGACAGTTTTTGCTCTTTGCCTGGGCATGGAGATTTTGTGAACAAGCACGCCACACCAGAAGCAAGAAATAACTGCACCAATAAGAACTTGAACCATAATGACAGTGATGGCACTGGGACACTGGGCGGTAATAACTCGATAGCCGAACCCAATAGTCAGCTGTGTCTCCACTGAGTAGAGATATGCAGTTACCAAGTCATTCATATTTAGTATACATGCAGTGTGATTTTCTGGCTGGGTCTGCCACCACAAGTCACCATTGTCACGGGCAACCCAGTACCAGATAAGGGTGAAGATGAACCAGCTGAAAATGAAGGAGGCCACATAGAACAACATGAAGGAAAACCAGCCAACTTCCACAAATGTGGACCAGGTATCTTGCATGTAGGCAAAGATGTTCCCATATCTCATGTTGCCATATTCAACGTTGCAGTGGCCATTTTTGGTCACCAGTCGGCTTCGGCGAAATCGGCGTTCAGCCAGGTAGTCCCTAAACCACTGCCTTAAAGATCGGGTCATTTTTCAAGGTGCAAGGAGGCTCAACCTGGGAAGAGAACACATGAACATTCTCAGATTTTACAGTAAATGTGTAAACTTTATTTTAATGTAAGGGCCATTGTTGCCTTAGCTTTGCTGTGTAGTCCAGCACACCAGATTGCAAAGTGCAGAAAGTGCATCTGCATTTGGAGAACCTAAACTTTTTTCACATAGTCCTAGCAGGAAATAATTATATGGATAAATTACTATAATCCTAAATTAGTGGTCATGTTTGATGAAATCCTTAGTAAGAAATGCAGGGAAAACACAACTGGGGACAAATTGTTAAACTTTTGGTGCTGGAAACAAGGATACACCTCCTCTGAAGCCTGCAAATTCCTCTAGTCTATAGTTTTCAAAGCCCAGTGTAAAGTTATTAACACTAGCTATATAAGCTAGCTTGCAAAATTCTTTAGTAAGCAGAACCGTGTTCACCCAACTAACTTAGGAAAACTCCATTATTAACGAACAGAACTTGTTTGCCGTGCTAGCAAAGATTACATCCATGGGCTGACAGGCCTGTTGTAATGCCAGACAATGTTGACAAGTCCATCATCATCCCCTACTTTCAGCTCTGCCTTCATGAGTCAAAGGATCAATTTTCACACTCAATTTGTTCCCACCCACATTTACCTTAAAACTTGCATAGTTGTCCCCACAATTCTCATTAGTTATCTTCTGTACTAATTACCTGGGCTATAATTAAGCTACCTTCAATTATTGCCATTAAACCCAGAGAGCTGGGGTACTTTTCTATTTAGTCTCTACCTTTTCTACCTTTTTCTCTTGCACACATGCATATGCCAGAATCACCTGAAAGCTAGAATTTATAAAGAAAACACAGAAACATCGCTATTCTTTCTATAATGTCACACCACTTTTATCTTTTATATTTCCAAACTTAAAAAGCAGCAGAAAAAATGAAGAACTCAAATAGAACAAGTGAGAATAACACACTTTATAACAAATAATAAGACATAATCAAAAGAAAATGGCTAATATCAGCTAAGTAGTCTCAAATACATTAAGAGAAACTAAGGAACCAAGTAACTGCGTGTTCAGTGCGGACATACCTGCTGTAAAGGTTTCTACATGGACACACGGGAGATTGGTAAATAGGTAGAAGCTTGTGCCAAAGTGCTCTCTGTTTCTTTCCCTCTGTCTCACTTTCTTACGTCTATTCTCTTCCTTTCTCTAAAAGTTGTCCGGAGCTTTTGTATGGCCCCTTTATAGTAGCAAGGTTTCATGTTTACCTGTACACAAAGATGAACTGTTTGGGTTACTACAACGCCCTGTTAGGACAGGCCAGGGAGATTAGGGCTGGGCATACTGGACACAAACATGGCATGCTCAAAGAACACGTTCATTCTCAGAATCTTCAAACAGGCCACCTATTCACTTCTTGTGACAAAACAAAAAACATCTGCTTGCAAGAGAAATGACGTTGCAATTTGAGTAGGTGTGCCTTTTTAGTATGTCCAAAAAAGGTAATAATGCTGTACATGGATTATGTAGTAAGATTAGAAAAGAGAGATTTGTTAAGTAGGCTAATTTCATCTAATTTCCCTCTCAGGCTTCCTGAAAGCTGCTGTTTTGGTTATATGATCAGAACGGAACAAAACAAAGGGATCAGTTTTTTATTTCACTTTTAAGATTGAATTGAATATCCCAACATTTCCATGCATTTCACTGTTACAATAGGACTGGATTACATGTCTAGTGGAGGATGTAAACTGACCCAAGTCATGCATGCATATTGCTGTGACTTGATACCGTTGGAACTTGTCTTTGTTCCTCTACCAGCTAATAATAGGGGAAACTGATGCTTTGCAGCTTTTAAAAGACCATTATCTGATCACATTCTGGCCACCATGTTGATTACCAAAAGTTTTATATTTCAATGTGTGTGGAGTAGATGGGTTTTCAGCATGCGATTCCTAAATGGTCCCTGACTTGATTTTTAAAAATCTTTTTAGTCAAGCAAAAGTGCTATGGCACTTTTCTATGGCATGAACCTAAAGACCCCCTTTTTAGCACCTTTCTTTTAAAGAGAGTGCATGGAAGTGAGACAGGAAGGAACTGACTTATTTGTGTATGAATGGGTTTGTTTCCTTTGTTCGCAGCTACTGATGGCATTATTCACGCTGCATTGTTGATCATTCATCTTTCTTGGAAAGATGGCCAGTACGTTTAGCCTTAGAACAAGACGTGCATATTAGAGAACATAAGTAAAACCCCTATGTTTTAGAAGCATAAAACATCACACAAAACAGCACAACATAAATAATCATGTAAACACCACAACCAGAAGACAGTTGTTGACATGATACTGTCCCACTTGATGCCACCACCATCTATGAAATCAGTGGAAAACTGACATTGGACTAATTCACGTGCATGACCTAATTCATGTGCATGGATGCATGTGGAACATTCAAATGAAATACCTTTGCTTGCCTAAGTATTTGAGAAGTCGAATTTTGGATAGTAAATAAAATAGCTACATTATTCTTATAGGCATTGCTAACCATTTCTTCCAAAGATAACTGGGTTGGGATAGCTACTGAAAAATATGTAGTTAGCTACTTTGTAGCTACTTTCCCAAAACCACTTTTGTAGATGAGATATGTGAAGAACTTGTAGAAAATTTGAAGAACCTCCAAATGATGTAACATTTCAAACTGAAAAACTTTCTGGAACCTTCCTTTTCTGGAGTGGCCCATGGCCTATAGTGCATTTAAGAATTTAGCTATAGAATCTAGCATATATAGTCACAGAGATGATGGTAGCAGCATGATATCTATGCTTATCTGCAATAACCCAAAGGGTTTGTTTTTGTTTATCATCGTCACTGCTTATATGATTTACACACAAAACAAAAAACATCAGAAATGGAGCATACCATGATGCTAACATCCTGATGGAGGCTTCCTAACCTATTTTAGAATGCAAGTACATGTCACACAACTGGACTACAATAGATGAGTCTTCACCCCATTTATAACCCATATAAAATAAAAAAAATTAAGTAGGCCTGTCTGTGTGAATGTGAAAGTGCATATAAATAACACTGCCAGAGATAACCATCTTATCCATCCCAAGTAAGGGATAAAGACATTAAATTAATTTCTATACCGTACATGAATGTGGATTAGCACAAATCTGATGTGCTGCAGGGCTAAGTCAATTATATTTGAAACCATAGAGGTTTAATAAGGTAATCTTTACTGATAGATTAATAAATTCATTGAAGATCATTAAATGAATTCAGTCAATGAATTCCATGAAAATGAGTCTCATCAAGAGGCTTCTCCTCTTCCTCAGTAACCCATAGCCCTGCTTGTTTGTTTGTTGTTCGTAGACACTCCTTGTAGGCCTCAAACATAAAACAAAAAACACGGCATATTTTTGTCTATATACCACAAGAGAAATTGCGTGACCTTGTCAGTGCGGCTGGAAGCTAAAATTATCTGTAAACATGCCAAAAGCATGGCACTTTACTGAACTCAGCTGCACAGGATGTATTCACCTACTTATTTTAAACCACAAAGGTTTATTTTCACCACCATTTACAACAGAACAATCTCCCTGATCGATCTACACTCAACATCACAAGTTGCACATGCACCCATTTTTAACACCTTAAAATATACTCAAACTATGAATCCTCCAGTGAAGTGATTTGTGTAGTAAGATGCCGTGAGTTTTAAACACAATGATCCTTGCAGAAAATTATTAAGTAAAAACTTAATAATTGAAATTTGTGCCTAGATCAAGACCAAGAACTTGGCTGCTTGTTGCTGTGGGCAGTATAAGCAGTGACTTAGGGCCCTCAAGCCAGAAGGGGCCCTACATATATACACCGATCAGGCATAGTCTTATGACCACCTCCTTGCTTCTACTCTTATTGTCCATTTTATCAGCTCCACTTACTATATAGGTGCACTTTGTAGTTCTACAATTACAGACTGTAGTCCATCTGATTCTCTGATACTTTGTTACCCCTTTAACCCCTTTTTTCATGGTCAGGACCCCCATGGACCCTCACAGTTCTTTCACTTTTAATAATTCTTTCTGGTGCTCTACAGAAGTGTTTTGTTATTATTATTATTGTTGTTGTTGTTATTATTGTTATTATTATGATTTGTTCTCTAAGTGGTCATCATTCTATGCAGTCAGATGCAAAGATTTGCACACCCCCAGTTGTTTTGCTATAATAGGCCACATATAATGTTTATTTTTAATTCAGTAAATAAAGAGTAATTGTGCATTTCTTCTGCAGAGGAACTCATTTTCAATTAGAAAATTAACAGAATGTGTATTTGACCCAGACCAAATTTTGACCCAGACCTTTACCTTTACAAATTTACAAGGAACCTCTTTATTTAATGGAGTAGCTGATATTATTTCTTCTTTCTGATGATGTCAGTGTTTCTGTTTCAAGTTTTTTTACAAGAAAGGCACAGGTAAAATCAGTGATGCTGAAATATTTGAGCAGTTTGTTTGCTTGTTTTATATCGCCGTTGTCAAAATTTTATATCTCTAAAATGGTCAATTTTCAGGAGAAGGAAAAAACATACGTTACTTTTAATGTAAGTCAAAGGAACCAGACGTTTTTCCAAGTTATTTTGAGTCATTTCTTTTGGTCCATTCGTCACGGAATTTACACACAATGTAAATAAATACAAACACATTTTCAAATTATGTTAAAAACTGAAAAACAGCAAAAACTGAGATGTTTTGTTCCTAGAACAGCGATATATTTGTTTAACATGTGTTTTATATACTGTATTATTATATGCTAACAAATCATGACTCTCATATTGATAAAACATAGCTGTGCCTGTGAGTAAACAGCTTAAATTTCCATGGTATTTGATAAGTATTCATATCCCTGGCTGAACCATTTATATGTTTGAGGCTTCTTGTTGCTATTCAGAGTAGCCCAAGTGCGCAGTCAGTATAGATGAAAGAGCCAGCAGCCCACTCACAGTATTTGCCCAGCCTGGGTATTCCGCCATATACCCAATAGAAAGAGCAGTGGTCTGAGAGCAGCAGTAGTGCTAGTAGAAGTGCTAGTCTTAAATAAGATCAATCAGGTACTAGAATCTGGTAAATACAAATCTACGTAGAGCAGTTTTGTTCCCAGCCTGAGACTGAAAAACACCAATTTAGGGATGTGTTATAGATCAGGATGTGCCGACCTCTACTGGCAATGAGAGGTACTGTTCAATAAGAATTCATTTAAGAACAGTAATAAACAGCATTATGTTAAAGTCAATAGTGAAATAAACAAACAGTCTGGTCAATAGATCATTAAGATGTTGCCCATGCCTGAGGGGCTCAGGTCAGTTAAGTGACTAGTCAAGAGTGTTTCATTTCTTTGCCCAGACAAACTTCACAGTTGCTTCTGTAGTGTGTTTTGGGTTATAGTCCCATCCCAGTAAGCAGCAGTGCTGGCTACTGAGCTTTGAGACATTTTAGTTAATTGAGTTTATTAAACTAATCAAAAATTCCATTTTCCTGCCACTTCACTTCCCTTTCCTTCACCCCACTCTGCCAAGTAACCATACTGTATGTCATTGTGGCCTACTTGTACCTTTTCACTATCCAGTATGTTTTGCCACTATATGTTCTTATTATTCATTTGTTTTGCCTTTGATGATACATTATTAATGTAGTCTAATTCCAAGTTAGAGTGATAATGAACTAAATAAGCTATGGTGTCAATGGGCCCCATTCTCAAAAAAAAAAAAAAAATACATAAAATTCTTTTGTTCTTGAGAAAAGTCCAAGAAAAACTACATTAGAATCATGACATGATCTTAAACTGAAGAACTGTCCACACCTTTGTGCTCTTCTTACGTTTCTTACGTAAGAACAAATCCACTCTATATTTGTCTGCACTCTCAAAGAAGCAAAAAGCATTTAAGAACCACATTAACCCAACCATGAAGTGGTAAACTTGTTGGGGTTGGTTTTCAGGGGTTGGTCTAGCTTATGTAACAGCGACATGCTCCTGTCCCTGCTATTTTTAGAATATTCTGCAGGCATTACCAAAAGCTATCCTGTTTTCATTTTACTAGGTCAAACACCATGTGCAAACCATTGCTTTCTACTGTATTTACCATTTGACTGTTAAACTGAGATAGCAGATACCCTTTGGGTTGTGTCAAAAAATTCATAATGATTGGACCAATTCTTTAGAATAGAATCCCTTCACACTAACTTACAATGAAAATAAAGATGTTTTTTGTCATTTCCTGTCAAATTACTATTTTGGAGATACTGGTTTTTCTTTGGACAGTGACTATATACATATAGGATGTATACCGTTAGATATAAAGGTGATAGACAGGTACATTTTTTGTTCATCAAGGTAGGAACAATGTAAATGTGCCCTCAAAGGTGGTTCTAATGTCCAATTGTATACCTTAAATAGGTTTTTCTCACTGGAAAAGTATTTATTTGTACCTTTTCATAACCTAATGTTTTAAAACAGAACAATAAAGTATAAAACCTGGAGATGAGATAGGATATATGGAGGCAGTACAACTGGTGGGTCGGGATGGGTGTTGAATTGAGGTTGCTAGAAAATTCTCCTATTCTACACTTCCAAAGTTTAGCTTTAGACGTTGGTTATTTTCACCTATCAGATGTTAAATTTCTATGTTGTAGTGCAAATTATCTTCTTTTTTTGTCTATTTCCTTTTCTCAATAATGACTTATTGACTAGGGACATAGCCTGGGCCACCATAGTGTGACTTTTGCCACCCTTCCAGCCAACCCAGTTAATCAAAGAGAGATGGCCAGCATTCATCAAAAAAGCAGCGTGATAAGTGTGGTTGCCACTTTTGATGGTGTTGTGGTGCGTAAGTGCCCCAAAATCTCTTAATACATTACACTTTCTGTCTTTTACACATCAGGCGTCTATTACACAGTGCTCTGAAGTTTATTGTAACTATACATACAAAATTAGGAAAAATTTTAAAACCAAAGCTGTGTATAAATGACACTACTGAAAACCTCGGGCAGCATCCAGCAGTCATTTATAGGTATCTGCAACTTAGATCCCACCTCTCCTGGATCCCCCTGAATCTCATGTAAGTAGAAGTTTAGATTTATTCCATGGAATGCCAGCCATAAAAGTCACCTTAATGCCTATGGAGGCCATAGGTGAGCTATAGGTCTGGAGATTTTAGTGTTTAAGATATTCTAACATCATCACATGGTATCATAAAAGAACACAGATCACCAGCTAAGGAACTGCAGGCCTTGCTCACCTCAGATAAGGTCAGCATTTATGATTTCAGCATTAGAAAGAGACAAATATGGTACCCATTGGATAATTGTAAGGCAAAAAGCATTACTAACCAAGCGTGACATAAAGACACATCTCACACTGACCCTAAAAAAAAACCTTGATTACCCCAAAGTCTTTTGGAATAATGTTCTGTCAAAAGTGAAACTGAAAGACATGGGTCCCATTACATTTGACAAAACAAAATTTAGGGGTTGGACTGTCCTAGTGAAAGTCCTGACCCAATGGCATCCTATGGCAGAATCTTAAAAAATTGTTCAGCTGAGTTCAGTGAAGTGTTTTGGCACTGTACAGATCATGTTGGCTTCCACTAAGATGATAGTGTCATTGTCAGGTAATTTTTATTGTGGTGTATAGATAAAATATGCAATGTTTTTGTTTTGTGTCAGACACTTACAAGTGGTGCCTTCAAACACCACTTGCAGGGCTATGGGTTACTGTGGAGAAGGGGGAGGCAACCTCTTTGGTGAGACTTCACCACCATTAGCAGCAACAACTGCAACCACATGCTTCCTATAACTGGAGATCAGTCTTCCCTTCACTGTGGTGAGATTTTGCTTCTCTTTGTAGAATTGCTTTCATTCCACCACAATGGAGGGCTTTTAGACATGAACTGCCTGTTTAAGGTCCTGACATAGCATCTCATTGGAATTCAAGGCAGGACTTTGACTAGGCCACTCCAAAACCTTAGCTTTATTTTGTGTGAGCCATTCAGAGGTGAACTTGCTCTTGTGCTTGCTCTTGGATATGACAATGTGAAATGACTGATAAAAGAAAAGTGGAAAACACACTCTTGTTTTCGAGAAGAGCTGTATTCAGTACTTATTTTGCATGAAATCACTCAGGTATCAGAGAAGAAATACAAAACTACACCGACCGGCCAATTTGTTAAGTACATCTGCTTCTCGTTGTCCATGTAATCAGATCCACATACCATATAGGATCAATGATGTGGTGGTGGCATGGTATAAGTGTGTGTTGCGCTGGTATAGGTGGATAACACACTAGCAAGTGCTAGCATGATATGCAGAGCAGGAAAACATTAGACCATTGTAGCAGACCATGTGCTACCCTGGGCACAAGAAGGATGTTGGAGGCAGAGGTCAGGGTTGCAGAAGCCATTTTAACTTTATTCTCATACCCAACCAACAAAAACAATTCATAACCAAAGTTGGCCACTTTTCAGTGGCTACCATGCTCGACTTTTCAGCACTCAAAATTCCATCTCCGGTCTTTTTGAAGGTTCCCCGGGCTGAGTGGGACAGAGAGCTAGTTGCTCCGCCCCCTCATCACCACCCCACACTCCTCAGCTCGGCTGAGGTGTAGTTTGGTGACCTTGCTGTAGAACAGAAGGCAGCATCTGGGTGGCATCTTCATGCTTCTTGTGATCGTTGTCATCGTCATCCCCTCTCTGGCGGCTGTCCTCCTACTCCTGTCGTCATTCACATCCATCTGCGGTGTTCAGGGTTCAGGCACCACTTTCTCATCCACTCTCATGGCTGTCATCTTGACCAGGGAGATGTGCACAGGACACAACCATATAAACATAAAAACTAGTTTATACATGAAACAAAACAAAACATTTAGCCTAAATAGACAATTTCCCTTTACACCAAAAGCTTCAGCTTAAAAAACACACGAGAAAGGTAACTTGTAGCCCAAGTGATGTCCCTACACCTCGTTAGCTATGTGTATGATTTTTGAAAGCAATTAGTGGCTTGAATAAAAGACAGTATGAAACTGAATATGGCACAGTTACTTTAGCATTGAACTCTTTTTTGCTGTCTTTCTTTGTGCTTCTTTGCACTGGCTTTGATCACCAAGTCCTCCATCTCCACAGATGAGGTCGTTCCCTGCATCTTCGCGTTCTGTTTTCGGGTCAGATGGAGGTTTGGATCAGGGCTGCACAGGCCAAGCCAGTTATTGGGGTCCAAGCACTAAACAGATGTGACATGGAACAAGTTGGCTCATTCATATAGTTTAGACTATACCCTTAAAATTCTCTTATATAAATTAATTATGTATAGTTTAATGATTGTTTAAGTATAAATGTACAATGTTCTATCATTACCAGCTAAGTTAGTCTTCCTTCAGCCCTTTCTATTAAAACTCTGCCACACTTCTCTTTTCTTTTTCTTTCTCTGACCTCTGTAACCATGATTAACTGGTAGCAGAAGGCGACAAGGCAGAAGAAAAGGAGGAAGAGTTCTCTGCGTCCAGCTCTGCGCAATACTCGGGGGAACATGTCCGTCACTGCAGTAATAATCCCTTCCACACCAACAAACTAGCAAAAAACAACACAAGCACGTTGGAACTTGGACTAAATAATGAATGTGAGTGAAGGTTTAGGTCTGTGTGTATGTGTCTATACACCTCTGTGTCCACACACAGGAGAATGAGCATAGTGAAGAAGCATACAGCCCACAGCTGAGGCAGAGGTATCATAGCCACTGCCTGTGGATAAACTAGGAATGACAGGCCAGGTCCTGAGAGTGATACAAAGAAATGTTTTAGTGTTTCTTAGTGTTTAATTATATTTATCTCCTTCTCAATTCATTTTCTGTTATGCTACAGTACCTGATTCTGCCACCTCTCGTATAGATTTTCCATATTCATGAGCCATGAAGCCCAAAACTGAGAAAACAGCAAAGCCTGCCACTATACTGGTACAACTGTTCAGCAGGCATAGCATGAAGCAATCTCTAAAGTCAAACACACACACACACACACACACACACACGCATTCCAATAAATAGCTGAATTAACTAACTACTCACTTAATTCTTCAACTTTATATAACCTTCTTATGTAACATGCTAGAAAAAGTTTAATTGAATTAAAATTTAATAACTAAAAAAGTTATTATTATTCCTATCTGTTTGCATATCAAGTCATAGTACTGAAACAACATTCCTGTAGTAAACAAGGCAACACTGCCAGAAATATGCTTATAGTTCTTGTGATTGTAGATGCTGCATTCAAAACAACTGCTTTGATAATCAGGTTAGCTACTCATCAAATGTCTTAAATGTGGTTTGATACATATCTTGATGAAAGAATGTTCTTTTTTAGGCCCAATCCCATTTCACCCCTTGCGCCTACCACTCAGCCCTTAGCCCACCGTTTTGTGCATTCATATCTAGGTGTAGGGTGTCCCAATTCTTGTTGAGATAGAAGAGTAGGGCAAAGTGTTAGGGCTGCATGGTCCTCCAAACGGAAATTTTTCAGAGGCTCCAAACAGAGTGTTATGAGAATAAAAGAAAAACCAGGAAAATGACCGCATGAGGGACCAAAGAAATCCACAAATTAAAACAAAAGTCTCTGTTAAACACATTAAAATAACTATTGTATTATCTTTAATTTAATGTATTAGTTTAATTTCATTTCAATCTATTATGATTGTTTTCTTCATAAGAAATATTAAAAAATCGCTAATTGTATGCCAATGTCCTGGTAGTTAGCTAGCTAACTTTCCTGTTCCACTTTAAATAATCCAGCAGTTCTGACGCCTGAAGTGCCAGAATGTAATTGCTGCACCATTTAAGGTGGAACGGGAAAGTTTGGACAAGAAACTGGTGAACAAGAAATATATAATAAATAACTGTCTTAAACCCCCCCCCTTTGAAGGCATATGATGCCCTAAATGTGACTAAAGCCCAGCAGTGAGGAGCTGAACTTTACCCTCCTCTGCTATCACTGACCGGAACATACAAATATTGCAATAATGCATTTTATCCCTACTTAACAAGTAAATTCATTTAGAATCTTATCACTGACCAGTAAATTTAGCTCAGCATTATTTGTCTATTGGTGTTAATACCATAAATGCTACACCAAACACTTGACAACTCACTCACTAGATTTATATCATCTAAAGTTTGTTTCTTTTTTTGTTTGTTTTACTTGTTTTGCACTCATGTGGAAAAAGTCTCTGGTAGGAATTACCTGTAGCAGTTGTTGTTGTATGTATTGTAGCTGCCTAATGAGATCAACAGTCCTCCACATGTACTATATGAGAAGAGGACCTGAGTTCCTGCCTCCATCCACACCTACATAAAGCCCACAAAGAAATTTGCAGTCACCTGATAGCACAAAATATTTTCAGTTGTATGGCATTCAGAACTTGTTCTTTCCTGAGGACATCTGAGTAGTGAATAAAGTGGTGGGACTCTGTTGGACAATTTAAAAGAAACACCGCTTGAAAACAAGGCTGATAGTCCTCTAAACTTTCTAAAGGTCAGCTAAAATGCAACAGAAGCAACTACATGGAAAAAATAAACTTAAACAGCACAGAAAAACAACAATGGTAAAAATTTAATGTAAAATAAAGTTTATATATTCACAATTTGTGTACAGTAACCTAATTTATCTTACTCATTTTACAGGACTTTTAATTGTTTTAAGCATGGTGGTAGGGTATGAGCAGAGGGGCTTTTATGTCATTTATTTAGTCATTGCATATTCAAGGTATCTTTGCTCTTTTTATTTTTGCATCTGTGGGGGACTCTCTAAGGCACCTTGAGGCCCCTGGCAGTTAGAGGCCAACGAGCACTGGCCCCACTGGCCCAATCAGTAATCTTTTCCTGCTAGTGATCCAAGTAATGCTAAGTTGCATTTGACCCCATCAATCCGAGCGGCTCATCAGTGATCCATTTGGAGAATTTGGCATGGTGGTATGTGCTTGTGCAGAGTGAAGTGCATTGAAGTGTAAAATGAGAGCTTTTCATGTGTGGCTGTGCTTTCTGTCACTGTATAAATGAAGCAGGAGCTCTATTTGATGGTTGGATGCGTTGTGATGTTTTCTGAGCACAGCACAGTTTGGATTGGGAAGACCATATTTATTCCATGTTTTCTTGATCAAAAAGGTAGTTTGTAAGGCAAACCAAATAAAAATCTATTAATTTGTTAGTTCATATTTTTTCACATTTAAAATAAAGGCAATGACAGCATTGATAAAGCAGACTAAATGACAGAAATAGCCACATTTTTGTTGGCATTAAATGGTTAATTATATAGTATTTTATTGGCCTTACACTGTCAGAAGAAACTTACTATACAAGAACATTTTTCTTCATCCAAGTCCAAACAATGTATCTCAACTTCAAAAGGCATGAGGATGGTCTTACGGTCCAGCTATAAATATGTTAAAGTTTAAAACAGATAAAATAGAAGCTTGTGTGTGGAATCAGTGCACCTTAAAGTATATTACAATACAATATGATACAAATATGTTCCCTAAGTAAAAGTACACTTACAAATAAAAGATGGTTCTTCACAGGTTCTTTAGTAAGGAAAATTATTAACTCAGAGGACCCTTTGCATTATTAACAGGTTCTATGCATGGAGAAATGGTTCTTCAGATTGATGGAGAATGTGCTGTAGATAGTTCTACAAAGAACCTTTTTGAAAATGGTTCTATATAGCACCAAAAACTGGCAGAAAAATGGCAGAACCATTTTCAAAAAGAATCTATATAGAACCACCTACAGCACTCTGCAATCTGCCATCTATAGAATCATTTGACGAGGCAAAGAAACCTTTAATCATGCAGAGGGTTCTTTGAGTGTTCATGGATCTATATAGATCCATTTAAGAATCCATAAAGAACCGTCTTTTTAAAGAGTGTACCACCACAGTGACATAAGGCAATTTGACAGTTTAGTACTTTTTTTCTGAGAGGAAAATTCTATAGGAGAATTTTGTGTGAGCTCCATATGTGGATATACAGTTGCAGTACCTCTGGATCCAACAGTCGATTAAAGTTGGGGTAGACATAGAATTGAATTCCCTGCAGAGCTCCAGGCAGAGTCAGCCCTCGAACCAGCAACACCAGAAGCATGACGTAGGGGAATGTGGCTGTGAAATACACCACCTGAAAAACATGGATAGAGTGATGTAGAGTCAAATAGTCATTGTACAACTGATAGAGTGAACTGTTCACATACGTACTTTGCCAGAGGATTTGATTCCTTTCCAAACGCAAAAATAGCAAATGATCCAGACTGCAATCAGACACAAGAGAATCTCCCAGTGAATCGTTCCCACATCATCAATGCCCCTAGAGATAGAGAGTACTCTATGCCTGTACGATGAGAAAAAAAGTGTGTAATTTATGTGTAGCTCCACATGAACCGTTTAGGCTCTGTCCAAAAACCTTTAGGGCTACGTGTACAAGGCAAAGTTATTCATTTTTAAAGTGGGTGTCATGAACATTAACTAACTAACTAAAGCAAAGGTCCAAACTTACTCTCAGAATTCAGTGGCAGCTGATGTGGAGTTGGTTTGTCCTGTCCAGTTGAGAGTAAGGTTATTTCCAGTAACAATACATTCATCTAATAAAGAGAGAAATTATGCATTGGCATGGCATCATCATCATCTTGTGTGTTAGAATATATTTATGTTAAAGTTACAGAATGTAATAAAATAACTATATTGTCTTGGTATCAAATCATGTGTCATGACATCTAAAGTTGAACAGTATCTAAACTACAATGATTGAAATGTAATGCAAGTTGGGTGTTCATACTTGTGTTCCAGGTGTTGTCACAGCTGGCCCATGGTAGCTGAGAGCTGAAGGAGAAGATCAGGTAGAACAGCACCCAGGCTGGGATGATCATGTAACATCTGCAGAACACCATAATTATCTGACCTGCATAGCCAATACCTAGCAGACAATTCAGACACACATCAAAAGTAATGTTAATTAAGACCCTTTTTACAGTCACCACACCCCGCCTCTGACTGGCTTTAGCTCTCTCTCAGTCCATACACTCTCAGAAATAAAGGTATGAAATGGTCATTGGGTTGGGACCCTCAAGGATACATATCAGTACCTTTAGTCAGCCATCATAACTGTACCATAATCCACTGAAATTATATTTTCTAAGATGTACTGACTCCACACACCCTGCCTCGCCTCCAGGCTCTCATGTTATTGCCTTATTTGAAAACATCACATTATGAAAAAGTAGAAAAAACTTTCTTTTCACCTGAAAGAATGTATTTAAGGTTCACAATTGTTGTACCTTTGAGGTAACGTTTACACTGTTTGTACCTTAATAAATGAAAAATGTACCTGCACAGCACCTTTATTTCTAACAGTGTAGGACCAACTAGGTGAACTGTCTGTTTTGGGCCCTCAACTCTTCATTTCTGCTTCATTTCTTTTCTTTGTGTTCATTAGTTAATGTAACGAAATCATGAGAATAGACCTAAAACAATGTAAGTTGATCAGCGTTGGCTTGTTGTTGCTTTTAAAGAGTTATATTATTTGCCAATGCATTTTTTGGTGGCAAGCCTTGACCCATGCTAATAAAAGATCTATGCCTTTCCTGGATGCTCCTTTTATACCCAAGCCTGATTACAGCCCCTCTAAGGCTTAATATTCAGTAACTACAGAGACTTCAATGCAAACTAATGGGTCTATTTAAAAGTTATAGGAGTGTTTAATCAAACTTTGGGCCCACTGGTTAAACCCTTAAAAGGCCAGGGCCCAGCAGCAGGCCCAAAATTTTATCACACATTTTATAACCAACGCACACCTCAAACAGTTTGCACTGAAGTCCCTGTAGTTACTGAACAATAGTAATGATAAGCCTGGGATTTTAAGGGGTTACAATGTTTTCTGAACATTTAACAACATTCCTACTGTACATACTTAAAAAGATGGTTCTTCAATGGTTCTTTAATAAAGAAAACAGCTCAATATAGTTCAATATAGAACCATGAATGCTCAAAGAACGAGAATGGTTAAACAGCACTTTTCGTCATGGAAAAAACAAATAAACAATGAGGTTGATCAAATCTGAAATTGTCTTTGCGCTGTTTTCAATTGGATTTAGGTTGGTATACTGGAAAGTGATTGTACAGGTTAGGTAGCTCTCTGAGGTTTTTTCAACATTGGGAGGTGCACAAATCCAAGTCTTCTCCAGTCTGCACCCCAAGCCATAGGGGTGGCGCCACACCTCCAAAAGTGGTGGGGCAAAACATATTGTTTCCAAAAAAACTGCGTCTGGTTGAGCGACAAAATGCAATTAGGCCACTGACTAAAATTATCTTTCATGTCATGCTAAGAACGTCTTTATAAACCTACTCAGTGGTGGGTATTAACTACTTACATTTTCCCAAGTGCATATACTTCAGTAAAATACTGATGGATTTTTACTCTCCTGAGTTTTTTCAAATCATTTTACTTTTATTTCAACTAAAGTGAGTAAAGGAATCTTTTTACTCTTATGTTTAGTCATTCATGCTTCCATTTTTTGTATATGTTCAGTTTGTTTTTATGGTGGAACTATTTGTACTGCTTTGTGGCTGATTACATCTCTTTTACAGACTTGGGAGCGTGTGCATTGTAAACCAAAAGAATCCCAAAAAAAGGTCCAGCCTGTGCAGCCGGCCACCAGCAGAGGGTGACAGTGGCTAGGTGCCACAAGTTCAAATTCCATCTTTGTAGAGGGGTGACTGGTATGGTACTTAGCTCAGGTGGGTATTTAGACAAAAAGGGCTGGAAAAAAGAGAAATTGCCCCAAAACAACTGAAAGAAGAAAAAGAGGGCTAAAAAAAAAGAAATTACCTTAAAACTACTTAAAAGCCAAAAAGAAGGCTTAAGCAAGGAACAACTCTAAGCCAAACAAAAAGTGTTTGTTCCACAAAGAACAAACAGGTGAGACAAAGCCTTTGGTGCAGATCTGAATTTGGGTGGAGTTGTCAAAACCGAACTACAGAAGAAGTTGGACCGGTCTGTACCATTCAAGGCAGGTCTAAAAGCGCCTCCCAGTTAAAATGAAGATTTTGATTGGCTCTGCTGCTCAGTTTTACTATGTCTGTCTGTGCTGGTCAACGCTTCATGTCATCAGCGGAGGTTGCATGTGTACAAACTGAGCTCAATGACAGGTGGGTCATCGCCACAGTACTGTGAAAAGTTGTTCTGGTGGCCTTGCCAAGCCCTCATACTACTTGTTCTGTATGATTCTGTATTGTTCTGTATGACTGAGATATGTAGACAGATGCCACTACCAAAAGAACTCTGAAGAAATCTGCCTACTTCTATTATTTTAATTATTAGTTTCTCTCTAGGTTGGCAGAACAATAGTTTGATATAAGATATACATGGGTTGCTCAGTCCTAGTCATGTCTCATAAGTGTCTTAGGTAGGAGACACAAAAGTTAAGGACTTTATCAACATGCACAGATTTGATTCAGGCAAAGATGGAATTATGATATCTAAATACTATTTCCAATAGTTTTACATGAGGGTATGCATGAAAATCCAGGATAGACTTTAACATACAGTTTAGTGCTTTGAAGTGTCTGCACTGACTTATACACGATTATTAAACTAATGGTTTGGGGAAACATTAAACTCTGAGTTTGATAAGACAGATTATAAAGCTACATAGTTGCAGTTTGTATAGGCTACATTTCCAACTGTGGTGTTTTTCAGAGAGGAAAACCTGTAAGAAAGGGTCTTAAATGAATTTATTGAGGTGATGGAGTGTGAATTTGGTGAAGGTGCTCATTGGAGTTGAGGTGGCTCAGAGCCAGGCTCGAACCACTGATGTACATAACAACAGGAAAAACACCTAAAGGAATAGGAAAAAAAAAAATCAGGAAAAGGCAAACAAAGGGGACACTGAAAGCAACGTGCTCAAGCAAAGGCTAAAATAGAAATGTTATATAAAAGAATCAGAAAAAAAATTCCTCTGTGATTATGAGAGGAAGATCAGCTTTATGTTTGACTTGTTTGCTCTTTGTGGAGTAAAAGCTTCTTGTATGGCTTTGAGCTGTTTCTTGCTCAAGCCTTCTTTTGGTTTAAGTAGTTTTTGGGCAAAAATACTTTTTTCCTTTTATTTATTTTTTATTTTTTTAAATACCCACCTGGGCGAAGTGCCATGGAGTTCCCTGAACTTATGGCATCTTGCCACTGTTGGCACAGGCTGGGCCCTTACTGTTTTCTACTGTTTGCAGTAGCAAAATAGATATATTATGAGTAAAAGCATCCATGTACTTTTCAAAATTTAGTGAAGTGAAAGTTGACAAACATTTACACCAATGATGGTGAGGAGCATCACAGAGCAGGTATCATTTGAGTGGTGGTGACAGTGAGGTGTTTACTCATACTGGCTCAACACACACTAACATGCCTCCACCATATCGCTGTCACTACTGTCCTGAGAGTGATGTACCACCCAAATAATACCTGCTCTGTGGTGGTCCTGTGGGGGTCCTGACCATTGAAGAAGGGTAAGCAAGCCAAAGCATGCAGAGAAACAAATGGACTACAGTTATTGTAGAACTACATGATCAAATAGTCAAAATGTAGATACAAGGAGATGTACTTAAGTGCAGTAACAGTGTATTTCTGCTTCATAGTACTTCTATACACCACTGGGTGGGGCAATGAATACTGACCATTTGGTCTTCTGCTGTGCTTCTTCTGTGTTATTTAATATATTTATATATTTTTCATCTCTCCAAGCTGCCACTTTCTTTGTACCCTTTGGTTATGCAAGGCAAATTTTGCAATTTTGCATGTGAAGACTGCCCAGGGGGACATTTGTCTCACAACCCCCCCCCCCAAAAAAAAAAAAAACAAAAACAAACAACTGAACCTATCACAATCTTTTTCTTAACACATCACATAAAATAAAGGGTTTTTCAGGTAGATTTGGGTCCCTTGACTCCTTTAAATATACCAAGTGAATTTAATGGCAATAAAGAGTTCATACAATCATGCCTTAATTCTGTAAGCTTTAATGAAGTAGCACAGACATCTGGGTCATTCTACAGAAACGTCCACTTTTCTGTCTATCCGTAAGTGTCACTGGTGTTACTGATCGTCACTGGTCTTACGTATAAAGATAACAACTGCTAGAGAACATCAAACCACATATCAGTTATGGAATGTCCACTAAAATATGTAATTTAATTCATTTGTTTTCTATTTTTTCACAGTTACCTCAGAATAAAGTGGATCACATCAATGACAACTAAAAGCTTCATATGAAATCATGTGCTAAATGAGAATTTCTGATAACTGAAAAGACACAGTGGACTCATGTGCTTGTCTTCATACATCCTCAGAAAACAGGTAAAAGGACATTAATTGAAGTCATCAGTCTGACGTATTTCAAAATAAGAGATTTTTTTGACACGACTTTCATTATATATTTTAGAATATTTATTTGGTGTTTGTTTTCTTTGTCCTTTAATTCATATATCCCATTGTTAAATTGCTAAATGAATGGCTTAAGGTGTCATTGTTAAATTAACTTTTTTTTATATAATGTAAATAAATTGTAAGCCTAACATGTTTTTCAAATCTATTATATCTGTAAAAGCTAGGGACACAAAAATGGACATTTCTGTAGAATAACCCTTCTGTGCTAAAAAAAAAGATTCATTACAGTTACTTATTCCAAATGTATATAATTTCTATGTGAATAAAATGCATTACTTCAACCCAATTATATAAGCATAGTGAGTAAAGTAAAATACTTTTGTGATATATATTATTTAAAATCATATACACATTTGAGTCAGGTATATATCATATATCACTTTATTCATCGTTCATATGTGCTCTTACCCCCTCCGATCTTGTAGCAGAGGTAGGGAAACCTCCAAACATTGCCAATACTCACTATATGTCCTGCTACTGCAAGAAGAAACTCAGTTTTAGAACTCCAGTGGCCCCTGTCCTTCACATTTTCTTCCATCTCTTCATACAGTGCAAGTGCAAGTCCTGGGTTTTACAAAAAATCCATGACACAAAGCTATCAACCAAGATGAAAACAACGACTACTGAACAATTACTGAACCACGAAGAAAACCAAAGACAGAGAGAAATGAATAAAACTAGAAAACAAACATCAGAGCAGGTCAAAACACCAAGCAAACCCAAAGCACACAGGCAGGGGTTTAAATACACATGAAGCAGACTAGAAACACCTAGGACTAATAAGAGGGTGGGGCTACAGACAAAAGATGGGTGAAACAGATAACAAGAAGGCAGGACCAGGGAGGAGAAACACACCAAAACAAAAGCACTTGGCTGAAATAAACAAAAACACATGGAAAAAGTAAACAAATGAAGCAGAGAAAGACAGGATCTTACACTCTAGCTGATATTTTATGCTTCATCAGGTGTGCTTGATCCTGCCGATTACTCCGCCTTCCTTCCTCTTTGATGTAACCAACAACCACTCCATCAGTCATGACCATGACTTCTGAGTCACGTTAACCATAAATCAATTTTGCTAAAAAAAATTGCTAGTTTGAGTTCAGACCCCACCTCTGACATGGTGGTAGTGATAGTATGAGGGAAGATTGATTGAAAGAGGGGGGAGAACTCTGAGAACTCGGGATTGCATCTGGGCAGCTTCTGCCAGTAGCTAACAGGCCAGACCCTTTATAGCTATAGTAGAACTGATGCCCACCAAACTTTATCTGTGTATGCAAGGGACAAGGCCAAAAACCAGTATTTGCTGGCCGTGATCTTTTGGCCCTCAGACAGCACTGCATTAAAAACAAACATGATTCTGTAGTGAAAAATCACTGCATGGGCTCAGAAACACTTCTTAAAAAACTGTCTGCATTACCAGTTCATCACTGCATCCACAAATGCAAGTTAAATATCTAAAACACAAAGAAGAAGCTGTACATAAACAGAATCCAGAAATGCTGCCACCTTCTCTAGAAGCAAGCTCCCTAAAAAAAAAAAAAATAATGAACACTGTGTCCTCCAGGCTGTAGACCACTCAGCACATTGTCAGTGAACAATTCAAAAGCCAGTATTCATGATGGTATAGTGATGCATTAGTGCACATGGCATTGGTGATGTGCACATCTGTGAAGGCACCATTAATGCTGAATAATATACATATTTTGGCAACATATGCTGCCATCCAGACAACGTCTTTTTCAGGGAAGGATTTGATTATTTCAGCAAGACAATGTCAAACCACATTCTGCATGTGTTAAAACAGTATGGCTCTATATTAAGAGTGGGCACTTTTGAAAACATTTAGTGCATTTTGAAATGAAAAATATGACCAAGAAGACCCTGAAATCCTGTATCAAACAAGAATGAAAACATTTCACTTTCAAAACTACAGCAGTTTCTCGTCCCAAACGCGAGTGTTGAAAGAAGAGGTGATGAAACACGGTGGTAAACATGTCACCGTCCAAACTTTTTTGGAGTGTGTTACTGCCATCAAATTGAAAATGGGCATATATTTTTCAAAAACAATCAAATTTCTCGGTTTTAACATTCGATATGTCATCTTTGTAGTATTTTGCATCAAAATATGGTTTACATGATTTGCATATCATTGCATTATATTTTTATTTACATTCTGTAAAGCTTTTTTGGAAATAGGCTTATACATTCCACAACACACACCACATCCTAACTGTAAGAGTATGAAATACTACATTTTGAACATTGTGTCACAAAGCCTTCAGGATGCTTGCACTGGAAACACCAAGTGCACATTTCGCTGTCCAGCCATACTTTGTCCCAAAAGTTACATAGTTATAATAGCATTATATCACTCTTCAATACAGCAGCTTGGCTGTATCTGCTAAATACTGCTTACTACCTAAATATCAATCAGTGACAGAGCAAACAGCACGTCTCTCCAAATCCTTTATTAAAAGGGGCATAAAGATCCTCTTCTCTTGGAATGAGGATTTTGATATCAAATTGATGCTGGAATTTTAATTTTCCAGCTATTTTTAGTGTGTTACCATAACAGAAAAGCTAAACATGAAGTGAAATGTTGACTCAGAAAGACACTTACTTTTCAGGTCGTCTGTATAAAACTGTTGGAGTTTTTTGTGATAATTCCTATACAGTAACAGTAACAGTATAAAATGTTAAAATAATTCAAACCTCACATATCAGTACCTAGTAGAGTAACCAACATATCTTTAAAATGCATGCAGACAAATTATTTGGGATTTAAAAATTTAGATCTTGTACTTGCAGAAAAAGTACTGGACAGAGATGAGTTTTTAATGAATGTATCATCTACAACATAACACAGAAAGCAAGCAGTGAACTTTTTGTGGTGCTTACTGTATGTACAGTTTATGAAAACGTTTCTAAACTCTTAGAACCACCCGGAGTTTCGCATGGACGGCTCCTAACATACTTGATCATTTTTAGGTCATAATAAAGAGCTTTTTTAACTCAAAGCATATATTGCTGTTGTCAGAAGAAAACCTCATATCTCCATTTTTGATGTTTTCCAGTTTTTGACATAATTTGAAAATAACTCTTACCCTTTACATTGTGGGTAAATTTCATGGTGAGTGGACTAAAAGATATTACCTAAAAATGACCAAATTACCAAAAATTACCAAAAAGTTACCATTTTGGAGATAAATAGTTTTCTTCAGACAACAGTGACATATTAATTTGCATTACTATATCTAAAATGAACTAATGGTTAAAACAGTCTTTCGTGAGGAAAAATAAGAAATCATTGCAAAAGATAAGTTACAGATTACATGAATTTATATGTAATTAAATAGAAACTGTTGTTCTGAGTCTGTTTTCCTGACAATAAAATATTCATTTTTCAAAATCTTGCAGATTTCATATGCCTAGCCCCCATGTCTAGTAGACTGGGCAGTGAAATCCATTGAAATCTCTAAAAATAATAACATCCCTACAGTCATAGAACATCATCTAGCATCACTCCTGAATACACAGTTTCTACTTTTAACAAAATAAGCAAATCCTTAATGAGTGCATTTTGTATAGCATGAGTCTGTTATACTAATTAAAGCATCAGCATTTACTACACTTCAGATTCCTGCACATTTGAATTTTCCTCAAAATGTATATATGTAGAAATAAATATCTACTGTTTCTTTTTTAGCTTTCACAGATGGGAACTTCTAGAAAGATATACGCAAACATTTCATAAATCAATACAGAATTATTGGAAAAACAGTGTTTTATTTGATCTTAGAGGCAGTGAACATCTCTCACACTAACTACCATGATTGTTTTTGTTTATGATAAGATAAAAAAGTAAACATTCTAGTAAATAATCCACCAATACAAAGACTGAGGTCTGTAAACACATAAGATTGAGTGTAATAACATACCTGCTTCTATAGAGCTACAATATTTGGGAAAAATATTCAGTACACTGGACATTCGTAATGAGGAGGTTATTGGGTACAATCCATACACATGTTTAAAAATTTCCAAACTGTCCAAGTTCGACACACAATATGCTGGAATTTATTTTTATGAGGGAAGACGGTTAGTAAAGATCACCCTGCTTAGTTCTTATTAATTTGTTGTTAATTAATTTGTTGCTGTATAACAATCCACAGCATACTGTAGCATACAAGCAACTGGTCATAAACAAAGAGGTCAGGATGAAGAGTATACGTCCTTTTGATGAGAGATCAGAGGTAATGTCATTCAAGGAGGTCCCCCATATTGGATTCCAGCTGTTTGTGTGTTATGGGAAATTCCTGGTGGTTTAAATAAAAAAAAACAGAGTAACTGATTGGTCACTGGTCATTGTTTCTTGATGCATTTATATTTATATCACATATTTATTTATACGTTAGATTTCTGTGTGTCAGTGTTGACCAAGTTTTCCATCTCCACAGATGAGGTCACTTCTTGTGTCTTGGCTCTCTGTTTTCGTGTCTGACGGAGGTTCGTGTCAGGGCTGCAAAGGTGAAGCCAGCGCTGTAAAGAGTAAATCTTTGTGTGATTCTCTATTGTGTATCAGAAAATGACTCATACTTTCTGGTCTGCCCTGCTTTGTTCTCCTTTCAATAAAGAGCAAAGCCTGTTTCAGAAATTTTTCAAATTTAAAATTGCACATATGAACATGCTCTTTGGCTTTACATTACCAAATTTGTTAATATCTACTTTCTTGTGGGTCCATCCTCACCTCTTTGAGGTTCCCTTTTGCTGTCCACAGGCGGGCCACTGCCAAGCCAGGTACTATCAAGATGGAAGAGAGAGCCATCAGCCAGCCCAGCCCATACGCCCAGTCTGGATACACGTACCAACGGTTGAACGTCAGAAGTTCGAAATTCGCCAATGAATAAATGAACATGACCTCAAAATAAAGAGAGAAATGAAACTGCAGGTAGCTCAGTCAAGTAGGGTCGAACGGTTCTGAGCATGGAGGGTTTAACCGTACTCTGGGCCATAGGACTGTTCAAATAAGCATTCAAATAAATTTAGTTTGCTCAAATAAATGAAAGCAGTGCATGATTTTAAATCCACCATTCAATAAAACATCAATGCTTCAATCCAAAAACAATTTCTCAAATGTTGAACATGCTGCTAAATCTATCTATCTATCTATCTATCTATCTATCTATCTATCTATCTATCTATCTATCTATCTATCTATCTATCTATCTATCTATCTATCTATCTATCTATCTATCTATCTATCTATAACGGCTCATATCTGAGGAAGTAAAGTCGAGTGGCTGATGTTAGAGGGTGGACTATTCTCAGTCCAGCAGGGACACTGAAATGAATTCCATCAGCACTGCTGTATCTGATCCGATTTTTCAAAATAAAAAAGTGGTATTTTGTTTGAAATCAGGTCCTTCAGTAAAATTGCATAGTGGTCCATATTAATGTCATAAAACATATATACTTTGAGTGTAGATTTAAACAATCTTGAACATGGTCTAAAGCATTTATATAGAATGTTATGAATGTGTGTTGTAGGTCCTCTTTAAGTCGAGTGTTACCCATTGAAACAGCAATAGGCTTTAGGTATTAACTGTGTAAATATGTGGTACAAACACAACAGGATTGTATTATTTTGGGTAAAAGGTATTGGGTAGTTATATGACAAAGATACATACAAGTCTTATGTACGTACTGTGCACCCATTTATTACTTGTTTATCAAAACTGATGTTTAATGTGGGCTGTAAAAAGTTGTTCTTGCTTCAGTTTTAATGGCCATTTATCATTTACTTCATATATATTATCATATATCTTACCCAGTCCTTGGAAGTGTTTATGAATTACTGTCCTGACATTACATTGAAATTTAGTGTATGTTTTTACTTACCTTGTTAGTCCAAATACTTGGACTATCTGTTTAATATTTAAAACCGTTTTGGCATTTCAGTCTAACTTTGTTGAAGTGTATTGGAACTTACCTGCAAATAAATCCACAGCACTTTGGAACTTGTACCCCATAATATCTAGCACGTTTCAACTTACCATCATCTTACCCAAATATTTAGCTAGTACTTTACACATATCTAGTGAATACATAGAACTATGGGGACCGCAAAATAAAGCATTATCAAATATTCTGAAAGTTTAATACTTTATATGGCTGTTTACTTATTCTCACTTTATTTGTACCCCTGTTTCTCTATTTATAACGTTTGCTTATACTGTCTGTTCTGAAATGACATGCTGTTATAACAGCTGTTATAAAGCATGTTCTTGTGCTGACAAATAAGAGTTGGATGCTTACCAGGGATATGGAAGGTGTGAGGTATTTCCAACAGAGCCTAAAGATGAAGTTCGGGTAAAACCCTGTCATATCTTCAATGGCATCACACAGTCGGTCAGCACCTGAGGAAGACAACCCAAGTGACAATCCCCTTTTTTCTACTTTGCATGTATGAAAGTTAAACTTATAGCACTCTAGCAGTCTGTACTCCACGATATCTGGCAATGGATCTGTCTGCCTTTGAGGAGAGCATGCATGTCACAGAATGTCTTTCTGGAATTGGTGTGTGACCCACCGAAGATCCAGCCAATGGCCAGAGACTCGAACATTGCCAGGAACAGGACACACGATCCATTACAGGCATAGTAGTCCAACAGCTGAAACCAGTACATTCCTCCCTGTAGGATACAACACTGAATTACAATGGGAATAAAGTAACTAAAACAGGCAAATATTCTGCACTGAGCTTTTTTCAAAAAAATGTTTTTTTTTTAAATCAGAGGAGCTACAAAATGTTTGATTATGCCAACTGTGATTTTTTGACTGTGATTCATGTTCACCAAGACATGTTGGACATGTATATGAGGCTATTGGCTTTAGGCTCTTTCTGAGAGTGTAAACATGCCCATACTATGCTGCATCCACAGATGAATCTGAGTCTAAACAAAACTGAATGAGTGATCTACACAGTACTAGTTTAAATTTGCTAGAAAATCTACAACTAAGAGCATTTCTGATATCATAACTGTTACAGTACACTCTGGGAGTGGACTCAAATGCAGAATGGATGGCTCCTAAAACTGATAAGTAAAAATAACATAAGTTATTCCTGTGACAGGGTGTAATATATAAAACTTGGGGACAATGAGTGTTGTGTATTGTTGGAGGAGAGCAATGCCCAGCTGGATTCAAACCACCAACCCTGGCTTTGCAATCGCAGAGCCCAAGGGCCGGTCGTGGGCTGGAGTTAAGTGAACCAGCTTTGCGAGTGGAAAGGCGCCGGTTCGATCCACTGAACTGACAGTATGTGACTGAGGTGCCCTTAAGCAAGTCACCTAACCCCTAACTGCTCCCTGGGTTCTGCGGATAGGGCTGCCTACAGCTCTGGGCAAATCTCTCTTTTCACAGATGGGTTAGATTGCTGAGGTGAAATTTCCCCGTTGTGGGCCTAATGAGGGTCTCTCAATCTTACTTCTGCGCCACTGGGGGGGCACAGGTGACAAGTGGAGTACCTCCAGTAGTATCCAGCTGCAGACCCACACTATCAGTATCAGCTAAGGAATTGTAAAATATAATAAAATCTACTGTGCATATATGGACTAAACATTTTCGTGATTGACTACCTTGGTTTAAATGACAATATTCTGTTATCTTTTTTACATTTAAACTGTCTGACAATGTACTTTGTAAGTGACTGTAATGAACACCACCACATTACTTCACAATCACAGTTTGAGGGTTTTTTAAACATTATACAGTAATGTTGGCACGTCTGTTGGCACGTTTGCCATGCTCTCCATGTATATGCCAAGCCTATTGATCTTTACATGACTTCACATCCAAGGGTGAGATTGCAGGGCTGAGAGTGCAGGGCTGAAAATGCTGTACTGCAGGTCTGCAGCTAGACCCTTCTCAATAAAACCCTTCTGAACGGTGGTGGGAAAAGGTGGGAAAACCAAACAAGGAAAATGCTCAAAATGGCACAAATAAAACAAAGGACAAATTCAAGAAACCGAAAAAATGACCAAACCAAAATACCTCTCAAAGGAGAGATGGGGAGCTGGCTACATTTCAGCATTTTCTTTTCTCTCTCTTTTGTTCCTTTTTTTATCTGCTGTAAAATCAACACAATGTTTTACTTCTTTCCTTTTCCTCTTTCTTCTCAGTCAACTGGCCTACAGCAGTGCTCCCCTCCTTGTGTGTTTCCTCTTTTTATACTTTTCTTCTCTTATTTTTGCCTGACTACCCATTGACTGATTACCCCTTGGGATTTTGGGGTAACAGTGCCTCACAGCTGTCGCTCACTGCTGGCAGCTGGGAGCACAGGCTGACCCTTTACAATAACTACTGTAAATGAAGTGGAAATGCTGCAAATGTCGAAATATGCATAGTACGCAGAGCCTCAATATTATTTCCCAACCATATTTCTCACAGTCCAAGCTATCACAGTTCTTCCAAAAGCTTATAGACCTTAGTTAGTGTTTTAAAATAATTTTCCACTTACCCCAAAATGCTGTCGATCTGTCATGTTTGATACCCACTAGGGTAGTGCTCCTAACAAACACTAGAAGTCAATAGTCACCCAAACGTTTTCCATAAATATAGGTACAAGACAACCAGCTCAAACCATGTCCAGATCCTAATTCAGGTGCTGCAGACGGAATGGCTAACTCTGAATTATAAAAGCTAAACTACCTAAAAGAAGGAGCAGTTATTTTGGAGAACTAAAATCAGTTCTTGTCCTTAGCACAATTTGGTATTCTACTGTACAACACAACCAAAGATGGTACTGAAGGACTGCAGGGTAACCTATTAAGAGACACAAACTAGAGGGTACTCAGAAAATCAATACATTGTCTGATCGTGAATTCGGGGACCAAATTTTCTGCACAAATGAGCCTTTACCATATATGTTTGGACTTGAATGTACATAGGAAGTAAAGCATTAGTTGGATGCTGGACCCACCAGCGATTCCCTCGACCCACCAGTGATTCCCTCAACCCACCTGCAAGTCCTTGTATAACACTAACCTGCAGTTGCCAGGTGATGCCAACTGAAGTAGAGTGTCTCTGCTTCTCATTTTTGTAGGTTTATAGTTTTATATGCCACTTTCAACTCTGTTATAGTAACCTGGGATGCTACTGTGCAAACACTACATACTCTACCTTCATAGTGATGGTATACAACACACTGCTGCACTCCAGCCTCACAATATTTAAAGATGCAATGGCACAGATCATAATGTTCTATGTTCATAATATTCATAAATATATTCGAGTAATTTTGCTATTGTTTTCCCAGTAACTCATCAATTTTGGCATGTATTTGTGGAACTGCTATCAGTGAATATTGTTTTCCAGTGTTTATTAGTACTTTTAGCCTAAAACCACGTAACTTTTTCAAGCCATCACAGATTATAAAGGAAGTCACGCTGAGCACTGCAGTCAAAAATACTGGCTTGAAACACTATACTAGTTTTTGTTAGGTGTTGATAGACCAAGTAAAAACGAAGATAGGATTATTTTAATTTGACATAAAAATTCTATTAATGGATGTACTCACTAGGTCACAGGATCTGCCAACGCTGCCACCAAATGGACAAAAAAAGGAACCTCCCACCATTGAAATGCAGTACTGTGATGCAGCTCCCTGTGTTATTGTGGGCAGAAACTGAAGAATTTCATAGCTAAAAAGAAAAAACACCTATGGCCACACTTGTTTTTGCTGTACATAACTGTATGCAGATTAATTTCATATCAAATTTACCATTATGTGTTGACATTCTGCAACCTGTGTTTACATTTTCAATCTTTAAAATGCTCCATTGAACATGATTGTGTTTTAATAGTAAAAAACAATCATTTTTTGTGATTTTAGTGTTTTTGGGTCCAATACGTTGATGCAGCATGTAAAAAAAAATGAAATAAATTCTCAGGACATAAAAAAAAGTTACCAAAGATTGGCATGATAAAGAGTTTTGAAAGTGGTACATAAAAGTTTTCAAAAGTCAAAATAGCCCAAGACCTCAAAGGATTACATGTGTCTTGGTTGATGGATTACATTGGGTTAAGTGGAAAATCATGTAAATGTGACTTTTTTTCCCCCAACTATTCCATTAAAATACATTCTTGAAATGTCTGAGAGCTTCAGATGAGCAAGTCATAAAGGCATGTTTTGCAAACTAAATTAAGCCATGAAATTTAGGCTCTGTGGCTCACTGTTCAGCAGGGTAAAAATCCCAAAAACAAAAAATTATGCTATAGTACTTTCATGTGACCAATAAAGGTAATAACATTGCTCTAAATACCGCCGTTAGTGCTGTTTTACAGTTTTGGCTTTGCACACTGTGTGTCCCTAAACAGCTAAATAAATATCACATGATGCAAACCGCCACACACTATATATCCAAAAGTATGTGGTCACCAAACTGTTACACATAAATGACCTTGCTGAACATCTCATTACAAAACAATGAGCAAAAATAAGAAGTTTTCAGTGTGTCTGTGGGACAGGAAAGGGCCTTTCCCAAACTCTTGCTGCAATTTTGGAAGCATATAATTGCTCGATATGTCTTTGTATGCTGTTGCATTAACATTACCCCTCATCAGAACTAAAGGGCCAAGAACAAATCCTAAAAAAAAGAGCCCCAGACCATTTGATGCAACAGACGATAGGTAATTGTTATGCGTTATGCACAACAGTGGTGGTCTGTGAGTTTGTGGGATCTAGCGCTTTGTGCTAAGGTACTCCCAGACACTTCCATTTCACAATAATCATACTTATAGTAGACAAGGGCAGATCTGGCAAGGCAAAATTTCACAAACTGGAAAAGTCATTGAGGTCTTCCGTACGACCCATTCTAGTGCTAATGCTTGTCTATGACTGCAGGGCTATGTGCTTGATTTTTTACACCTGTTAGCAATGGGGATGGTTGAACTTAATAATAAGGAGGGGTGTCCAGATACTATTAAATAAACTAGTCAACAGTATGTGGTACTAGGTACTAGTGTACCTAAATTGGATGTTATTCCTAAAAATCGAATGTTTTTCTCATCTGATTAATTATTCAAACTAGGCAAATCTCTGCCCTTTCCTCTTACTTCACTTTCCACTTTCTCTGACCTGTGTGGCTAAGATGAGTTGGCTGAAGAAGCAGAAGAGGCAGAAGAGAAGGAGGAAGCGTTCTCTGCGTCCAGCCCCACGCAGCACACGAGGGAACACGTCTGTCACTGAAGTAACGATCCCTTCGATTGCGACAAACTGGCATAAAATATAGCACAACACAGTAAAATCTGCACCGGATCATGATTAAGTATAAGCTTAGGTCTATTTGTGCATGAGTCTGTGCACCTGTGTGTCCACGCACAGGAGGATGACCATAAAGAAGAAGCATACGGCCCAAAGCTGAGGCAGAGGTATCATAGCCACTGCCTGTGGATAAGCTATGAAAGCTAGACCAGGTCCTGGAAGATACAAAAGTGTGATTATTATTATTATAATTACTATTATTATTATTATTATTATTCCTCACATTTTTCCTCAAACATATTAAATGTTTTGCACTGCCGGTTAGCTTTTTCAAGTACTTTTATTAAATGAACACTTTCACAGTAACTACATGGAACAGGTCCATGGATATTTTGACAACAACAACAACACTATTGTTATTAGCTGTCTATCACATCATATTGGAGTTGAAATATGGACTCAAAGTGCAGCATTTCAACGTTGATTTGAGGGTTTCTGTCCAGATCAGGTGAATTATGCAGAACTTACAACTATATTTAGGGCTTGAAAGTAATTAGACAATTGGCTGCTCAGCAGTTTCATGGTGAAATGTGCGCTATTCCCTTTTTGTTTCACTTTCACAAGTGGGCAGATAAAAAACGGATTTGGTTGTATGGTATTTGCATGTAGAATTTGTCACTGTTAATTCTAAAAATGAAGTCTAAATCGCTGGAACTGCCAGTGAAGCAAGCCATATTTAGGCAAAAAAAAAAAAAATCCTACAACAATACAGAAAAAACATTAGTTGTAGCCAAACAACTATTGCCTACATTCTTAAAAATAACATAGGTAATAGTTAAAAAAAAGAAAGAAATTACACACCAAAAGGCAAAAGACATCCAAAGCAACTGTGGTAGATGATAAAATAATTATTTCCGTGATGAAGAAAAAAAAACATTCAAAACATTTTGCCAGATCAACACCAACCAGAAGGTATGTGTAGAGAAAACCAGAGAAAATATAACGGGTTTGCTACAGGATGTAAACCACTGGTAAGCTTTAAAAACAAGAAGACCAGAATCCAGTTTGGCAGAGTCCAAAAAAGAAAAAAACTGTAGTGTTCTGGTAAAGGAACAGCATGGAGAACAGAAGGAACTGCTCATGATAAAAACTATACCACATCCTCTATAAAGCATGGCGGAGGTAGTGTCATTACTTGGGCATGATTGGCTAACAAACGCACTGGTTTCCTTGTATGTATTAATGATGTAACTGTTGACAAAAGCAGCATAATGAATTCTGATGTGTATAGTGCTATAATATCTCCTCACTTTTTAATAGAATTGCAAGTCCAAATTTTGCAAAAGTGGTCAAGGAATTTTATTTGCCAAAGATGTGGAATTTTCTGCAATGGCCAGCTCAATTAGCTGATTTCAATCCAATCAGGCACACGTTTCCACTTGCCGAAGGCAAAACTGAAGCTAAAACGCCCCAAGAACAGGCAGAAACTAAAGATAGCTGCAGTGAATATTGTGCCCATATTAATTCATTAATTTCAATTCCTAAATGTGCTAGTAGGCAGCTAAAATAACTTGACAATGTCTGAATATGTTTAGCTGTTTAGCTCTTTTCATTTTTCTTCAGAAACTACAAAATTGAAGGATCAACTGACAAAAGCATCATTTTGGTAATCACATTGTATCATAATCAATTGATGTAGATGTTGTGATACCAGCACTCCGGCACTCAACATTAAAAATTAAACCGGAAAATTATTGTTTAGGCAAAACCTACATTTCATACCATAGAAGGCACTTTGAAGCTCATTGTCGTAAAATATAAAATAAACTCAAAAATAGTCCATGGCTGTTTTAGGTTTTATGCTGTGTATATGTGACAATACCTGATTCTGCCACCTCCTCTATAGGTCTTCCATGTTCATGAGACATGAAGCCTAAAACTGAGAACACGGCAAAGCCGGCCACCAGGCTGGTACAGCTATTCAGCAGACACAGCATGAAGCAGTCCCTACAGACACACCAACACACACAGGTTACATTGCCAAATAAGACATCTTGCTTCCCCTCTTTCTCTCTAAGTCTGACAAATTTTACTGTCTACAGTGTCACTGGCAATTAAATGATTTGGGATTTTACCATTTTGAATCTAATGAATGAAAATATATTTATTGATTGTTTTGCACTTACTTAGAAATATTCATAATACTCAAAGAAATACCTTAGGAACAAAGTACCTGTAGCAGTTGTTGTTGTATGTGTTGTAGCTGCCCAACACATTCAGTACGCCCACACATACACTGTAAGAGAAGAAGACCTGAGCAGCTGCCTCCATCCACACCTACAAAAAAACACCACAGAGAAAGTGCCTGCTGAAGTTTTTTTCCACAGCTGCAGTTTATTGTTACAGGAGGGCAGGTAGGCAGACCTAAGTGCAAAGAGGAAAACCCATGAGTAAGGGTGTTGAATAAATGTATTGAGGCAGTGGAGTGTGAATACGACACATTGAAGTTGAGGTGACCCAGAGCCAGGGTCAAACCACCAGTGTCCGTGGAGTTACCGCTGCACTACTGGGAAACACAGGCGACAATGACAAAACCACCTCAACAAACGGGAAATACAAAGGCGGGGAAAGGGACAAACAAAGGGGACACTAAAAGCAGCATGCTCACACAAAGGCTGAGAAACGTGAAATAAAAGATAATGAGAAAACAAAAGTTATTTCCTCTGTAATTATGAGGGGAAAGCAGACTTTATATTTCTGCTGTATGCTCTTAGTGGAGCAAGTGCTTTTTGTATGGTTTGTAGCCGTTTGTAGCTCAAGCCTTCTTGTGGTTTTTAAGTAGTTTGGGGGAAATTACTCTCTTGTTTTTTTTTTTTCCAGCCCTTTCCTTTTCTATTCTGTTCATTTTGTTTTTCTTTTCTTTTTCTTGTATACCCACCTGGGCTGCATACTCTACCGGTCACCCCTCTACAAAGGTGTGACAAAGGGCTGCTGTTTGCCACAGCCTTAAGTAGAGGAGTTCACAGGTGTGTCAGGCTGGGCCCAATCAGCCCGAGTGGGCTCTGGGCTTAAGTTCCCTGAAGTTATGGCACCTCGCCAATGTCGCCGTCTGCTGGTGGTCGGCAGCGCAGGCTGAGCCCTCACAGTTATGCTCGCTCTACCAGTTAGGAATCATCAAATATGCTTTCAGGACACCAGCCCTGATCACTCGACCAAACCACACCCACAAACATAAAACATATGACTGTGTTTCAGAATTCCTAATAAGAAACTGAGTTCAATGACTTATACACACCGGCAAATTGATCCATGGCAGTTTAAATGGGTCAGCTGTCAGCTTTATTAAGCCAGATCCAGCAGAGTTGGTTAAAGGGGTATTATAATTTGAAGAAGTGAGAACTGTTGTACAGTATCAAGAAATTCTGTACAATGTCAGGCAAATCTTATATCTATAGCACAGCATCTTTCAACTGTATTAGAGCATTTCATCTTAAACCGGTACATAAAATGTGAGCAAGTGACTATTACTCCTCTAGTCTACTTTCTGCAACTTAACGTGAGTGGCATGCTACCAGTGTAAAAACACTCCTGCCACATATATCATGTTTTTGGTCACAATTTGTTGATGAACACACCCAATATATGCAGAAATTCCTGAATTGACTCCTGGAATATCACAAATATTCCTGTTTTACCATACTTTTATATTCTGCTTGGGCTGCATGTAGAAAAATGGATTAGAGAAAAGAGAAAGCTGTATCTTCCTGGCAAAATCCAGATACAGACAACTCTGCTAAGAAAGGGAAAAACAGTTGAGAACTAGGAGCAGCTGTCGCTTTTGGCTCCCTGAGATGCAAATTCACCTTATTGCTGATATAAAAATACTACACTTCACTGCTCCATTCTTTTGATTTCTACTTCTCTCGCTATTGTTTTATTTCATGCAATAACAGTACCAGTCTTAGCATGTATCAAAAGTAAAAGAAGCCATCTTTCAAGGGTTTCTTTATGGGGCTCTGTTGTGGTCTTTAGAGAAGTTCTAAATGATAGAGTCTAAAACTTCACCTAGGAAAACAGAACTTGTGGATATTTGTAATGAGCACTTTACTATATACCTGTGTAGATGAGGTCAGACAGTTTAAGTTCAGCACCTGTGGATCCAGCAGTCGCTCAGGGTCAGGATAAAGGTAGAACACTACTCCCTGCAGAGCTCCAGGTAGAGTCATCCCTCGAATCAGCAACACCACCAGCATCACGTAGGGGAACGTGGCTGTGAAGTACACCACCTTAGACAAAAAAGATGAAGTATCAAGATCATTTAGAGTTGTAGTTCAGCCCATCTGGCATCTCAGAATCAGCGCTGCCAGGCTGGACATGCGCCTGGGTGGATTTTGGTTGGATTTTGCAGGGGAAGAAGTGCTTAGGCGGGTGGACAAAATTTGGACTGGTTAGTCATTATTTTGGCAATTTTTAAAAAGTATTCAGTTTTAAATAGAACTAACTTCAGTCACCAAACCTTCAATTTACATACATTTAAGCCACTCACTCTGAGAGCTTTGCAGAGCCTATCTGCATCAGCTACATTAGCAGTTACCCAGCAGCCAGTTCAATAGAGATGCAATGGATGTGCATTTGAGCCAAACAGAGCATTATCCAGCTCCGATGGCATCATTGACTGTACACAGTTCTTGTAACACTCTGACATCAGTAAACAATGCGAGTTTAATAAAATCTAAAAGCAATTTCAGCACAGAAATGGATATTCAACATGATATAGACAGGTCCAGCACAGAAAAAAAGGGCAGAATCAAGATCAGCGTTGAAAAAAGAGTCAAGAATGAGAAAAGTGACTACAAATAAAACAATTTGAATTGAAACTGAGTGTCAGTACCTCGCAAGGAAAGAGAACAAGAGTCTGTGCATTTGTAGGCTGAGAAATAAGGAGGAATGGATCAGGTTTATGCAAAGGAGAGGGGCCAGTGATCAGCAATCTGGGGGAGTCGATTGCTGATAGGTCGTTCTGTTTGAGGGCATGACAGTTATGCTATAGCTGGAAACTGGATTGGCTCTTGAGGTGAACAGTGTAGCCTTTTAACTTAAGCAAGTTTTAAAAACATGTAAGAGGAATAGTTATGCTAGCAATTCATGTGCCTTTCCAACTGCATGGCATTGTGGGTCCTGTTATATATTTTATATCGTTAGAACGTTTCAATTTTGATGAGTTGGTGCAAGCTGTGCAAGTTATGGCAATAAGACCCAATAAAAATCAAGTAATTGAATTACTTTATTGAAAGTGGTCATAGTTCCTCTGTCCAGACATTTCTTAGATGTTTGAAAGGGAGACAAAATTGATATAGAAAGCTTTTGATTCTTTGTAGCAGTAATAAACAGTGGTGGACATAGTACACAAATCATGTGCTTGAGTTAAAGTAGAGATACCCAGTTTAAATACTCCAGTAAAAGTAGAAGTTCCTCTATTTAGACCTCCACTTGAGAAAGTACTAAAGTATTTGCCTTCAAATGTACTTAAGTACCAAAAGTAAAAGTACTAAAAGTTTAAAGCAAACAGTTTCCATCAGGTAGAACCGAGTGGCTCTGAAATAACCTTTTGCAAACAAGCAAAGTTCAGTTTAAGATTTATTTGCAACTTAGTTACAAGTTCAAGTTTAATAAAAACTTGTTTTAACCTCAGGTTCAGAAATGAGTTTTCCTTCACTGTATTGCATCTGTAGGTCTCTGTCCATAAACATAAACTAGCCAAAACGAATTTATTATAAAATGAAAGTGTTTGAATAAATTCAGAAAAAAGACACGTCAGTCACGACTGCATATGTGGACATATATATTCTATATTGTGCTCTACTTAGACAAAGTTAGGTTAGTTCATCATTTATGTTTAATAGACACTCACAAAATTTTACATTGCTGCACTGATGTTGAACCGTGTGCTGCACTGGGTCAGTATGTCCAACAGGTCAAAACAAGTTCAAAACAAAGTGACCGCTGTGCTCTGATTGGTGTTTTTTGCACTTCTTTCATTTTGACATGTTGCATTTTTATACACACATAAACCAAAAGGAACAACAGATTTTGCATAATGTAGTGGAGTAAAAAGTACGATAACTGACGTTGAGATGAAGTGGAGTGAAAGTAAAAAGTCATCAAAAATGGAAATACTTCAGTACAGACACATGAAAAAACTACTTAAGTACAGTAAGAAATTAAATTTAATTTGTTTCTGTCCACCACTGGTAATAAAATAGTGCCAGATGGTTTATCTTATTTTTCTGTAAATGGCATCAGCAGCTAATGGTTATTTTGGAATATTTTTGATGTAAATGCTTTTGAGATTTTGTGGGTTTGAACTTCATTTGCTTGGACGACCCTGTTTAGAATGCTGATGTGGCTGTGTGATGTTGTTACACTAGATTATTGACTTCAGGGATTTTATTTTGAAATCAGCAAGGGCTTTTAATTGTTGAAGCAATTCATTGAGGAGAGAAAGGGGGACTATGAAATGTAAAATTCTATCTGTAAAACTCTTAGTTCTAATTATGTTATCATTTCTTTTGGCTACTGCAAATAATCCAGCTTGAGAAATATATAAAAGAGAATTTTGATTTACTAGAGCAAGATCAATATGGGCGGGGTTTTAGTAGCCTTTACTTGAGTGGAGCACGAAAGAAAGCCGTAGCCCCACCTTTCGTCCTCTTTGGAAAACGCCATTGTGAGAGAAGGTATGTGCTGGCGCAGCTGCGTTATTTTAAGTTAAAAACACACTTTGTATTTTCCAGTTTTTGACATAAAACGAGTTCATTCAGTCACAAAAACATTATAGCACACACTGGTTATGCTGTTGTGCAGTTAACACTCTGGTTTATGAGGTTTTAATACGCTGTTGGCCACGAGTTCTGTTAAGGTGGAATGCTAATTACGAAGTAGGGATGCTAATTGTTGACAGTATCTTTCTTCTTTTCTTTTGCTTAATATGACCAGATTAAACCGGCAGTGTGTGCATTTGTTTGTTTTTAAAGAAGAGCTGTAACTTGTAAATTTGTAGGGTTTGTATAATTCATGTAGTGTAGCAGCTTTGTTGTAATCTGAGTGACGGTGTTTAACAGGCGCAGCTGAGGGCACGAGAGAGAGAAACTAATGAAGCCTGTTTATTCGCCTTTTGTAAACTCTGCAGGTGTGTTGAGTTATATTGTCAAATGTGTTAATCTTATATTGTTCAGCGAATGGGGAGCGTGTACAGTTTACAGTTTGCTTTATATGTATTTTTTTTATTATTATTATTTTCTTTTAATGTGTGATTGATGAAATATGTGCTCTTTGGTAAACGCCACTGTGAGAGAAGGCGCAGTGTGAGAGAGAAACTAATGAAGCCTGTTTATTCGCCTTTTGTAAACTCTGTGCAGGTGGAGAAAATAAATCCTCCCTCATGTTAAGCTGGTGTGCTAATGTCATCACTTCCACAATGCATCATTAAAACCCTACACAACGCAGAAGTAATCCCGTTACACTGACAACAAAAGTTTACAGTCTGTGTTGATAGACATTCCTCCCCTATAACACATACACCCGTAGCCGTACCTTGCCAGTGGACTTCACCCCTTTCCATATGCAAAAATAGCAAATGATCCAGACGGCAGCAAGACAGAGAAGAATCTCCCAGTTCACCTTTCCCACCTCTTCAATGCCCCTAGAGATAGAAAGGATTCTGCGCCTATACAGTGGGTTAAGAACAAGAGCTGGGTAAATATTGTGGATCTTCTAATCTTACCGGGGATCATCATTCCCCTTACACTGAGAGTCATACACCCTAACCAGAAATCTAAAGATCTGAATCTTGACCTTTACGATCATATTTTTTTAAGACTTGCATAGCACTTCCCATAAAAAAATACTATTTGTATTTTGTGGGTGTAGATATTCACTGGCCCACTTACTCCCAGAACTCCGTAGCAGCTGAAGTGGAGTTGGTTTGCTGTGTCCAGTTAAGTGTCAGGTTCCGTCCAACAAGATCACAGTAATCTGAGGAAGAACAAAATCACACATCTAAACTGGAATCATCTGACTCTATAGCATCCCATGATGAAATAACTGCACACAATGTAATATAAATATCATAACAATCTCCATATTACGTAATAAAATCCTCAATTTTTTTGTGCATAATATAGTAACATATATCTTACGGTACTAGTTTTACTGATGTTACTGATGTCAGTGTTGTATTTTACTTATAAAAGTAAAATCTTCGTACTTGAGGTACTTCAGTGATGTTAATTCATGGCATGGCTGAAAATAACTTATCAAGAGAACCATCAATGGATTTTGAGATTTAAAAGCTAGTGGAAAGATAAGCTATGCAGACCCACTGGAACTACAGTTAAGCCTAAAATTGATTCATACTCATCCACTCAGACCAGCACGACACACAAACACACCACCACCACGTCAGTGTTACTGCAGTGCTGAGAATGATGCAACAATGAACAATGGACAATGAGCGTGGAAACAAGGAGATCATAATGTTTTGCCTGATCGGTGTATATTCATATATGTCAAAGCCAAACCCACTAACACATGAGCTTCAGGCTTCTGGCTAGAGCTACTGAAGGCACTTGAAAATGTGTTACTGACATTTAAATCAATGCGGTTAATAATTTATCACGTTAATGCATTAACACCACTTGTGTATACCTATTTAATTAGCAGTTCCTGTTCTTGGACGTTGTAATTAAGCAAGATAAAAGACGATCCAAATCTGAGAAGATTCCAAGAATATTTAAACTTTGATCACCACTGACAAATTTATCAAGGTAAAGGCCTTGAATTCATTTCAGTTTTGTTACATACCTGTGTTCCAAGTGTTGTTACAGCTTGCCCAGGGCAGCTGAGTGCTGAAGGAGAACACCAGGTAGAACAGTGCCCAGGCCAAGATCAGCATGTAACACATGCTGTAAAGTTGGATCAACTGGCCTGCACAGCCAATACCTGACAGAGGAGATTTTTCACAGAATAGACACATCATTCAAACAGCCCTAAGCGTTATAAGCTTTAATGACATTTTTCTCACTTCATTGGTCTTATTTTGAGATGGAACCACAAAATTGAGTTGGACGTCATGCCACAATTGTTACTGGACAGTCAAAACAACCTTAAATACATCTCAAAATACACTGTAGTTTCTCTGCCATACTACTACCTACCTTACTACCATGCACAACATTCTAGCAAATGCTAGCTGGTTAAAGCTATGGGCTTAAAAAAAGCAATGAAAGCCTCAAAATATGAAAGTATGAAAGCCTCAGTATGAAAAACAGCTGAAAATCGGCATCTGAAGATCAAAGCTGGAACTGGACAGAGGAATTCATCTGCATGAGCTGGAGTTACTAGCTATTAATTCTAAATGTTATATACGACGATTTGCACAAAAAATTAATCCTTAAACTTAATTTAATTAAGTTACCAATGAACAAACCTAATAATTCTACTTCTAAGAAAAACTACAAGAAGACTTGTAAGAAAAGCAGATTTATACCTTTAAAACCATGAATATATGAATTGTGGCTTTCTCCAAAAAAAAAGAAAAATGAAATAAAAAACAGTTACAAATGATCAAACATCAACACAGAGATTTAGATTATTGACACTGGGTTGCAGTTCAAGAATCAATATAACTATTAGTTATATTAGTTCACCTTTGACAAGTATCAAGTCTGACAATGGGGCATGTTAACAATCGCAGGGGTGTTTTCACAGTTTGAATGAGGAGAGTCATTGGGTTTAGTATTTGGTTAAAAGGCTCTCTTAAGAGCCTACCCTGTTAGAAATAAAGGTTCTGTGCAGGTACATGTTTCATTCAACAAGGTACAAACACAGTAAACATTCCCTCAAAATTACAACAGTGGTTTTAAGGTCCAGTTGTGAAGTTTTTTCCAGGTGAAACATTTGTATTTGTACCTTTTCATAACTGAATGTTTTAAAACAGAACAGTAAAATAAAAGCCTGGAGACGACACGGGGTGTGTGAAGTCAGCACAGTTTAGAAAATATAATTTCAGTGGATAGGGTTCAGTTATATTCCCTAAAGCTATTGAGATGGAGAGGCACTGGCCCAGTGACAGTGCAGTACCTTCACTTCTGAGAGTGTAGTTTCTGAACAGACCCAATATTTATGAAGCTAAAAATGCACTTAAGGGGGGTCTTGTGGGCTCCCATTCGTCTATCAACCCAATGGTTATCTGTGGTTCCATCTTGGCCTCAGTATATGTTTTAGAGCCAGATGTCTTTCTCTTCTTGGGAAGGAAGAGAGGTGTGTGTGAGAGAGGTGTAAAGGAATTTCCATAACTTAATATGTGTCCAGAATTTACTCTGGTTGGGTCCAAATGTCTCCTCAGTATGTGTAGCGTGAAGTTCCATCAATGTCACACTTAAATGTAAGTCACAAAGGTCTCCAGACCTATGGGTCAAAAGTAGGATTGTTCTGGGGTGGCAGCAGATGGGTGCTGAGGGAAGCGTCTTTAGCACTGTAGTCATACATTTTAAGCCATAAATTGAATTTAATACTATTAGTTCCTCTTCCAGGCATCCTGACACCTGGAAAAACCGTTTGTCTTTGAAGTAAAAGAAAGAACTGCTTCATTCAGAAAGTTCAGATCAGTTTAGTTCAAGTTCAGTTCAAGTTCAAGTTTATGTATTACAAAAAGCAAAGTGTTCTTCAAAATCAAATCAGTATTGCAGCATTTACTTCATTATCTCTAAATGCAGCTGCAGCATGGGACTCATTATGAAGAAGCTAGTCACACAAGCATATGTATTTCAAAACATCTTCAACAACATACACGTCCTAAATGTTGCACCTTAGCCGATACATATTAATATGTTAGGAAAGATTGTACACATGCAGACACGTTAGTCTTTGTGCTTTTTGCAATCTAGAATGTTCAGTGCTTCAAAAATGATGAGACGTCAAGATGCATTGGAGAAAAATCTAGGAACTTCCATGAATTTTTCAGCACTTATTATTTCCTGTGATTATTCAAGGCCTGGGAAACCAAATTTCTAAATTCAAAGATTTGCATGATTATTAACCTCTGTAAACATTAATGAAGTCCTCTAAAAAAACTTGTCTGTATTTTTGTCATTTTTTCAGTTTTTGACATCATTTGAAAGTGACTGTTGCATTGTTTACATTGTGTGTAAATTATATGATGAATGGACCATAAGAAATGACCCAAAATTACATAAAAATAAAGTATATGTGTATGTTTATGAGACAAATGTAAATATGGCATTTAATGCAATTTTTTAACATATTGGGGGAAAAATTAACAACAATAATAAAATGTGCCATAACTTTTGCACAGACCATTTATTTATGTATTTATTTATTTATTTATTTATTATGTATTGACTGTTTTATGTTGAACTGAGCAAGCAATCAGTATCTGTGCTTTGAAAGGAGCAGAACTGTGTTCCCTGTAGAGCATGTGCTCAAGGTTTTTACTTAGAAAATCTACAACACCAAGGGCACACCCATTTTTTAGAATTCAAGCCAAATTCCAAAAAAGTTCAAACAGTGTATGAAATTAAAAGGAAAACAAAACGTCATTTATAGATCTACTTTCACCTGCATTTAAACTAATGCAGTAGAAAAAAGAGAACCATCATATTTTAGGAGCATAGTTTAGGGGCAAATGACCCAACAAACAAAAATCAGAATAATTAAATATTCGAGTCCAGCCCTACTAAGCAGAAACCATGAAGTCAGAAACAATTGGATTTTCACAATTTGAAAAATAAACTCAACTGAAGTATCACTGACCTTCTGCTAATGGGCAGATGCGACGCCAGGATGTGATGCCCCCCTCCTGTGTGTACTGTCCCATAGCTGTCTCCAGAAGGAAAAGGGGTATTCCACATGTCACCACAAACACCAGGTAGGGCACCAGAAACACCCCTAAGAGCACACCAGTAACATGACAAACATGTCTTTAGCCTTATTTGAATGAATCACAATCACAGCAATTTGTATTAGTAAACAAGAGGCTGCTTAGTATGTCTATAGTCAGTGGAACCATAGGTCCCTTGAGTGAATGCCCAACAAAGGAGCTTGAATTAAGTTACACAGAAATTACAAATAGACCTCCAAGTCTTAGAAACAAAATAGGCATGACATTTCATCAACTTTACAGGAGGACTTGGTGCACTGATTTCAGCCCTAAATAAGAAAATGTTATTTATACATGGAAGTCAGTATTGGTACTGAACAATAATGACAAAGTATTTAGAGAAAAAGCAAGTTCTAAATTTTTAAATTTGAAAAAAAGTCACACATGCCTTTTTGGCATCAATATTTCATTCCATTTTGAACATAAAACATCTCGTGACAACAAGAACAAAGCATTACATTAACAAGAAATAACAATCCATTGTGATAAAACATATCACAGAGAAAGCCCTTATATCCTGTTAGTTCACTGAATGTTTTAATTTGGCTAAAATGGAAATGCCAGTCATTTGGCCAGATATGTGACTAAAAAGACATTACAGATGTCTATGTAATAATAAAAATATGATATCATATTTAATAACTAAATATTTACTGATATATAACTAATTAAGAATATAAAGCTACATTACAAACCGAATATAGGCTACAGAACATTGCAAATATGAAATAGGCTACTGAATACTGAGTATATAACAGCACAAACAATGTATTTCACAGAGACCATGAAAGTTTCAACACTACTCTGACTGGCTGACTTGTAAAGCTTGGCAGTCCACACAGTAATGAGATATATTGCCATTCAAACTCAGTGAAAGTAAGTCTTTCTTTTTTCACAGTGGCAGTCATGTGTGTAGCATTGCAGGATTCATTCCTTGATAACATCTGGATCTCTGTTTGCCAACTTCTGTATGCTTGGTCAACAAGTTCATAACTGAGCTGAATGCCTTTGGAATCTTCTTTTGCATAGCACAGGCTTTGGTTTTCTGCCAATGAACTACTTCTTCCTCTGTGTCTTTGGTTTGTTTCAGATCAGGTGCTGTGAAAAGGACTTGAAATCCAGAAGGTCAGTGTGGCTAATCTCACTCAATCACTTTGTACACCATGATTACTCACACCCTTTTGGCACCAACTGGTTCAGGGAGTTCGGTGTTAAAGGGGTGAAACTCCACTGATTTTGCAAAGTTACTTAATTATTCAATGGTTTAGATTACTGAGTCAAAATTGTTCTCCATTGTAGTACTAGGAACCAGATATCCATGTCTACACTACACAAATATCATCATTTTATATGCTATCCAAAATGACCAGTGAACTAACATGTGTTATGTAAGTATGTAATTGTAAAAAATCACTTTTTTGGGGTACTTGGGGTACTTGCATGCACCTCTCCACCCTGGATGCGTTTTGTGTTGTTTGGATTGTCAGCGTTACATCACATGGTGTCACTGAAACTCTGAGCTTATGTAAATAACGTAGTTCATCAGAAGAGCTGCAACAGACCACAGTTGCACCTTGCTGTTAACTGTCCAGAGTGGTGGAGAACTGCTCTGGACCAAGGATGCAAAAATAAATAGTGCAGAAAAGTAAAAATACCAGAAATCCTGAAGTTATGGCTTATTGTTTTGAAGCTATGCATGAATACCAAAGTCAAACAGTTCTACAAACTGAACTTAATCAAGACCAGTGAAAAAAGACAAAGCGGATTTTTTCGAATGCGGCTGCTAAAGAAAACTGCTGTTCCCTCTGTTGTGTTTTCCACCACAGAAACTGGAACCAAGGTAAAAAAACATAATAAATTAGTCGTTGTTAGCCACCACACATACATCAGTGTTAGCTGTTAGCTTACAACAGACTGTCTAAAGTAGGTGGCGCGATAAATAAATCTACCTCGCTATTCTACCATAATGCTGTTGTCAGATCAAAACCTCGTATCTCCAAAATCGGAACTTTACAGGAGAAGGTAAAAACTTACTTTACTCTTAATGTAAGTCAGTGGAACCAGATGTTTTTCCAAGTAATTTTAGATGGTTTCTGCTGGTTCATGATTCATCATGAAATTTGCACACAATATATAAGACCACAGGTACCTTAAAGTCATGGGAAAGTGAGTGAAAATCTTAGGTGCGTAACCCCCTTATAGAATATATATATATAGGTGTATATATATATATACACACCGACTCTGAATATAAACAATGTACACTAGTATTGCCCCCCAATGTACAGTTGTACAGTAATAAGTTATGAAATAAAACTATGAAATGTGCTGCTGTATACATTCCGTATGTGCAGTTAGTTTGAGGTATATAACAAATGAGATGCAGGTACACAGGGATAGGATGCTGATCTTCCAGATTATACAGGATACGGATAGATGTACAAGATGTTGAGCTACATGTGTAACTACAGATTTGCTAGATGGTGCAGTAAGATCAGAGTGAGTCTGTTGGTCTGGATGAGGTTTAGATTGTCCATGGAGATGATGACTCAAGAGGTGCAGTGACAGGCCTACAGGCTAATACACAAGCAAGCCTGATGGCCCAGGGGAAGAAACTGGCAGGTTCTGGACTTTATGCTTCTGTACCTCCTCCTGCTTGGCAGCTGTGAGAACAGACAGTGGCTTGGGTGGGTGGAATCCTTCAGAATCCTTTTGTTCTTCCTTAGGCACTGGCTGGTGTATAAGTCCAAAAGGTTTGGGAGCTGGACCCCGGTGATGTGCTGCGCTGTCCGCACCACCCTTTGCAGAGCTTTCCGCTGAATGGCAGTACAGTTTCCATACCAGGTGGTGATGGAGCCTGGTAGAATGCTCTCCACAGTACATGTGTAGAATGTTCTGAGGTTGCAAGGGTTCATGCCAAACCTTTTCAACTGCCTGAGGTGGAAGAGGTGCTGTTGTGCTTTCTTTACCACCGTGTGGTGTGTTCAGTCCATGTCAGTTCCTCTGAGATATGAACACTGAGGAACTTGAAGCCGCACAGATAACTGTTCAGACCCAGATCCCAAAGCTTAATGTTGGGCCTTGAGGGCACAATGGTGTTGAATGCTGAGCTGCTGAACAGCATTCTCACATATGTGTTATTTTTGTCCAGATGGGAGGAGGGCAGTGTGTAGAGTCAGGGCTATTGCATCATTCTTCTTCTTCTTCTTTCGGCTGCTCCCTTTAGGGGTGGCCACAGCGGATCATCTGCCTCCAAGAGCTATTGCATCATTAGTGGATCTAATTAGTGGATCATCAGTGGGTTCAGAGTGGCAGGTAGTGAGGAACAGATGAGGTCTCTGACCAGCTTCTCAAAGCACTTGCTTATAATGTAGGTCAGAGCAACCAGGCACCAGTCATTTAGAGTGGTCCAGCATGCATGATCTTCATGTGCTGCATGAGATGTTTTGGAAGTACTTTGGAGCAACTTCCCTAAAGTTCGCTTTGTTGAAGTCCCCAATAACAATGGAGGTGACCTCCAGGCGAGCGGTCTCCTGCCTGTTAACAGCCTCAAACGTTTCCCAAGTGCCAGGTCTGTATCAGCCTGTGGGGGGATGTACATGTGAGACAGTGAGTCCTGAAATCTGCAGCTCGATCTGCAAGAGAGAATTAGATATTCCAGGTCCGGGGATCAGAAAGACTCGATGAAGTGTACATTCCTCCGATCACACCAAGCGTTGTTGATCATAAAACATACACCTCCCCCTTTGCTCTTCCTGGAGAGGTCCTTTGTTTTGCCCCCGGGCTCACTGTGGCCTCATTGAGAATCTCTGCTGATATCCAGGTCTCTGTGAGGCAGATTATACAGCAGTCCCATATCTCTCACTGGAAAGAGATTCGTGCCCTGAGTTTGCTGATTTTGTTGTCCAGAGACTGCACAGGAGTGGGGGGACTGAGGAGTGGGGGGCAATTTGCACACCGTCTCAGCCTGACCATTCATTTCTGTCATAAATTAATGTGCTGGCAACATTTAGTGCAAAAGTAGTTACAAATAAAAACAAAACAAACAAAAAACGAACAGAAATTAAAGGGAGCTCGCAATACAGCAGCCATGCTTGGCGCCATCTTGGATTGGAATCCCATTAGTTGGTCCACCCTGTACATGTAAAGCCATGTAGTGCTGAGAATGATCCACCACCCAAATAGTACCTACTCTGTGAGGGTCCATGGGGGTCCTGACCAGAACAGGGTAAAAGGGGGCTAACAAAGTGTACAGAGGAACAAATGGACTACAGTCTGCAACTGTAGAACTACAAAGTGCTCCTATACAGTAAGTGGAGCTGATAAAATGGACAATGTGTGTAGAAACAAGGAGGTAGTCATAATATTATGCCTGATCGTGTGTGTATTTATGCACTTACCTCCACCATTCCTGTAGCACAGGTAGGGGAACCTCCACACGTTGCCCATGCCCACCACATTCCCAGCCACAGCCAGCAGGAACTCTCTTTTACTTTTCCAGTGACCTCTCTCTTCAATTGTCCTCGCCATCTCTTCATGCAATGCTTCTTCTGCTCTACTTGGGCTGCTTCTGTTCCACCTGATTGTGTACTGCCCTTCTTTATGCTCTTCCAATGTACTCCTCCTTCCTACTACAGCTTGGATAATATTTTCTCTGAAACAATCCCCTACACAGCATCCAAGCATTAAATGTCCTACTCAAACAGGAAGACTATAATTAGCTTGTAAGTGGAAAACTTATTTAGGTTCTGGGAGCAGCTTAACTCGCTACATATATCCAATGATGTTGCATTTTTGCTGAACTGGAGCATGTCGTACACTATGCTGCTAATTAAGGATTTTAGGAAGTAATGACGTAAGTAATGAAGTAATGACAAGCACTTTTGTAAGTCGCTCTGGATAAGAGCGTCTGCTAAATGCCATAAATGTAAATGTAAATGTAGGAAATGTGATAATGGTTAAAGTGATATCAAAAATAAAATAATAGACCTACAGTTGCAAATTTCATATAATAAACTCACCCTACAAAATGTAAAATGTTTAGGAAGATATGTTTCTCAAAAAATGTATGCATCAAATGAACCATTATTTTGACTTTTCGCCTGCTTCAGTCTCCCATAGTCTATCTGCCCCTTTCATGACCTAAGCCAACTTTTCACCATATGCCAATAAGAAAATCTCACAAATACGATGATAGAGTGAGTAGCTGTGTGCTTTTCAGTTAATGATGTGTCTGTAGCTTGCCATGGAACACATGCACAAGTCCAGTACACTGCCAAAACTGAGCTTATAAGCTATATTGACTTAAAATAGTTCACTAACTACACATACTTAATTTCTGCATTCAAAGTATGTATTCCCAATACTTGGATTCTGTAACATCCCATACATGCCTAAACCTGTGGGATGAGCTAAAGAGATTATTGCAATTTACTTATAATAAAAGTTGTAAAAACAGTAACCAGCAAATGAGGTGTTTGATAGAGTAAAATCTGCCAGTACTATAAAGGATTTCACTAGAATACAATGCAAGATGCTGTATAAAACTGTAAAACACATTTAAAGTGTCATACTGGCTTGACACCCTTTATTGAAGAAATCATAGATTTCAGTGTATGTACAGACAAATGTTTAAAATTAGAGCCCTTGAGAATCCCCACTAAGATCAGGCAGAGAACTGATAAAGATAGACAGAATACAATAAGTAGAGTTTAGAGATGACAGATGACAAAGGAGAAGAAAGAAGGGTGAAAGGGTGATAGAGAAAGTGTGGGGATCAACAGCCTTTGTATTGCAGAAGAAACAAGTATGACTTCTTACAAAGCAAAAAGAACAACAAGGACTTCTTACTTTATACCAAAACCTCGAGAATGAACTGTCAAAGGGCCAGAAAGTAATGCATAGCTGTTGTAATGTCCAATTGTAAAGGATCTTACTGTCTGAGTTCTTTACTGAGAGACTCTCTCTGTGCTGTTCTTCAAACCTAAAAATGGATTTGATCAAATGGTCTCTCAACGCAATTGACACCATCTTCTCGACGAGAAGTTCTGGTTCGGGGGAACCAGCCTGTCCTGCCGGAACGTTTACAGCTGGCTACAAGATGGACGCATGGGAGAGGTGGCATGTCGTGTGCCTGGCGTCTCTCTCCGTGGAGGATATTGAGGACGTCTACCTATTCGGAACCATGATCACAGGTGTTTTGCTGATTGGATTAGGCATTGCCTTGGTGTATCGCAAAATTCGCAGAATGGGGGCAGTTGTCCACGGCCCCTTGAACCTGCCCGACATGATTGACGTGGTGGGCAGAGCTGTCAACACTCAGACTTTGACTGTAAGTCGTACCCTGGATAACATCGTGGAGAAGTTGGCGGCTTTGCAAAGGAAAATAGATCGTTGGAGTGACCATAATGGACTTGGTGAGCTACCGTAAAAACTACGGCTACTCGCTCAAAGCCTGCAAAACCTTCGTATCTGCTTTCGGCTCCCCGTATCAGCGCGGGTACATCATATCTCCCCCAGAGATATTGGCTGGTACATCATATCTCCCCCAAAGGAACACTGCTGCGAGACCCTCTCTTTATCCTCCTCCCCCACTTCCCTGGACTGCTGATTGTTGATTCTGCCTGGGCCCGATCAAGGTTGCCTCCATGGCAATTTTGCTGTGTTATCGCCATACCACCCTGCGAACTGAGATACCTGGACTGGGATGCCGAGCAGGGCGCCTTCTTCTGGCCCTTATCTGGGGGGGTATTTTTCTCCTCCCTCACCCAATGTATTCTGTTTCTCTTTTCCATTATATGCATTTCGTTGCTTGTACTTGCGGCATAAGCAATGACAATAAATTGAATCCAATCCAATCCCACCTGTGGTTGGGATGTGTTTTTTTGTTTTTTGGGTGTTTACAAAAAAAGGCAATAGAGAAGACAATGATTCACTTGAATGTCATAGAGCAGTAGTTTGTGATAGGAGAGTAATTATTGCTCTCCAACCTAAAATATATGAATTTGTCAAAATAACAACTGTTGTCTGAAGCCATGTTCCTGATACAGAGACTTATAAAGGAAAGAGGGAAGTGTGATATGTGTGTGTATGAAGTGTATGTGCGTTTGTTTGGTTCAATGCTGCAGAGTCAGATGACATCCCCAGTGACCCATTTTCTATCACAAGCACATTCTGTTCCCAAATAAACCTAATGTAACTCATCTGAACCCACCTAAAGAACATAACTAAATAAAATGGAACCTTTCCTGGTCTTAACCCTGGTCCTCCTGCCCTGTACATTTCACTGTTTTCTCTGTTCCAACTAATCCACCCACAAGCTCATCTATATAGTTGAAGTGGAAGATCAAGGAAGACACAATAATGCAGGACAAGGGTGACCAAGGTTGGGAACCTGTGACATACAGCCATGGTTCTCCCAGGTTTTATCTGCCCCAACCAATCCAACTGATCCATTATTGATTGATTCAGTTATATACAGTGATTGCAAAATCTAGTATCAGAAACTACAATTAAAAAATGTTAGTAAAACAGAAAATAAGATATTGTTGATTTAGCGTTTCAGTGTTTGTTGGTGACTGTATATGTGATTCTATGCATTGGCTCTGACCATCAAGTCCTCCATCTCTGCAGCTGAAGTCACGTCCTGTATTTTGGCCCTCTGTTTTTGGGTTAGGGGGAGGTTTTCATCAGGGCTGCATAGGTGAAGCCAGCGCTATAAAAGACACACATTAGATTTTTTTATATGAAATTCTTTATCCTGAATTACAGAAAATTATTAGTTTAAATTACAATTAGTAGAATATATTTCCTTACTTGTACTTTTCTGTGCTAAGGAAGAAGGTTTAATATTGATATGACAGCCATAAACAGCAGGTTCCTTATTCCTGCTCCTGGGAACATGCATTTTCTAATACACTTGATCCAGCTACGTAAAAATCCAAGCCCTTCATGAGCAAAATCTGTTAGTGCAGGCAAGGCTTTATAAAGCAGTGAAGCTTTTCTGTAAACAGTGCCACAAAAGAGCTGATTCAAAGATTTTAAAACACTGCACATTAATTACACTGTTATGGGGTTGGACCCAAGTGCAGAGAGGAAAATGGCGAGAAAGGGCAAACAAAGGGGACGCTGAAAACGGTGTGCTCAAACAAAGGCTGAGATAGAAAAGTAAAATAAAAGTTAATCAGAAAATAAAAGACACTTCCTCTGTAATTATGAGAGGAAGATCAGTTTTATGTTTCATTGATTTGTTCATTGTAAAACAAACACATTTGTTTGGCTTCGAGCCGTTTCGTGTTTAAGCCTTCTTTTTCTATTCAGTAGTTTTGGGGCTCAATTTATTAGTTTTTTACCCTCCTTTTCTTCTTTCTGTAGTTTTGAGGCCCATTTCTTTTCTCAGCCCTCTTGTCTTTTATTTTATTTTTCTTCTCTTTACATTTCTTTTCTTTTCACCTGCTGGTCACCCCTCTACAAAAGTGTGACAAAAAGCTGCTGTTTGCCACTTAAGTAGAGGCTTAAGTAGAGGAGTCCATGTGTGTGCCAGATTGGCCCTAATCAGCCCAAGGGCTTCTGGGAATTGGAGTTCCCTGAACTTATGGCACCTTGCCACCATTACCTTCTGCTGGCGGTCAGTGGCACAGGCTGGACCCTTACATACACCTGATGGTCAAAAGGACAAACCAAAGCAATAAGTCTAGTCCAAAGGATGCTGCACCTGAGCTTTTGGCTAAATGGCACAAACCCATCCCTTCTAGTGATTTAGAAATATGTTGTGTGCTTTCACATTAATTAAGATTATGACTAAAGTGGCAAAAAATACATTAAAACTGGTCTAACTTTCATAGTCAAGGTGTTGGCTTCTTATATGAACTCTGAATCAAAATGTTTAAAACTGGCTTATAATTACTGACATTCAAACAGAGGTTTGATATCTTCGAATCTGTTTCCATGCAATGGAACCACATGGTACTGTGCTGACTGAAGCTTCAGACATCACTGACCTTAGAGGAAAATGAACAAAACATGCTTCAAAAAAAGCAAAGCATGTTGTTTGATAAATGGCCTGGAGCTTCATTATGAAGAGTAACAGCATTTGTGCAATCTTTCAACAGCACCGAGTCAATTTGGGATGGAGTCCAGCACACTTTGGGGGTGGGGGGGTGGGGGTTCTGCTCAAACACATCTGATTGAACTCATCAGTTGCGAGGTTCAGTTAGTCTGCTAGAGCAGGGAAATCAGTTAATTCTGCGGTAGTTCCCCACTTTTGCCTTACAACATTTGTCATTATCTTCCCACCTGTGCCTTCATCCTCACCTGTCTGAGGCTCCCTTTTACAGTCCACAAGCCGCCAAGTGCCCAACCAGGCACCATCAAGATGGAGGAGAGAACCAGAAGCCAGCCCAGCGCATACGCCCAACCTGGATACATGTACCTGCGGTTATACTTCAAAGGCTTGAAGTCCACCAGATAATATATGAATGTGACCTTGGAAGGGAGAGAAAAAAAAAGTATTGAAGAGCTTTTTTCAAAAAGAAACACATTTATTCAACAGTAGTCTATCATGCCTTCTAAATGAGAGTGCATGTGCAACTTCCTACACAGCAAACCAGCCTATGTTGCTCCTTAGAAAGTCCACTGGGCACCATGTGGAGTAGCCACACTGGACAGCAATGGGCTTAAACATGGGGAAACAAGAAACCCCACTTTGTGGACCCTCAGAGTGCTGGAATATGGACCCGTTTTTGGGCTGTGCATGGTACCTCGCTCATCTAGTCCCATGCAATTTGAGGACATGCAACACAACATGCAAATAAAACTGTCAATGATGAAATAAATGTATTCTTATTTCAGTAGGTGGCTCTTGTAAACTGGGCTCTAGAAACAAACATCTTGAACTAAGGCCTCATTTAATTGTTATCAATACAGTGGAAACTAATGACATTTATTCCCATTCAAATAGGCTGTCGAGTTTTGAAGAATTTGTAGAGATTAAACACTAAACATGCTACAAGTAAGCAAAAGAACATGAGAGGGAGTGTGTTATGATATAACATCACAGCTGTGATTTGGTCACCGTAGATCACAGCTGTGATGTTATAGCGATAACACATGACCCTGAGTGTTCTACTGCTTTTATGCAACAGTTTTTAAAATTTAAAAATGAATAAACTGTGCAGTAAATGTTCAGTTTAATATGTTTTAATGTTCGCAGTTCCTTCCTCCAAATGATAGTTTCTTAACAAGCAGCTTGTTGCTATGTCACAGTAATTAGCTCCGCCCACTCGCTGCAGAAATTTGTTCTCCAACTCCTTACACTCAATTCCCAAACTGTCATCAGCACTGAGCAGATTTTATGTTTTTATTGCAGCAGTTTTATGGCTCAGTCCGATTTATGGTCAGACTCTGAAGATCAGACTACACATTGGGCGAATGGTATTGGGATCATTTGGGGTTGATTCCAGGTTGTTTAGCTGTTCCTCTGTCACATCTGCTGACTGAAAAGCTGTTCAGTGGTGATGACAGTTTAGAAATTTAATGTAGTCTCATCTTCAGAGTGTGACCAGATCAGCTGTCGGTCAAATGTGATCTTAAAAGCGTCCATTTTCTGTTTTTCTACAAACTAAGAAGTAAAAATGTTCAAATGGCTTGAGCCTCTCCTACAGCTGTCAAATGTGTTGCTTAGCAATGGCATCTTGGAGTGATAGTGTTTTGAAAAATCTGCGATGTTATGAAAAAATAACAGAACGGTTAGAACGCCTCTCAACCAGCTTGCGTGGCCGAAACTAGCTATTGTGTAAAACTCATTAAAGAATGAGGAGAAATGTAGTTCCCTTACGAGAGCATTCCTTCTTTCAGATGAAAGCTTAGGGGGATTGCCCACTGTTTGCAAGAACGAAAAGCTTACAGAAAGAATTAAATGAATAATAAGGAGAAAATCAACAGGTAGAGGCTAGAGCTGAATGATCTGTAAGCTAAAGCTAGCGTCCTCTTTCCCAGAGGTCACTAATAGGCGGACCCCAGTCCGAGTCCAGACCCGGACACTGTCCTATATGGACCTGGACCAATGACTGATAAACTATGGAGAATTATTTAATTTTGGCAGGGAGGTCCTATTTTAATCTGCGTAACTTTTCTAGTGATTACGGTACCGATTAAGCGGACCGGGAAACTCAAAGACCAATCACATGCGGTGTAAATATCACATGCGACACTACTCAGCAAATCAGATCTGTGCATTACGAGCACCAAGACTCGAATGAGTGACACACACAGGGGCGGGACGAGACGAGAAACAGCAGTTGGAGAAGAAAGTTAGTCAGATTATTTTACATGGAGTTCTCTAAAAAGAGAAAACTGACAATAAATGTTGTTGAAATATCACTGAATTGTATTTTATTTGATTTGGCATTCAGTTGTCGACTACATAAGATGTTGACATACCTACTAGGCTACTTCAGTAAACAGTATATGGCACTAATGCACTAGTCATAATGCAAGTTAGACATTATGATGTTCCAGAACTTTTCTTGGGGCAATTTTCTTTAACTGGACCTTATTGAATTTAACTTAAAGACATCTGCACTATCCATTCCATTCACTCATCAAACCTAACATAGTCCTTGCACTGCTGACACATAGAACACATCATTCTGGGCCAGGCCTTGTTTATACAGGAAGACCAGAGTTTTCCTTTTGTAGCTGTTTTGTCTGTAGGCAGCTCAATGTTAATGGGCTAAATCTCTATTCTTAGAACTTAAGATGACATTTTAATCATGTATAATTATCACATAACTTAATTATATATTTATAATATAAAATGTAAAGTTTTTATTTAAAAACTATAATTTTTTAGCCCTACTAGAGGCTTACCATTGAGACGAGAGGAGTGATGTATTTCCAGCACAGCCTAAAGATGAAGTTAGGGTATGAGCCAGTCATATCTTCTATCACATCACACAAGCGTTCAGCCCCTAAGGAGACAAGAGGCATTGAATGTGAGATGGTGCCATGGTTACTGTACAGATGAATTTCATTATACATAGATCATGTACTCTCTGGGCCATAGTCCCCTAGTGGGTCGCAGTAGTACTGCCAATTTTTTGCAGCTGTGTGTATGTGTGCGTGCGTGTGCGTGTGTGTGCGTGGGTGGGGGGCCTTGTTACCCTCCTTTTACCCTGTTCTTCAGTGGTCAGGACCCCCATGGACCCTCACAGAGCAGATACTATTTGGGTGATGGATCATTCTCAGCGCTGCAGTAACACTTGGTGGTGGTGTGTTAGTGTATGTTGGGCTGGTCTGAGTGGATCAGACACAGCAGTGCTGGTGGAGTGTTTAAACACCTCAGTGTCACTGCTGGACTGAGAATAGTCCACCTACCAAAAATATTCAGTCAACAGCATCTGGTGTACAGCGTCCTCTGACCACTGATGAAGGACTAGAGGAAGACCAACACAAACTGTGCAGTTCAGATGAATTATCATCTCTGGCTTTATATCTTCTAGAGTGGACAGTGAGTGTTTAAAAACTCTGATCCACTCAGACCAGCAAAACACACTAACACACCACCACTATGTCAGTGTTACTGCAGTGCTGAGAATGATCTACCACCCAAATAGTACCTGCTCTGTGAGGATCCTTGGGGTTCTGACCACTGAAGAACAGGGTATAAGGGGGCTAACAAAGTGTGCAGAGAAACAGATGGACAAATATGCATCTAAACCCACTGATTGAGCCAGACCTGCTCTGAAGTGAACAGAACTGAGACATCCAACAGTTGGTAGATGTTAGAAAGTTAGAAGATGTTCAGTAATTTTAATGCTTATTGTACTGCATTATAGTATATAATTAAGCAAAACTGATCTACATCAATCAGCACTCACTTGAGCACTTTGCAGCTGAGTGTGAAGTGGTTGGTATGCAGCTCAGCAGTTCTAATGGTCTTATCCCAGAAAAGGATGGAATGCCCACTCCAGGTAAGGGGACAGGACTTGCCCTAGGTGGAGGAGTTTAAGTATATTTGGGTCTTGTTCACAAGTAACAGGAAGAGAGATCAATCATGAGATCAGGAGATCGACCGCAGGCTGGGACAGGTGGCAGCAGTAATGCGTTCGCTGTACCGGACTGTAGTGGTGAAGAGGGAGCTAAGCCATAAGGCAAAGCTCTCTGTTTACTGATCGGTCTTCATCCCAACCCTCACCTATGGTAATGAGCTGTGGGTAATGACCAAAAGAACAAGATCACGAATACAAGTGGTGGAAAAGAGTTTTCTTCACAGGGTGGCGGGCTACACAGTTTGATAGGGTGAGGAGCTCGGTCATCTCGGAGCAGCTCAGAGTAGAGCTGCTACTCCTCCGCATTGAATGGAGCCAGCTAAGGTCTGATCCAGATGCCCCCTGGATGCCTCCCGGTGGTTGTGTACCAGGCATGACCTACTGGGACAAAACCCCGGGGTCACCCTAGGACCCACTGGAGTGATTATATCTCCAAGTTGGCTTGGGAGAGGCTTGGGGTACCCAGGAATGAGCTGGAGGAAGGGCAGGGTGGTCTGGGATTCTCTGCTCTCTCAACTGCTACCGCAACATTAGACTAGGTGGTTAATGACAATGATGGTGATGATGATGTTGATCTACATTGATTTTTGTATTTGTATATGTTTTCATCTAAATGATCTGGTCAGTTAAAGCATATGGGTTGCTTCTGAGGTCAGTTGTGTGGGCTGTGAGTTAAAAAAATTGGGAACCTCTGCTCTATTAATTTGATATTCTTCTTCACTTAGGCCTATTTAGCAGACATCCCAAGTCTCCCAGAAGTTCTGGGAGTCTCCCTTATATCATATGATATACATAGCAGCTTCCTGATGCCCGTAAGTCAGATAAAATCTTCCGGAATCTAGAACAAGTGGCCAAGAGCGCACACAAATGCGCACGCAGGCGACACAGACTGTTTCTCCCAATCATGTGTGGGACAGAGAGGGAGAGGGAAAGAAAGGCTGTACTTGCTGTGGTAGCCTACCTTGTGGTATCAAGCTCCCCTCGTGCGCATATTCATGAAGCGCATGCAAAACAGGGAGGGTTCTGGTTGGCCTGTTCTTTGCAAAGAGGCTGTCAGTCAGCCAATCAGTTTTGTGTGGGCAGGCCGTGTTTTTTTTTTCTCCTGGATGTCATGTGTTCAGTGAGTGAGAGAAGGAGCGTCAAACACTTTCCAAGATGATGTGCCACCACAGCAGATTCCCCAGTGTGATTAAGGCAGATGCCAGAGAAAAACTCCACTTAGAAGTCCTAGATTATGTCTCAAATAACCTGGAAGCACTGGTCCCAAATTACAGAAATTTACCAGTTGATGAGTTCTGGGGCAAACTGTCAAAGGTCCGAACTGTGAGCTCAGGGCAATTAAAATTTGCAGAGCTGTGCAAGCTGATGAAACTGCTACTGGTGCTGCCGAACTCCAATTGTGATGTGGAAAGAGCCTTCAGCATGGTGAGGCACATCAAGTTCAGGAGTCAGATGCCACACCAGACACTTGTCAATCTGATGTCATTTAAGATAAACAAATAAATTGACACAGAGTGTCATGACATTGACATTTCAAGCAAATTGATCAAGTCTGCAAAGCAAGCAGCGATGAAGTACAATGAAGGTTTGGAGAATACCCCTGAATTTAGCCTGACATAGCCCAAGCTGTAAAAAGTTGTTATGCACAGTCCTGTATCAACAAGTTCTGTTATCACCCACATCCTTTGATGTGTGCAAGGGTATTTTTTTGTTTTTTGTTTTTTTAAGAGGGGGTTCCAGGGGCTGGGATGGGGTTTATGGGGTTTATGGAGTCAGGGTCCAGGTCCAGGGGTACCTACCTGAAATGAGTTTTTTTTGCAACTTGGGATGTCTGTATTTAGGGGCTTATGCTATGACTGATTTTACATTTACATATGACTCATGTTAACAGTCTGTCTCCCTGTCTGGACAGTGTGTTTGTGCTTATCTGTCCCTGAAGATGAGATGTGACCCACCAAAGATCCAGCCAATGGCCACGGACTGAAATATAGCAAGGAACAAGATGCAGGCTCCACTAGAGGCATAGTAGTCAATCAGCTGAAACCAGTACATCCCTGCCTATGGAACACAATACAGTATTACTGAGGAAAGTTGAGTTCAAAGAGGCAATTCTTGGTCATTATAATGTGCCCATGCATAGAGTAAGGTGTCTCAAGGTGTATACTTAGATAAGATTATACATTGGAAGTGTTCTCTTATCTCTGTATCTTCTAAGCTGCTTTTGTCATAATTCCATTTTCCCCATAACTCTCTCTCTCTTCTCTGTTTTCTTTCTCTGACCTCTGAGACCATGATGAGTTGACTGAAGAAGCAAATGAGGCAGAAGAAAAGGAGGAACAGTTCTCTGCGTCCAGTTTTGCGCAGTAGTCGGGGGAACACATCAGTCATGGATGTAATGATCGCTTCCAGAGCAACAAACTGGTGAAATAAACATAGCAAAAGCCCAATAAAATCTGCACCAGATACGCAGAGTGAGCACAAAGGTATACATGCATGTGTTCACAAACCTGCGTGTCCACGCACAGGAGAATGAGCATAATGAAGAAGCATACAGCCCAAAGCTGAGGCAGAGGTATCATAGCTGCTGCCTGTGGATAAGCTATGAAACCTAGGCCAGGTCCTGGGAGGTACAAAAGATAGAAGACTTTCTTATTGTCATTCTTAGTAATATTTGGCTGTACTGTTTGTGGTGACACTTTCTATGAATGTCATGTTTGTAAGCATGTAATTTATAAGGCATCGTAATCATGGCTATAAAGATTTATAAAAATGCATTACATGTTATAACCATGCTTATTATGCATTATGAATTGTTACGGTAATGCGTTATAAGTAGTGTTCATTACAAATTATAAGCGCTCATAAGTTGTACTTGTCCACTCTAAGGACAGTGAAGCATACTATACTAAAGGCTCCTCCAGAGTTAAGGAGGCTTCAAGTGGAAGTATTTACTGAAAGACTAAAACATACACAGGTTTCAATTGTAAGATTTTAAACTAGTGCTGCTATCAGTGTTTTTGTAGTTGTTTTCCTGTGACGTGATGTAACATTTAAATTGAGAAGCTGGGTAATAAAAGCACACTGTAGCAGTAATTCTAGGCTGGACACCCAATTTGGAGCATCTGAATATTCAGGACAAAAGTGCTGAAGATGCAGCTCTAACAGTACCAGCGTTGAAATAAAAAAATGGAAATCCAGTAAATAAACTTTGTCTTTAAACTCTCCAAGCTGGGACTGACTTCTTTGGCACTGACAAGTTAACTAACAAGTTATTAACACTACATATAATGCACTATATTAACAATTTATAATCTATTACATGGCTATGAAGTATAATGCAGTGTAATTCAGTTCATATAGATTTATAACATGTTTATAATGCCTTACGAATGCATTATAATGTGTTATAAATATGTTTATAGATGCTTACAAACATGACATTCATAGAAAGTGTCACCCTGTTTGTCTTTGTTTATTTCATTTTACAGTTATTAACTGGCTATTACCTGATTCTGCCACATCCTGTATAGGTTTTCCACATTCATGAGCCATGAAGCCCAAAGTTGAGAACACAGCAAAGCCTGCCACTATACTGGTACAACTGTTCAGCAGGCATAGCATGAAGCAATCCCTAAAGTCAAACACACACAGACACACACACAAATTTCCTATACTCAAAAACATGTTTTAAATGGCTTTTTAAACTACTCTTTAAAAGGCCTTGAATATTCTGCTGTAACCCCCTTTATGATGAAGCAATCTGAACCCAAAAAATACACTACATATCTTGACATATGTGTAATTGATTGCATTACATGTGATGCTGAAAGTGATCTCCGTTGTCTGCCAGACACATGAGGGGGGTGGGTTGCAAACGGAGGTTAAACATCCAGCGCCTACCTCATCACTCCAATGCATATTGTTCGAAGCTCCATATACTGAGAAGCCAGTTGCATGTTGTTTCGTTCAGATTGCTTCATCCTAGAGAGAGCTATTGCAGAATATTGGGGCCTCTTTCAAGTGAATCTCCACATACATGCTAGTATTTATGTCACCATGTATTACCAAAGTGAAGAGTTCACATTTTTGCAGTGAAAGCAAAGACACAAGTCATAGGGACTTAGGAAACAGCTATTTTATTATTATTATTATTATTTTGTATCATAAAGAAGCTTGATCCCACCATGATCCAGTATATTAATACAAACTAAAGACAGTTACAATGTGGCAACAGGAATAGCTACAGAGCATGCCTGCACTAACATAGCTAACTTGTTTAGGATATCTGCGCTGTACATTTAGCCGTTACCTAAATAGATACATTATGATGGTATTTAAAATTATAACAATGCTAAATGTGTGTTCCTCTTCTATCTAATAAACAAAAATGGTGTGTAGCACTGCACAGGTTCAATTTCTTCACTAATGCATCACTGGCACTCAAAATTATATGAAGTTGAGTATTGAAGTGAATGTCAACTGTCCTGTGGTGATTTTGAGCTGTTAGCTCACTGAGCCTTAGCATAACCAGCTCCACTGTACTCTCCTTAGTACTGTTTAACATTTAATAATTGTTTTTCAGTTTATGGTGCTTGATAATTAGATGACTAATTTAAAACTTCTTATTATTTTAGTATTTAGTATTTAGTATATTCTTAGTATTTAGAGCTATTAGCAAATATCCCTGACAGGAATTACCTGTAACAGTTGTTGTTGTATGTGTTGTAGCTGCCCAGCACAGTCAGTACACCCACACCTGTGCTGTATGAGTAGTAGACCTGGGTCCCAGCTTCCATCCACACCTACACAAACACCACAGAGAAATTTGCGGATTTACTGATGACCTGGTACATCAACACTGGTTTTAACACCTGATGATTGAGTAGGGAACCAAACTGTGCCTGCAAAAAGCTCTCAGAACAACTAGCCAAACACACAGACACAGTGTATTATGAGGATTATGAGACAGTTGATTAATCCATTCAAAGTGATCCTTTGAACAGACATTCTGCATTCAGAGATGAAATCATTGCACACACTGTTCTGCTTAAGCCCACAGTCAAAATACTGTTGACTTTGACCTTTACTTTTGACCTTGACAACTCGCCTCTTCTGACCCTGAAAGCAAAAGCATTTGACAAATATTAATAACATAACTTTGCTGTTGGAAGAAAACCTCATATCTCCATTTTTCGTTTTTCAGTTTCTGACTTAATTTGAAAATGGTTGTTGCCCTTTACATTGCATATACATTTAATGAAGAATGGACCAAATCAAATGGCCCAAAATAACTTGGAAAAAAGTCTGGTTCCATTGACTTACATTAAAAGTAAAGTAGGTTTTTTCCTTCTCCTGTAAACTTACCATTTTAGAGATATTAGGTTTTCTTCTGACATCAGCATTGATTATATACCTGAAGTAAGGTCGTTTTTTGCCATCAAATCTTAAGGAGAGTGAGATTTGCAGAAGCAGTTCAGATAGGTCATGTCCATTCCTCATCAATCTATTCGTGTAAACTGTTCCAAGAGTAAAAACCCCAAAACACTGCGAAATAAATTCAGCATTTCTGTTATTTACACATGCAATAAGCAAATTGTCTTCAATGGCCTCACCATTCACCTGATCTAAAGGTCACTGAATGTTTTATTTGTTCTTTGATAAGTTTTTTATTCTTTCTTGTATAAGTTTTGGGCTACATAGAACAAATGAGTTTTCCTCAGAGTTTTCTTAATTCCTTAAAGCTGCATTATTTAAGATTTGGGGATTTACAGGCCTCTCTGGTGGAAATGTGTAAATGTGTCAAAGAACATTTTGTAATGTTAGTTGTGCTTCAGACCCCCTTCCCAAGTGGATGAATCTGATGATGGAATGCATGTTGAAAGAGAACTCAAAGTGAACTATTTTTTCACTCTATATCCTTTTCAAGGATATAAGTGAATTATACGCTATTGTCATCATATATTCATGATTTTTTTTTAACCTAAAATTTGAGCCACACCTTTTTTAGTGTACTCTGTCAATATGTAGAGACATATGGTCCACAAAACTCCCTTGAAATCTGGGCAACAAGTAGTTGCATACCATGTTTTAGGTTTGTTCTCCCGACCCTGTAATGCAACTTCTTTCTATTTTCACAAAAAAATCTTACTTCGCTTTAAAGAACTGGAGATTTTGTATCTAGAGAATTGTCCAGTGTCACAGTATACTTGCTGGGTTTCAAATATTTGTCTATGTCTGCCCTGTTCCCATTTATAGTTAGTGTTCACATTTTTTCACTGTATTATCAGTGATTGTTGGTGAGAGGCAGATGATGTGTTTTTCAACCCCTCTTCATAGCCTCATAATTTTAAGTGTGATCCCACAATAATACGGAATCAAAAAGGCAGATTCTACAGATTCAGGGATCTCATTCTTTCGGCTCCGACAGGCACCAACTACCTTGCGGCCACAGCTACATTCAGCCGCTTCAACAATGGAGGAGCGGAACATGGCCCATTCTGAGTCAATGTCCCTCACCTCCCCCGATATCTGGTCAAAGTTCTGACAGAGGTGTGAGTTGAAGATCAATCTGATCAATCGGTTCTTCTGCTAGACGTTCCCAGCAAACCCTCAGTATACGTTTGGGTTTGCCTGGACTGACCGGCATCTTCCCCCACCACCTGATCCAACTCACCACCAGGTGGTGATCAGTTGACAGCTCAGCTCCTCTCTTTACCCGAGTGTCCAAAACACATGGCCGCAAGTCCGCTGACACGACAACAAAGTCAATCATTGAACTGCGGCCTAGGGTGTCCTGGTGCCATGTGCACTTATGGACATCCTTGTGTTCGAACATGGTGTTCGTGATGGACAAACTATGGTTTGCACAGAAGTCCAAAAACTGAACACCACTCAGGTTCAGATCAGAGAGGCCATTCCTCCCAATCACACCCCTCCAGGTCTCACTGTCATTGCCCATGTGAGCATTGAAGTCCCCCAGTAGCATAATAGAGTCTCCAGAAGGAGCACTTTCAAGCACCCTTCTCAAGGACTCTAAGAAGGCTGGGTATTCGGAACTGTTGTTTGGTGCATAAGCACAGACAACAGTCAGGACCTGTTCCCCAATCCGAAGGCGTAGGGAAGCTACCCTCTCATCCACTGGAGAAAACCCCAACATACAGGCGCTGAGTCAAGGGGCTATGAGAAAGCCCACACCTGCCCGCTGCCTCTCACCATGGGCAACTCCAGAAAAGAATAAAGTCCAGCCCCTCTCAAGGAGATTGGACCCAGAGCCCAAGCTGTGTGTTGAGGTGAGCACGACTATATCTAGCCGGTATCTCTCAACCTTGCGCACCAACTCAGGCTCCTTCCCCGCCAGTGAGGTAACATTCCAAGTTCCAAAAGCCAGTTTCAGCAACCAGGGATCAGAACGCCAAGGCCCACGCCTTCGGACGCTGCCCAATCCACAAAGCACCGAACCCCTACTACTGCCCCTCCCATTGGTGGTGGGTCGATGGGAGGGGGGACTCATGTAGCTCCTTCGGGCTGGGCCCTGCCGGGCACCATGAGTAAATGCCTGGCCACCAGATGCTCGCTGGCAAGCCCCTCCCCCAGGCCTGGCTCAAGGGTGGGGCCCCGGTAACCCTGATCCGGGCAGGGTACACAAGTCCTCATTTGATTTTGGTTTCATGAGGGTAATTATGGATCACAATTTGTCTGACCTGTCACCTAGGACCAGTTTGCCCTGGGAGACCCTACCAAGAGCTTTTGCTCCAGACAACATAGCTCCTAGGATCATTCAAGCATGCAAACCCCTCCACCATGATAAGGAGGTGATCCATGGAGGGGTAAGCAATGTATTTAGTATGTTAATTTAGTAATTTCCTTCACTGCATGCCTGTGCCACATAAGGTGTGTGGCCCAGAAGCCTGCTACAGTTTTGAATTTTGAGTATGAGCCCAATGTGTGGCTGCAGAACCAAGTGCCATACCTGTGGATCCAACAGTCGCTGGAGGTCAGGATAAACATAGAACACAATTCCCTGCAGAGCTCCAGGCAGAGTCAGCCCTCGAACCAGCAACACCAACAGCATCACGTAGGGGAACGTGGCCGTGAAGTACACCACCTGAGAAAGACAGACTATGAAATTTGAGAGAGCATGAAACTTAAGGTTGAATACTAATATATGTGTTTATCCAACATCAGGCCAACAATAAAAATGAAAGTTTTCAGAAGAAAAATATTATGTCATCTGGCAACCACTGTTATCCAAGCTTCCACTGTAATCATGTTATAGAGGTAAGCTAATGCAGTATTAGCTGCTTGGGGATGCTTAGTGGTACAGCCTGATGTAATTGTCTGGGTAAAATGCAGAGGTGTTGTCTGATATGATGTGATAAATATTTTTATTGTAATTAATATTGATTATGTGCCATGTCTACAATACATGTTTAATACATACTGCTTAATACATACTATTTAATGCATAAATTCTAGCTCACAGTTGGTACAATGTATTGGGTTATTCCACTGCCCTCCACCCTGCAGATTATACTGTGATTCTCTGCACTGGACAGAACCAAGAGCCTTTAAGCAACACTCCTAACGCTACATGAGTTCACTCAGTATAATGACCAGACAAAAACATTCTGGACAATAGTGTCTTCCAGTGTCCATAAATGAAGTGTAGGCCATTTTTCCTTTGAAAGTTATGCTATATTAGCAGCCTAACATTGGGTGAACAAAGAAATCTAGTTTGGTTAAGCAAATGAACCTTAGTAAGGATGACTACAAAGGCAACTGCTGAGAAAACTAAAACATCGTAATGCATCATGTTGCACTGGGATTTTGATTTGAGTTTCTTTTTTATGGTTGCAATCCTACTGGAAATGTAGGAACAGTGACAAAGTGGAGAACTTCATGATCACACATACACACACTATACTGCCAGAAGTATTCGCTCGTCTGCCTTCACACACATATGAACTTGAATGACATCCCATTATTAATCCATAGGGTTTAATATGATGTCAGCCCACCCTTTGCAGCTATAACAGCTTCAACTCTTCTGGGAAGGCTTTCCACAAGGTTTAGGAGTTCGTTTATGGGAATTTTTGACCATTCTTCCAGAAGCGCATTTGTGAGGTCAGATGCTAATGAGCATGAAATTGTCCAAAATCTCTTGGTCTGCTGAACCATTAAGAGTTCCTTTCACTAGAACTAAGGGGCCGAGCCCAACTCCTGAAACCCTCCTTCACCAAACTTTACACTTGGCATAATATAGTCAGACAAGTACTGTTCTCCTGGTAACCGCCAAACCCAGACTCATCCATCGGAATGCCAGATTGGAAGACCTGAATTCAATTATTTTGGTGGATCAGTGAATATTTTTGGCAATATAGTGTACCTTGCCAGATGATTTGATTCCTTTCCAGACGCAAAAATAGCAAATGATCCACACTGCAAGCAGACAGAGGAAAAGCTCCCAGCTGAACTTTCCCACATCATCAATGCCCGTAGAGATGGACAGCACTCTGCGCCTGTATTTTGACAGAATAAGAAGAGTCATGAAGTTATGAAATGACAAATACAACAAATTACAACAACAAATACAACCCTGAAGTGTTGAGCAACTGAAATTCTGTATCAAACAAGAATAGAAATCATTTCACTTTCAAAACTGCAGTGTCTCCTCAGTTCCCAAACGCTTACACAGTGATGTTACAAGAAGAGGTGATGAAATCCAGGGGTAAATATGACCCCACCCCAATGTTTTTGGAACATGTTCTTGGCATTAAATTCAAAATGGGTAAATATTTATCAAAAACAATGGAATTTCTCAGTTTCAACATTTGATTTGTTGCCTTTGTAGTAGTTTCCTTTAAAACTATGGTTTACATGATTTGCACATCATTGCATCCTATTTTTATTTACATTATTTACAGTGTCACAATTTTTTTGGAAATGGGGTTATATATGTAGGTATATGTAGGTATACCTGAACTATATTCTACTGTGACTGTAATTTACTTACTCCCAGAATTCAGTGGCAGCTGATGTTGAATTGGCTAGTCCTGTTCTGTTGAGAGCCAGGTTTCCTCCAATGACATTACAAGCAGCTGAGGAGGAGTCAAAACACATTGTTTCACATGTTGAGAATGATGTCTTCATTTCAAATAAGATGCAAAACAACATTTAAATGTAATTTAACCTTTTGTGGGAACAGAAATACCTAAATTATGCTTATGTTTGGCAAATGAGTGTAAAGCAAGTGATTCAAATTAACCTTAGCCTGTTTCATACCTGTGTTCCAGCTGTTGTCACAGCTGGCCCAGGGCAGCTGGGAGCTGAAGGAGAAGACTAGGTAGAACAGCGCCCAGGCCAGGATCATCATATACACCCTGCCATATATTTGAAGAATCTGACCTGCATAGCCAACACCTGACAGAGGATAAATGTGTTATTGGTTAAGCCTCTTCTTTAGTGCTGTCATGACATTATCACTCCAGCTCTGCCTCTTTCTGGATCTACCCATTCAGGGACTGCAGTTTAAGAAAGTTGACTATTAATATATGATTGTGCTTCATATTATAGAGGCACAGCAATGACATCAAGATGGTAATGTTAGGTTTGTATGCGCTGTACTGATATGAGTGCCCAGCAACTGCATTTTCACAGTGTATCAATACCTATAACACTTGCTTTTGCCATGTTAATTATTAATTTCCTAATAATTAAAACTGAGATAATGGAATACAAATGAATTTCAACAGGTATTACAAACAGTAAAGTGCAGTATTTTGGCTTTTTTCATGTTTATGTTTTATTTTTGGAGTTTATAAATATGCTTACAAGGCATGGTTACACATTTACAACAATTTATAAGAACATTTATATAAGCCTTATGAAAGCAGGCTTCTTAAAAAGTGTTAGCAAAAATGTATCTGTTTTGCATTGTTTTCTACATTATAATACAAACTTTTTGACTACAAAGTAGAACAGTTTGTATCTTTGAAATATTTACATCAATATCTTAATATCCTAGCATTTAGTACAGTAAGACCCCATTTTGCTTTGTCTACTTAAGCTGGCATGGGCTCCACAAGTTTGGGTGAAGGTTCTCATGAGTAGAATGATTAGTAGAAATTCAGAGAGTCATCTGCGCATGTGTTTCAATGGAAAAAATCTTACCATTTGCACAAAGGCCTTAAGATCAAGTGACCCTTATTTGTCACACAATAGGGAAATTTCACCTCCGTAATCTAACCCATCCATGCAATGAAATACCATATACACACTAGTGTAGACCCACACTAGGGGGCACTGAGCATACTTGCCTGGAGCGGTGGGCAGCCATATCTGCTGCGCCCGGAGAGCAGATGGTCAAGGGCACTTCAGTCACAGACTGTCAGCTCAGAGGATCGAACCTGTGACCTTCCTATCACAGAGCTGGTTCCCTAACCTCCAGCCCATGATCATCATCTCAGAGTCTTGAATATTTGTCAGTTAACATTTACTTCTCACAGCTTTCCGGTGTTTTCATTTTTTTGTTTTAATTTTAAATTTTCTAGATTTTACTTGAATGAAGCCATTTCCCCATGTGGTCTCTGACTTCTAGACCATCACCACTGTTTGCATGTAAATTAAATGAACGTAATTTGTAAACCATTTGGCCCACAAAATGAAACTGTCAAGATTGCCCCCTCCCGGTTCTCCATGTGCTTTTGTTTTGTTTTAGTCTTGTCCAAGTGCTTTCTTTGTTTTGATTCTTCCCTGTCCTGCCCCCTTGTTTCTTAACTCCACCCTTGATTGTTCTCACCTGTGTTGTGCACCTGTGTATTGCTAACCCTCATTGTTTCCCTGCATTTAAGCCCTGTGTTTTCCCCTGTGAGTTTGCTGGTCTTTGTATTGTTTGGATTGTGCTGTTTTGTTTTTTTATTGTATTCTCTGGTGGTGTATTGTATTGTTTGGTATTGTTTATTCCGGCCTCCATTGTGTTTTCTGTCTGTGTGTTCCTTTTGTCATGTCTATCCCTCGATCTATGTTAGCCAGTAGATAATAGTAAACAGTAAACAACAGCTGCCTTGTTTAGGTATATAGCTATCATTTGCAATGGCTTTAAGTTAGCTTTGCTAATTCCTCCCTTAAACAGTTCTTACACAGGTAGCTTAAAATACCCACATCTGGTGCTGACTTTGCACTTTTGCACTTTTGCATTCTAACTTTGGTCTACACCACACAGCGAACAGCGTTAGTATAAAAGTAGGTGGAACAATGGTTAAATAGATTAGTTTTAGTTTATGCAGCATCAGGAGAGTCAGCTCATGACGGTGAGGTTTGCATAGCATTGTACAGCCTGAAGCTCAATGGTGGTTAAGCCAGTCCAGAAGGCTTGTTTGGCCAGATCTGCACCTTTTATCCAACAGGGAAAACAGTTCCAAACACTGACTGGAAGATTATTCCAAAGTTGGTGGGCTTTTTACAAGAAAGGTCTCCCCCCTGATGTAACTTTTTTAATTCTAGCTACCGATAGTGAGCAGCATCTTGTGATCTAAGTAGGCGTCATGGTTCATAGTGTGAGAGCAGTTCGGGTACTGAGGGGCGAGTCCGTTTAGAGCTTTATAGGTCAGTACGAGAATTTTGTAATCAATTTGTCATCCACCCTTGACCCTGTTCATCATTGGAAAGAAACCACCATAGGTTGACCACTGACAGGCCAACTCACAGTTTGACACTGTCACATAAAGACTCATCAAGTGACTTCATTAAATCACCAGCATCCCGGTATCACTTACCTTGCGCCAGTGGGCAGATGCGATGCCAGCATGTGATGCCACCCTGTTGCGTGTACTGTCCCATAGCCGTCTCCAGAAGGAAAAGTGGTATCCCACAGGTCAGCACAAACACCACATATGGCACCAGGAATGCCCCTGAGAACACGCCAATAACACCTTTTTATAACAGGTGTTGTCACAAAGCAGCTTTACAGAAAAATCCGAGCCCCCATAAGCGTCGCCAGTGGCAGCAGTGGCAAGGAATAACTCCCTAAGAGCAAGAGGAAGAAACCTTGAGAGGAACCAAGACTCAAAAGGGGAACCCATCCTCCTCTGGTCCACACCGATAGCAAACAGCGTTAGTATAAAATATTAGATATAAAACGGGAAAAACAGCTGAAGTAACGGTTAATAAGATAGTTTAAGTTTATGCAGTAGCAGCATCAGCAGGAGGGTCAGTTCATGCAAGTGAGGTGCAGATCAGCCAACAGAGATGGAGCTCTGGTGACTCTAGCCATGTGGCAACTCAGGCAGATGTCACTCAGGGGCTCAAATAAAGGGAGATAGAGAGAGAGAGAGAGAGAGAGAAATTGATTAACAGGACAGTAAAGACCAGACTGATCTTACCCCCTCCATTCTTGTAGCAGAGGTAGGGGAACCTCCAGAGATTGCCAATGCCCACTACATGTCCTGCCACTGCAAGAAGGAACTCAGCTTTACTAGCCCAGTGACCCCTGTCCTCTATTTTCCCCTCCATTTCTTCCTGCAGTGCTTCTTCTGTTAAACCTGACGCTCTTCTGCTCTACCTTCTCTTTTACTGTTCTAGCTTATCCTCCAATCTCCTCCTCCTTCCTTCTCCAGCTTTGATGAAAGTATCTCAGAACCAATAAGCTTGAGAAAATCTTGATCTCTCTGATGACACTGCTTTTCTGTCAAATTTTATTTCTCTAGAAAGAAAGAAAATTAGCAACACTTGGTCACTGGAGAAAGTCACACTTTATTCGTGACCAGTGCATTTCAGCACATCATTGTTCAAGAGGTGTTGTTTAAATACACAAAGAACAGGAAGAACAATTTAAAGACATTCAGTAAAATGGCTGAAGCACCCATGTCCCAAGTTACAGAGTCACCCAACAGGCAGTTTACTCATCTCAAATGAACATTTTTGCATTCACTTAATTCTAACAAGCAAGATAATAAATAAATAAATAGAAAGGGGGACTTTTAAAATCACTCAGATATCAAAGGGCATGAAAGGACAAGTTATTACACTGATGAAGGCCTAGGTGTCGAAATGCCTGCTTGCATTTTACGGAAATTTGCATTCTTTCATTTTACTTCACTTTAACAATGTTAGTTCCTAGAATTACTGTATCAACCAAATACTGTATACATTATATTGCAGCTCTGATCTGCTAAGCTCCTAATAGACTATATTGCCAAAAGTGTTCACTCACCCATCCAAATCATTGAATTCAAGTGTTCCAATCACTTCCATGGTCACAGGTGTATAAAACCAAGCACCTAGGCCTGCAGACTGCTTCTACAGACATTAGTGAAAGAATGGGTCGCTCTCAGGAGCTCAGAGAAATCCAGAGTGGTACCATGATAGGATGCCGCATATGCAACAAGTCCAGTTGTGAAATTTCCTCACTACTAAATATTCCACAGTCCACTATCAGTGGTATCATAACAAAGAGGAAGTGATTGGGAACGACAGCAATTCAGCCACGAAGTGGTAGGCCATGTAAAATGACAGAGTGGGGTCAGCTGATGCTGAGGTGCATAGTGCGCAGAGGTCACCAACTTTCTGCAGAGTCAATCGCTACTACCTCCAAGCTTCATGTGGCCTTCAGATTAGCTCAAGAACAGTTTCTATAGCCAAGCAGCTTCATCCAAGCCTTACATCACCAAACGCAATGCAAAGCATTGAATGTAGTAATGTAAAGCGCCACCACTGGCGGTGGCGGAGCAGTGGAGACATGTTCTCTGGAGTGACAAATCACACAATCAGTCTGGGTTTGGCGTTTGGCTGGAGAAGGGTACTTTTACTGAAGACTACAGTTAGAAGTTGTGAAGATGGGCACTGGTTGGATTTATACTGTGTTCAACCCAGTGTGTCAGCCAGAAGACCACTTGAGGCCTCAGTGAGTTCAGAGGTTTAATAGCAGGCATGGACATTGATGTTACATAGTTGTGGAAGAGAAAGCAGACTCAAGACTATAAAGCTGTGAGATCAAGTCTGTGTCACCAATCTGTGTTCTTAAACACAAATTCATAATGACTTTAAATATCAATGTTGTTCGTGGATGACAGCATGCATAATAAACAGAGAAGTCTCACATATTGTCAACTACGATGTCCATGCAATAGTAAGACCAATACACTAGTCCTTAGGCGCCATCAAGCAGCAATCTCTGGACCTGATTCAATGGCTGGACTGTATCAACAACAAAATGCTCTGACCATGACTAACATAGTGTAAACCAATACTTTAACTCGCCAAACATGTTCAGAATATATTCAACTCAAAATTGAATACACAAAGGAAGTATATCACCTGACTGACTCTCTGGTTTAACCACAAAACGAGTTATACTGTGTAGGCAACACGCAACACCATCTGCTTCCTGTCACATTTTGGACAATTTCATGCTCCCAACTTTGTGGGAAAGGTTTAGGGGTGGCTCGGGGAATGTTGTTTCATTTCACTGTGTACTTGTATATGGTATCCATCCTTCCATTTTCTAAGCCACTTCTCCGTCAGGGTCGCAGGGACTTGTATATGGCAGTAATGACAATAAGGCCTGACTTGTCTTGATAAATAAAGTGTGGAATTCTTTAGTCATCAAGTGTTGTTAGTTGCATTAGACCACTCTCTCCAAGGTAAAATTTAGTTTCTTTCACATGCATCTGTCTGTATGCTCACCATGTAAATCATTACATGCAAAACAGAACAGCCAACAGTCACAAACTGCAGTAATGTCCTATGCAAAACGAATTCCGAATTGAAAAAAGACAAACCTTAAGACTTGCAAACACATTGTTCTCAGGAAATTCTCAAAAACATTTTCAAGTATGATAAGTTTTTCTGAGCCTCACAAAAATATGTAGGCTTAAGTAATGCTTGGTACATGTTTTGCAAATATAATGTATATTAAACAGATTTTTAACACTCTCGACTTACTGTTAACCTGACCTGACCAGTCCTGACCACTGAAGAACAGGGTAAAAGGGGGCTAACGAAGAATGAAGACAAACAGATGGACTACAGTCTGTAACTGTAGAACTACAAAGTGCTCCTCTATAGTAAGTGGAGCTGATAAAATGGATAATGAGCATAGAAACAAGGAGGTGGTCATAATGTTATGCCTGATCGGTGTAGGTGTGGTCCTTCTCATATTTCCATTAACTTCGATTTCATACCAGCATTGCTTTGCATGCTTTGCAAGTGTTATAAGAAATAAAGGTTTAATTTTTAAACCAATTTAATGAAAATAAAAACATAAATATTATTCATTCAAATCATGTCAAGTTAACGTATACACTCACTGGCCACTTTATTAGGTACTTGCTAGTAAAAGGTTGGACCCCCTTTTGCCTTCAGAACTGCCTTAATTCTTCGTGGCACACTTTCAACAAGGTGTTGGAAACATTCCTCAGAGATTTTGGTTGGTTATTTGAGTTACTGTTGCCTTTCTATCATCTCGAACCAGTCTGTCCATTCTCCTCTGTCCTCTCACATCAACAAGGCATTTTCGTATAATAATGTGTAATATGATGTCGGCCCACCCTTTGCAGCTATAACAGCTTCAACTCTTCTGGGAAGGCTTTCTCTGAAAAACCCCACACCATAACCCTCCACCAAACTGTACACTTGGCACAATGCGATCAGACAACTACCATTCTCCTGGCAACTGTCAAACCCAGACTTGTCCACTGCCAGATGGAGAAGCGTAATTCGTCACTCCAAAGAACACGTCTCCACTGCTCTAGAGTCCAGTGGTGGCGCTTTATAGCACTGCATTCAACGTTTTGCAGTGCATTTGGTGATGTAAGGCTTGGATGCAGCTGCTTGGCCATGAAAACCCATTCCATGATGCTCTCTACACACTGTTCTTGAGCTAATCTGAAGGCCAATTGAAGTTTGGCGGTCTGTAATGATTGATTCTGCAGAAAGTTGGCTATGGAGTTTATTTTGTTTGATAAATCATTTCTATTCATTTGCTACTAGAAAGCTGTAAACCATCTAGTGAATGTCAAGGCTGCATGTACACTAGCCGGCTCACTATCACAGCCACGGATGTACCTTGACCAATTGGCATAAAGCTGCTTAAGATGCCATAATTGGTGCACTGACAGGAATGGACCCTCATCAGCTCTGACTGGCTGGAGTTTTGACACAAACATTCAGACATTTTACAATGAGCATATGTTAAAGTTGAGTGCATACTGTGGAGCTGAGAGCAGAAATGATTTGTGTGCATGTGTAAGTTTTGAAGGTGAAGAGCACCATTGAGCAAGTTTTCCAGTTTTGAGAGTCACACATGCGAGTTCTGAAAGGGAAATGTACTGTTGTGCAGACTTTCAAGTTTTGAATGAAACCAGAATGTTTTGTTGAGCAAATCCAAGACATTTACTTCAAGTGCATTCAAGTTCAGTAACTGTGTGCACAGAGCACCACTGTCCTCTCAAACCAGAACATTCCTCTCTCAAACATGAGGACCACTGCGCACTATGCGCCTCAGCATCCGCTGACCCCGCTCTGGCATTTTACATGGCCTACCACTTCGTGGCTGATTTGCTGTCGTTCCCAATCGTTTCCACTTTGTTATAATACCACTGACAGCTGACTGTGGAATTTTTAGTAGTGAGGAAATTTCACGACTGGACTTGTTTCACAGGTGGTGTCCTATCACTGTACCATGCTGGAATTCACTGAGCTCCTGAGAGCAACCCATTCTTTCACAAAAGTTTATAGAAGCAGTCTGCAGGCCTAGGTGCTTGGTTTTGTACCATACATATATAAGTCTGAATAGTATTCATTGATGTATTCATTTCACTTTGAAACATAAGTTAAGCATTTTCAGTGGTTCATGCAAGTAAAATATTTTATTCCCTATTCAGTGTAAACATGTGCAGTGATTGTACTTAAAGATTTCAACCATGTTTAGTAAATATGCTTTGACAATTCAGAATGAAGAACTGGAGTGTAACAGCCCTGCGATGGACTGGCAAATTGTCCAGGGTGTATCCTGCCCAGAAAGAGAGGCTTAGAAGATGTTTGTGTGTGTATGTGTGTGTGTGTGTGTGTGTGTGTGTGTGTGTGTGTGTGTGTGTGTGTGTGTGTGTGTGTGTGCGCGTGTGGAGTGCAACAGAATTTAAACACTTCACCACCAGGGGGTGCTTCTGAACTGTGCATTGGGCTTGTGTGTGTACCAACAAATTTGGGGATGGTAAGACAGAATGTTCAGAATGTAGGCTTAACATTTATGTTTTAGTGAGAATAACAATCCTCTCTAGGATAAAGTAACACTTTTTATTATTTTATATTTTTCTCTTATCATTATATGTTAAACATTACATGTTTAAATCTCAGATTTCAGAGAATACATTGAGATGAATATTTTGAGGGAAGGGTGAACAGGCTCACCAGTAGCTTTTAAATGTTCATCTACCCACATGTGTTTTATTTTTGTTCCACAACTGGACTTTAAACTACACTCAACAGATGCGTCATTTGAAAACAGTTTAAATCAAATCAGTAACTGAAAGGACGTGACAAATTGAACAAACATTTATTGTATTCATGTTATAAAAAATACATCAAATCTCCACAAAAAATGCTGAAAATGAATAAGCTACACTTTATGGGTGATTTTATAGCAAGAACAATACAGTGTATCAAAAATATGAGCTGCTAATTTGGGTGACCAGTAACTAAATGTGTTCTGTGCAAATTTGTGTAAAAGTCAAGTTGCATAGTAATTACGTTGCAGGCAAATTGCAACATGCAACTAGTTGCCTGAAACCCCTTATTACATATTAAGGCTTGTTATTCAGTAACTGCAGGGACTTCAATGAAAACTAGCTCAATTAAGTAATAGACGTGTGTAATAAACCTTTGGGCCTGCTGATGTGCCCTAGCCATTTAAGGGGTTAGCCTGGCAGTTGTCCTCTTTAGAATTCCCAGAAATATAATTAATCCAAATGAATCCAAAAGAAGGCCTAAACTTGTCTACCTTGAGGGCCAAAATGCAAAGTCTTCCTACAACAAAGTACACCCATACTTTAGGACTGCACATTTGATATTCATCTGAATTTGATGTTCATCCAGAATTCTTCTCCAATTTGGGTGCTTTTTGAATGATTTGCTCTTACAGACCAGAGGCATCGCCTGGCCTGGATTTCTAGGGCATTAGACATTATAACGTTAACATTTCGCTAGTATCATCTCAGCTTGATTACGCCTCATTCCCTTCATCCATGCTTTCATTCAGGGGCATATTCACCTGCTCCTAACTCAGAGAGAGAAAGAAACAGAGAGAGAGAGAGCGGATTAGAAAGAGAGACACTGTACTATGCATTAAAGAGACAGAGAGGGAGAGCAACCATCTAAGCATCTAAGCAAGAGAGAGAGCTAGCAAGCAAACATGTGAGAGAAAAAGAGAAGAATAACGAGATGAGTGATTGCCTGAAGCCTCTAAGAAAGTTAAAATAATCATCATTTGAAAGTGCCAAAGACTTTTAGCTCACAAAAAAATGTTTTGTTATCTATGGAACTGTTAAACATTATTAGATTAAACTATTTTTCTTCCTTCACATTTGTCTCTGGAGTCTTTCTGGTAGAACTACGGAGATGTCAGTGCAAACTGGTTGAGCTATTCTTAGGTTACTGAAGTGTGAAATAAAACTCACTAGTGGGCCTGGCCATTTATTAAGGGGTTAACAGAACCACTGGTCCTTGTTCACCAACCATTCTTAAGAAGAAAATTCTTCTTAAAACCCACAAAGATTCTGACATTCACCAATGTTGTCTAACCTGTTGTCTAACTCCACAGTTTATTAGTTCTTGAGGAAGATATCCCAGGACATTGCACAATAAACTGGAATAAGCCTTGGATATTTACAGGCCCAGCCAGGGCCCCTGCTACAAACCCAGTTTCAGAAAAGTTGAGATGGTTTGATAACTGTTTTTATTTTTAATAAAAACAGAAAGTAATGATTGACTCTAATTGGCCTGTATTACATTGAAAATGGTACAAAAGCACACATTTGCATATAATATCTTATATTAATAACTTAATTATTTTATGTAAATATGTGCTCATTCTAAATTTGATGCCTGCAACAGATAACAAAAAAGTTGGGACAGGAGTATGCCAGCACACCACTGTGTTACATTATTCATTTTTAACAACCCTTAATAATCATTTAGATACTAAAGACTTACCATTGACCACTTACAAGATTCACATCGGACCTTTGTATAGCTTAATAATGCTCCACATGTGCTACCCCTCTATATAATAACAGGCCTTGGCTTTTAAGCTTTATGCTGGCAACAATCTGGATGGTCCATTTCTTATTTGGCCTATGAACACTGTGGAAAAGAATTTGTGCCAATTTGAAAAGCAATCACTACCATGAACACATTAAAGGCAATACACATGACATTACTTTTCCGACATGCAGAATATGTGTCAAGATGAAAAACAAAACATTTATAACATTGTATAGCAAAGCATGAAGATCTGCATTTTAAAAATGAAATGCTCAATTGATGTCTGAATTGAATACAATCTGCCTTGAAATGTAATAAAGGCATGACTATATTGATTTCACTGTGGAATATTTCTAACAATGTTAATTCAGTGTTGGATCTTTTCCTCTTTATTTTGCCACATTTTCCACATGTCACATTTCACTGGTCGCTGCATTTCAATAAGTTTTTTTTTTTTCAGATGAAGTTAGGGTGTCATATCCTCAATGACTTCCCAAAATCGTTCTGCTCCTGTGGAGGAACAATGTGAATGTGGAGATTATAACATAGTACTAAATGTACAGTATTATAGATACTTACAAAGGATAATGTATACAGATTTTATGCACTACATTATTACACAGGGTGATTCAAAAAGATTCATCTGATTTCAAAGCACCATATTTTTACAACCGTGAGGCGTCTGTGAACCAATCACAATCCAATTGAAAGAGGGGGGTCATAGAGTTTCTAAGTCAGTCTGGCAGTGAACCTCAAACAGCTCAGAGCATTCATCGTTGGTACCAACAGTTCCAAGAAAAAAGGCCACCAGCATCACCAGATCTCATGCTGTGCGACTTTTTTTGTGGGGTTACATTAAGGATTCGGTTTATGTCCCACTCCCAACAACACTGGAAGATCTCTGAAATCATACTGAAAGAGCAGTGAGTACAGTGACACCCGACATGCTCTTTCGAGTATGTTGGCTGCATTTCAATGAGTCAAATGTATATGAACTACAAAAAAGAGATCAAGTGAAGTGAAAACAATGTAACAGAGGGTTTGTTTTTCATTTTGTCACTATGGAAAACTAACGTCATGAGTGCATTTTTCCACTGCAGTGATTGCTTTTCAACATGACACAAATTCCTCTTCATAAAACACATGTAGTATTTTCATAAACAATCTGAACGTTTCCACCGTGCATCCATCCAATTCAGATGAGCTACAGCCTTAAGACTTGCAGTGTTTCTGCAAGCTGGTGTCATATGACTTCCACTGTGCAGTACAGTCTTGCATTTGTGGATGCAACAGATGGTGTTTATTGACAACCATGGTGCCCCCATCTTGTGCATGTTTTTCCAAAGCTATCTCCCGAAGGAACAGGGCACCCCAGTTTGCACCACTTTAAGGCACCAGGTTTGTCTAGTCTGTTAAAGTTATGAAAATCTCCACATATTTTCCAGGTCCACTGTATACACCACTACAGCCAGAAGGAACAACTAAGAACCAGCCAGACTTACATTCAGTTTCTTCTACTTTTCCTTCATTGTCCATCTCTTCAACGTGCTGTCTTCTTTTCCTCTGCTTCTTTCTCCCCTATATCTTATGAATATTTTTTTTTTTTGGTGACTATTTTGAGGTGCATGACCTTAATGTGCAGTCATAATGGTACTGTAAAATTTGACAATCTGTAAAAGTTGCAGAGTTATAATAAAGATAGAAAGATCTGATGGTTTGAGAATTTATTCTGTTGATAAACAAACTACATAAAGTTCTCCATCTCAGTAGCCGAGGTCACTCCCTGTGTCTTGCTCCTCTGTTTTTGGTTCAGGGGGAGGTTTTGGTCTGGGCTGCATAGTTGAATCCAGCGCTGTAAAAAACATACGTTTTGTTTATGTTATTCTCTTTCCTGTAAATGTTTAGACTTAAATAAAGACCTCATCAGCTGCTTGATTCTTTGCTCCTTTAAAATCATCAGCTTAAATGTATTTCAGTGTTTTCAGTTTGCAGTATTTTGGTAAGTGTTTGATTGGATAACCCACTTCGATGGCTTCATTGATGCTCATCTTGAATTTTATGATGACTTATATTCTACTAATGATCTATTAAATCCACCCCAGCTATTCAGCTTTTTCCAACATTAAACCTTAACCTAACTAAAACCTAAACCTAAATCTTACCCTGGTCCTACAATTAAACCTGTAACTAGCACTGTGGAGAAAAACTTTAGACTTTCAACTGATAATTAATAAATAATAAACATCTGTAGAAATCTATTAGGGGCTATCCAAATGGGTGACATCTCATTAGAAAAGACCACTATAAATGTATCATTTACATCATTCCAGCACAGCAGTTGCCTTTTGCAAAAAAAAAAAAATCATGATGAACGGACCATTAGAAACGCTCTAAAATCACATTAACTTGCATTTAAAACAAAGAAGATTTTGCTTTCTTCTGTAAAGTTGCCATTTTGGAGGTACTTGCTGGTATCAGCAACAACAACAAGCTTAAGTTTTTTTTTTTTTAATATTAAAAACTATCATTATCTGTCCTCGTGCTTCTCCATCCTCACCTGTTTGAGGCTGCCTTTCGTCGTCACCAAGCGGATTAGTGCCCACCCAGGCACCATCAAGATAGAGGAGAGAGACAGCAGCCGGCCAAGCACATATGACCAGCTTGGATATACATACCAGCGGTTGTATGTCAGAGGCTGTAACTCCACCAGATAGTAGACGAACATCACCTCAAAAGGGGGAGAGAGTTCGGAGTAATGAAAGGAGAGCAGAAAGAGGGAGTTAGACTGAGCATGCTCTATGATACTAAATAAAGTTGGCAAGTTTGTACAGGCTATTATTCTTATATGAAGTTGCTTAAAATTAGAAAAAAAAGTAAAGGCTCACGAGGGAGGCAAAAGGGGTGAAGAATTTCCAGCACAGTTTGAAGATGAAGTTAGGGTATGACCCAGTCATATCCTCAATGACTTTACACAATTGTTCTGCTCCTGTGTAGGACAAGACAATGTGACCGTAGAGATTATAGCACAGTACTAAATATACAGTATTATAGATACTTACAAAGGATAATGTGTACAGACTTTATGCACTACATTATTATACAGAGTGATTCAAAAAGATTCATCCCATTTCAAAGCACCATATTTTTTACAACCGTGAGGCGCCTAGGAACCAATCACAATCCAATTGAAAGAGGGGGTCATAGAGTTTCTGACTGTCAGTCTGGCAGTGAACCTCCAACAGCTCAGAGCAACAGTTCCAAGAAAAAGGACACCAGCACCACTCAATCTCACACTGTGTGCTCTTTTTGTGGGGGTGTGTTATGGATTCTGTTTATGTACCACCACTCCGAACAACACCGGATGATCTCTGAAATCATGCTGAAAAAGCCATGAGTGCAGTGACAGCCGACATGCTCAATTGAGTATAGGATGAATTTGATTATGGCGTTGATGTTGTTTATACAGCTGAAGGAGGTTCATAACGAGACCTTGTAAAATGACATAATTAACTTTTACATAATAAACTTTTATTTTTTCACTGCATTGTTCTGTAATGATTTACAACTGAAATAAGTCATTTTGAAATCTTATGAAACTTTTTAAATCACCCTGTACCTTATTATTGTCATATATTCTGGTTTTAGAATGTGTCAAAGTATATGTGGATCAGGCATTTGGCTCTGGATGTCTTTTTATGAATAGTGTGTTTGTGCATGGAATATCTGTGCCTGGAGATGATGTGTAACCCACCAAAGATCCATCCAATGGTGAGGGACTGAAATATAGCAAGGAACAAGAGGCAGGCTCCACTACAGGCATAGTAGTCAATCAGCTGAAACCAGTACACTCCACTCTTTTGGGACAGAGCATAACAGTATAGAGGGAAAAAATTAGATAAAAAGGGCAATTCTTGGGGTCCAAGCATTTCTCAGAATCAGGGACACTACACACTAGAGGTGTGGACTATTGGACTAAATAATCCAACTTGGACTAAATAATCCAATTGCAACAAAGTGAATTGTTCTCATCCACACACTGTTCTCTATTTAATTGACTATTTAATCTTTTTAATTTGACACTCATTTCACCAGTTTAAATATTTGTTGTCTCTACTTTCCAACTCTCCCCATTATTCTTTTTTATGCTTGTTTGTTTTCTTTTTCTCTGACCTCTGTGACCATGATGATTTGGCAAAGGAAGCAGAAGAAGCAAAAGAGAAGGAGAAAGATCTCTCTGCGTCTGGGCCCTCGCAGCACTTGGGGAAACACATCAGTCACCGAGGTAACAATCCCTTCCACAGCAGTGAACTGGCAACAAACACAGCAGAAGCACAGTAGAATCTGAACCAGGTAATGGTTATAATTTTATTTGTATGTGTGGAGGATTTTCTATGTACCTGTGTGTCTACGCACAGGAGAATGACCATAATAAAGAAGCAAATGGCCCACAATTGAGGCAGAGGTATCATAGCCACTGCCTGTGGATATGCTATGAAAGCTAGCCCAGGTCCTGGAAAAGATGAAAGAAGAAATCATTTATTTTTAGTAGTATTAATTAGTTCCTTCTTTGTTCACCTTTGTAAAAAATAGTGCCAAATACAATGGGTCAGTTTTCAGGACAGGAAACCTAGTCCTGGACTGTGTTCTGAATGAAGCTTCTCTATCAAATATAAAATGTAGTCAACTACGCTAGACCCATGACTGGGAAATGCCCTAAATGCTAGAGTACCTGATTCCGCAACCTCTTCTATAGGTTTTCCATGCACATGAGCCATGAAGCCCAAAACTGAAAACACAGCAAAGCCTGCAATCACACTGGTACTGCTGTTCAGCAGACTCAGCATGAAGCAATCCCTAAAGACACAAATGCACTGTGACTTAACAAAGGTAACTTACAGTATGGCATGGACAAGATTAGTAGTTGTTAGGAGTACTATTTAAGAGTATTTATAGTATTTGTAAACATTGCCAAACATCCCTAGTAGGAATTACCTGTAGCAGTTGTTGTTGTATGTGTTGTAGCTGCCCAAAACAGTCAGCATCCCAACACAAGTACTGTAGGAGAAGAAGACCTGAGCACCTGCCTCCATCCACACCTACACATAAGCCACAGAGAAGTTTGGTTGCTAACAAGTTACAACTTCTTATATTGCCTTACACAGCCTTGTATTAAAGCATTCTTGTCTGTCTACTAATATTGGACAAAATAACAGAAATGCCACCTGAAATTGACATTCAAGATGGCATGAATTACTTTTCCCATTCTTCATCAACCTGATTTTGTTAAGAACACAAAACCTGTATTTCTGAGAGAAATATAATACTTTTTTATATAAAGTATATATGTCTGAAAAAAGTCCACTCACAATGTGTACTAGTAGTTGTTTCAAAATGTTATAGATAGCCTTCTTGTTGATGCCATTATGGACAATGACGGCTTTCTTGGAGTGAGTGGGTGGGGTTCTGGAAGGTGCCCTGCCTACAGACTCCACTGTCTTGCTGGGAGACTTCAGTGGTTATTTTGGCAATTACTGGGAAACTTGGAGGGTGTGATTGGGAAGAACGGCCTGACCGATCTAAACTCGAATTGTGAATTATTACTGCTAGTCATGGATTGTCCATAATGAACACCAAGTTTGAACACAAGGACATTCATAACTGAACTTGGAACCAGAGCTTCCTGAGTCAGAGGTCAATGATTGACATTGTTGTCATTTCATCTGACTTGGGACTATATGTTATGGAGACTAGGGTGAAGAGAAGTGCTGAGCTGTCAACCAATCCCCATCTGATTGTAAATTGAATCAAATGGTAGGAAAGACTGGTGGTCAGACCTTGTAGACCCAAGCAAATAGAGTATATTGGGAAAGTTTATGCCAAGGTGCTGAAAAGGTTCTGATAGATGAACCTTGGACTGAGGACTTTGTCCTGGCTTTGGGACAGCTTTTCACACTCTTGCAGATTGTTGAGGGGGCATGGGAGTTTGCCAACCCTGACTACATGTCTTGTGTAGACTTCCCTGAAATATACTGTAAGAGATCCTCCAAGACTATGGGGTGCCAGAGCTGCAACACACAGAGAAAGAATTGTGTCTGTGTACTCGGCTTTAAGTAAAGCTCATTCTATGTGAATGTTGGACTCCCCCAAGTTTGTGCCTTTTTCCCATTCCTGTTTGTAATATTCACGGACAGGGTGTAAAGGTGTTGATGAGGTCAGGAGGGCATTATATGTGGAGGCTGGAGAGTAGTGTCTCTGTTGTTCGTGGAAGACGTTGTCCTGCTGAAACCATAGCATGGATGCCTTCAGTGCCTACTGGAGCGGTTTGCAGCTAAGTGTGAAGCAGCACCTCCAAGTGTGTAGTCCTAGCCCAGAAAAGGATGGCATGCTCACTTCAGGTAAGGTGAAAGGATCTGCCCCAGGTGGAGGAGTTTAAGTATTTTGGAGTCTTGTTCATGAGTGATGAGAAGAGGGATCGGGAGATCGCCCACAGGCTGGGACAGGCGACAGCAGTAATGCGGTCACTGTACCGGGCTGTAGTGGTGAAGAGGGAGTTGAGCCATAAGGCAAATCTCTCTGTTTACTGGTCAGGCTACATCCCAATCCTCATCTATGGTCATGCCTGAAACAATGAGATAGCAAATACAAGCCATGGAAATGAGCTTTCTTTGCTGGGTGGCGCGTTACATTCTACTTGATAGGGTGAGGAGCTTGGTCATCCAGGGGAGCTCCTAGCCAAGCCATTACTCAGGATGCCCCCTGGCTGCCTTCTGGTGGAGGTTTACCAGGCACAGCCTATGGGGATAAGGCCCTGAGGTCGTCCCAGGACCTGCAGAAGGGATTATATCTCCCAGTATCCCTGGGGGCGAGTTGGGATCCCCCAAAATGAGCAGGGTCATCTAGGATTCTTTGCTCTCCCAACTGCTACCATGACCCTATCTGGATTAAACAGTTTAAGATGGTGATGATGATGATCCATCCATCCATCCATCCATTAGCTTCCGCTTCTCCGGGGTTCGGGTCGCGGGGGCAGCATCCTAAGCAATGAGGCCAAGACCTCCCTTTCCCCAGCCACTTCCTCTAGCTCTCCAAGGGGGATTCCGAGGCGCTCCCAGGCCAGCTGGGCGATATAGTCACGCCAGCGTGTCCTGGGTCTTCCCCGGGGTCTCCTCCCAGGTGGACTTGCCTGTGACACCTCCCGAGGGAGGCGTCCAGGAGGCATCCTAACCAGATGCCCGAACCACCTCAGCTGACTCCTCTCGATGTGAAGAAGCAGCGGCTCTACTCCGAGTCCCTCCAGGATGACCGAACTTCTCACCCTATCTCTAAGGGAGAGCCCAGACACCCTGCGGAGGAAACTCATTTCGGCCGCTTGTATTCGCGATCTTATTCTTTCGGTCATTACCCAAAGCTCATGACCATAGGTGAGGGTGGGAACGTAGATCGACCGGTAAATCGAGAGCCTTGCCTTATGGCTCAGCTCTTTCTTTACCACAACAGACCAGTGAAGAGCCCGCATCACTGCTGACCCAGCACCAATCCGCCTGTCAATCTCCCGCTCCCTTGTACCATCACTCGTGAACAAGACCCCGAGATACTTGAACTCCTCCACTTGAGGCAAGAGCCTATCCCCGACCCAGAGAGGGCTCTCCACCCTTTTCCGCCTGAGAACCATGGTCTCGGATTTGGAGGTACTGATTCTCATCCCAGCCGCTTCACACTCGGCTGCAAACCGATCCAGCGAAAGCTGAAGTTCGCGGCCTGATGTCCCCAATAGGACCACATCATCTGCAAACAGCAGCGATGTGACCCTGACACCCTCCATCCCCTGACTGCGCCTAGAAATTCTATCCATAAAAATTAGGAATAGAATCGGTGACAAAGGGCAGCCCTGACGGAGTCCAACTCTCACTGGGAACAAGTCTGACTTACTGCCGGCCATGCGAACCAAACTCCTGCTCTGTTTGTACAGGGCCTGAATGGCTCGTAGCAAAGAGCCATGTACCCCGTACTCCCGAAGCACCTCCCACAGAATACTCCGGGGAACACAGTCGAATGCCTTCTCCAGATCCACAAAGCACATGTGGACTGGTTGGGCAAACTCCCATGAACCCTCCAGAATCCTGGAGAGGGTGAAAAGTTGGTCCAGTGTTCCACGACCAGGACGGAACCCGCACTGCTCCTCCTGGATCCGAAGTTCAACTATAAGCCGGACTCTCTTCTCCAGTACCCCTGCATAGACCTTGCCAGGGAGGCTGAGGAGTGTGATTCCCCTGTAGTTGGAACACACCCTCCGGTCCCCTTTTTTAAAAAGAGGCACCACAACCCCAGTCTGCCAATCCAGTGGCACCGCCCCCGATGTCCAAGCAATGTTGAAAAGGCGTGTCAGCCAAGACAGCCCCACAACATCCAGAGCCTTGAGGAACTCAGGGCGGATCTCATCCACCCCTGGAGCCTTGCCACCAAGGAGCTTCTTAACTACCTTAGCGACTTCGGCCTCAGTAATGGACAAGCCTATTCCCATGTCCCCAGACTCTGCCTCCTCACTGGAGAACATGTCGGTGGGATTGAGAAGGTCCTCAAAGTATTCCTTCCACCGCCCAATGACGTCTTCAGTCGAAGTCAGCAGCACACCATCTCCACTATATACAGTGCTAGTGGTACACTGCTTTCCCCTTCTGAGTCGGTTTGCCAGAATCTTTTCGGAGAAGACTTAAAGTCACTTTCCAAGGCCTCACCAAACTCCTCCCATACACGGGTTTTTGCCTTGGCGACGACTGAAGCCGCAGATCGCTTTGCCTGTCGATACCTGCCAGCTGCCTCTGGTGTCCCACAGGCCAACCATACCCGGTAGGACTCCTTCTTCAGCTTGACGGCATCTCTCACCTGGGGTGTCCACCACCGGGTTCGAGGATTACCGCCCTGACAGGCACCAACTACCTTACGGCCACAGCTACAGTCAGCCGCTTCAACAATGGAGGAACGGAACATGGCCCATTCTGAGTCTATGTCCCCCACCTCCCCCGATATATGGTCAAAGTTCTGACGGAGGTGTGAGTTGAAGATCAATCTGACAGGTTCTTCTGCCAGACGTTCCCAGCAACCCCTCACTATACGTTTGGGCTTGCCTGGTCTGACCGGCATCTTCCCCCACCACCTGAACCAACTCACCACCAGGTGGTGATCAGTTGACAGCTCAGCTCCTCTCTTTACCTGAGTGTCCAAAACACATGACCGCAAGTCCGATGACACGACTACAAAGTCAATCAATGAACTGCGACCTAGGGTGTCCTGGTGCCATGTGCACTTATGGACATCCTTGTGTTCAAACAGGGTGTTCGTGATGGACAAACTGTGGTTTGCACAGAAGTCCAAAAACTGAACACCACTCGGGTTCAGATCAGAGAGGCCATTCCTCCCAATCACACCCCTCCAGGTCTCACTGTCATTGCCCACGTGAGCGTTAAAGTCCCCCAGTAGGACAATAGAGTCTCCAGGAGGAGCACTTTCAAGCACCCTTTCCAAGGACTCTAAGAAGGCTGGGTACTCTGAACTGCTGTTCGGTGCATAAGCACAGACAGCATTCAGGACCCATTCCCCAACCCGAAGGCGTAGGGAAGCTACCCTCTCGTCCACCAGAGAAAACCCCAACATACAGGCACCGAGTCGAGGGGCTATGAGAAAGCCCACACCTGCCCGTCGCCTCTCACCATGGGCAACTCCAGAAAATAATAAAGTCCACCCCCTCTCAAGGAGATCAAAGAGCCCAAGCTGTGTGTTGAGGTGAGCCCGACTATATCTAGCTGATATCTCTCAACCTCGCGCACCAACTCAGGCTCCTTCCCCACCAGTGAGGTAACGTTCCAAGTTCCAAAAGCCAGTTTCAGCAACCGAGGATCAGAACGCCAAGGCCCATGCCTTCGGACACTGCCCGATCCACAAAGCACCGAACCCCTACTACTGCCCCTCCTATTGGTGGTGGGTCGATGGGAGGGGGGACTCATGTAACTCCTTCAGGCTGGGCCCGGCCGGGCACCATGAGTAAATGCCCGGCCACCAGACGCTCGCTGGCGAGCCCCTCCCCCAGGCCTGGCTCCAGGGTGGGGCCCCGGTAACCCTGATCCGGGCAAGGTACACAAATCCTGTTCTTGTCTTCTCATAGGGGTTATTATGGATCACACTTTGTCTGACATGTCACCTAGGACCAGTTTGCCATGGGAGACCCTACCAGGAGCTTTTGCTCCAGACAATATAGCTCCTAGGATCATTCAAGCACGCAAACCCCTCCACCACGATAAGGTGGATCCATGGAGAGGTGATGATGATGATGTTTTATTTATTCTTTTTTAACCTCTAAAATAGCCAGGGCCCACTGGCAGGCTCAAAAAGCTATTCCACACTTCTATGGCTCAAGAATAACCCAGTCAGTTCACCTTGAAGTCCCTATAGTTACTCTATAATAAGCCTTAGCATGCAGTAATCCTGGGATTGTATTCTCCTACATTCTTTAAAATTTTACATTTGAATTATCTTTGTATTTTCTCATTTGTAAAGCTCTTTGAATTAGTGGTATATGACAGATGCATCATAAATATTCCTTCTAAACATTTCCTTGCCTTTGTCTACTGTTTTTATTTTTTGCCCAGTGTTTATCATAGGCCAGTGCTTTAGAATGAGGCCTTAATAGCCTGCAGCAGTGTTCTGAATAAGCCCTTTGTGCACCTGTGGATCCAACAGTCGCTCAGGGTCAGGATAAAGGTAGAACACAACTCCCTGCAGAGCTCCAGGCAGAGTCAGCCCTCGAACCAGCAACACCATAAGCATCACGTAGGGGAATGTGGCTGTGAAGTACACCACCTGAGAAATGTAATTAGGACATATGTAAATATTCTAAACCTTTATGTATGCACCACAGGTACTTAAGAATGTTGGTAAAGCCAGTTCTTGATCAGTCTTGAGAAACATGCACACACACACCTTGCCAGTTGACTTGACTCCTTTCCAGATGCAAAAATAAGAAATAATCCACACTGCACCCAGACACAGGAGAATTTCCCAGTGGACCTTGCCTATCTCTTCAATGCCACTAGAGACAGACAGGACTCTGCGCCTGACAAGGGAGATCTTAAAGCTGTAGTTAAAGTGTAACTCAATGCAAAAGACAATTAATGGTTTTGGCCTGGGTTTGTATTTTTGAATAGAGTCTGCTAATCCAGTTTGTTCTTGCAAGAAGTAGTAAGTCTCTCTTAAGGTGGGAATCATGCACATCAATCAACAACTTGAAGGTCTAAACTTATACAATCACATTTTGTTTTTAGGCCTATACTTCACATTCCATTTCAAATGGTGCCTGGATACACACACACACTGAGTTGCTGATTTATTAGCTACACCTACATGTCGGTCCCTGCGGCAGCTACACTTACCATATAGGTGCACTCTGAAGGTGTACAATTACTGGCTATAGCCCATGTGTTACTAGGCACAATTTGTCAGCCACCCAAAACCATAACATGACTACTGACCAAATATTATTTGGATTCTAAATCATTTAACAGAAATGCAAAATACAGTATCATTTACATGTAAAGTGCAGGACAATACAGTGCCCTCCATAATTATTGGCACCCCTGGTTAAGATGTGTTCTTTAGCTTCTAATAAATTGAGGGTTTTTTTAAATAATATAGGACCACGATGGAAAAAAAAGAGCAAAATCCAACCTTTATCTCAAGTGCATTTATTCAGTAGGAAAAAAATCCCACATTAAGAAATAATTGTTTAACATCAAATAATGTGTGCCACAATTATTAGCACCCCTGATGTTAATACTTTGTACAACCCCCCTTTGCCAACAAAACAGCACCTAATCTTCTCCTATAATGTTTCACAAGATGGGAGAACACAGAAAGAGGTATCTTCGACCATTCCTCTTTGCACAATCTCTCTAAATCATCCAGCGACCTGGGTCCTCTCCTCTGCACTCTCCTCTTCAGCTCACCCCACAGGTTTTCAATGGGGTTAAGGTCTGGGGACTGAGATGGCCATGGGAGGAGCTTGATTCTGTGTGTGGTCAACCATTTCTGTGTAGATCTTGCCATATGTTTAGGGTCATTATCTTGCTGAAAGACCCACTGACGACCCATCTTCAGCTTTCGGGCAGAAGCCACCAGATTTTGTTTTAAAATGTCCTGGTATTTCAAAGCATTCATGATGCCATGCACCCTAACAAGGTTCCCTGGGCCTTTGGAAGAAAAGCAGGCCCACAGCATCACTGATCCTCCCCCGTATTTCACAGTGGGCATGAGGTGCTTTTCTGCATACTCAGCTCTTGTGTTACGCCAGACCCACTTACAGCATTTGTTGCCAAAAAGCTCTATCTTTGTTTCATCTGACCAAAGCACACGGTCCCAGTTGAAGTCCCAGTACTGCTTAGCAAACTCCAAACGTTTACGTTTATGATTGTGAGTGAGAAAAGGTTTTTTCCGTGCATGCCTCCCAAACAGCTTGTTGGCGTGTAGATAGTGTCTGATGGTTGTTTTGGAGACTTCGTGACCCCAAGATGCTACCATTTGTTGCAGTTCCGTAACAGTGAGCTTTGGAGAACTTTTTATTTCTCTTATCATCCTCCTCACTGTGCGTGGTGGCAAAATAAACTTGCGTCCTTGTCCAGACTTGTTTACCACTGTTCCAGTTGTTTTAAACTTCTTAATAATTCCTCTGACAGTAGATACGGACAGGTGTAGGTGAGTGGCTATTTTCTTGTAGCCATTGCCTGACCTGTGAAGGTCAACACACATCTGCCTTACTTGAATGCTATGTTCCTTTGTCTTTCCCATGTTGAAGAGAAATGGCCTCTGTGTCACGTCATAATTATACCCCAGGGAAACAGGAAGTTGTGAATTGCTAATTAAATGTTCCTACATACTTTGATTAACTTCGTAAACTACTGTAGAAGTGACAGAAATTCTTTAATTACATTTATTTCCTAAGAATTGTTAGGGGTGCCAATAATTGTGGAACAGGTGATTTTATGAAGAAAAATGATTTCTTAGTCAGGGATTTTATTTTCCCCCTAAAACTCTACTTGAGTTAAAGGTTACATTTTTCTACAATTTTCAGTGTGACAGTATGTTTCCACAATAAAAACTGAATTTATTTTAAGGCTTTTGACACATCTTAACCAGGGGTGCCAATAATTATGGAGGGCACTGTATATAGTTGTTAATAAATATAGATGTGCAAGTAAAAATATAATATACATATATACAGAGTGAGCTGAGAGCATACAATGAGGTAGTAAGTCCTGTGAGAGCAGCATATGTAAAAGATAAGTATGCAGAGTAAACTTGTACAGCAATTGTTGGTGCAAATATGAATAGCGCAGTAACAGACTTAAAGTGGCAATGGGGAGTTCGGCAGGGTCATAGCCTCAGGGAAGAAGCTCTTTCTGAGCCTGCTGGTGTGGGAGCAGAGGCTTCTGTAATGCCTGCCAGATGGGAGGAAGGTAAAAAGTCCATGGTTAGGATGAGAAATGTCCTTGATGATGTTTCTCTCCCTGCCCAGGTTGTGCTTATGGAATATGTTTTCAAAGTCATCAATCCTGTGATGCATTGGGCAGTTTTCCTCATGGACTGGAGCACTTTGCAGTCAGATGTGGAGCAACTGCCGAACTACACTGAGATGCGGTTTGTGAGTTTGCTCTCGATGGTACAGTGGTAAGTGGAAGGTTCACCTGCCACCCGGGACACAGGTGAGCTTTCTTGAGGCTCTGTAGGAAGTAAAGATGCTGTTGCACCATGTTTGACCATGATGGAGGAGTTTAGGGACCAGGTGAGATCATCAAAGATGTGGATACCAAGTTACTTGAAGTCAGACATGCACTCTACCTCAGCTCCGCCAATGTAGATAGGGAAGTATGCCTGGGTCCTACCCCTCCTTAAGTCCACTACGATCTCTTTGGTTTTCTGGGTGTTGAGTGCCAGGTTGTTGTCCTCACACCATGCCGCCAGGTGCTGCACCTTGTCCCTGTAGGTCATCTCATCATCACCTCTGATCAGATCTATCACCATGGTGTAATACACAAACTTGCTTTAACAGGAACACAGTCACGGGTGAACAGGCAGTACAGCAGAGGGCTGAGCACACAGCTTTGTGGCACACCAATGCTCAAGGTGATGAGGAGAAGAACAGTTTGTCTAACTTAACACACTGAGATCTGTCAGTCAGGAAGTCCAGAATCCAACTACGCAGAGATGATCTGATGCCATGCTGGCTAAGCTTTAAGATCAACTTGGAGGGGATCACTGTGTTAAATGCTGAACTGAACTCAATGAAAGGCATTGTGACTCAAGTTTTGACAGTCCAGGTGGGTCAGTACAGTGAGGAGCACTATGGAAATGGCGTCCTCTGTTGACCTTTTGCAGTGGTAGGCAAACTGGTGTGGGTCTAGTCTTTCAAAGTAAAGACTTTTTTCAACCTTAAAAAATTTTATCTAACAGTGGTCCTGTGTTAAGATGATGCCTAAAACAAATTCTGCATGGAGAAACTTTAGCTTTAGTCACTTACTGTACTCTTTCAATCTGTATCAACAAGATATATGTATTTAATAAAGTCTAATAATGTGTGTCTAATAAATTGCACACTGTGATTAAAACCCCTAGTAACACAGCTGGGCTTATTACACTCTGTGCTTCACCAAGGAAACAATACCTAGTTGGCAGTGGTCCTGTAGTGATCGCTTTCATTTGATGGAGGGTGTAGAGGATGGCTGACAAATTTAGCGCAGAAACAGATGGACTACAGTCCAACAGCACCAACAAAGTATACCTGCATGGTAGTGCACCTAATAATCTGTCACCTCAGTGGATTTCACCAACTATTCCACTTACTCCCAGAATTCAGTGGCAGCTGATGTTGAGTTGGTTTGCTGTGTCCAGTTGAAAGTGTGATTGTTTCCAACAACACGACAGTCATCTAAAGAAAAGCAGAATCATACATATCCACACACACACTGGCGCCATTATTGAAATGATTCAATATTGTCTGACTGTGATAGAATCTAAACTTTGACTGTCTAAAGAACGATGGCCTCGTTACCTACCTGTGTTCCAGGGGTTGTTGCAGCTGGCCCAGGGTAGCTCAGAGCTGAAGGAAAAGGTCAGGTAGAACAGTGCCCAGGCTAGGATCATCATGTAGCACATGCCATAGAGTTGAATCAACTGACCTGCATAGCCAAGACCTGGTGAGGAATTACACAGGGGTCAAACAATTATTGTTTTGGCCAGAAGTCTTTAAGGCTTGAAATAATTCTAAGGGATTCTCCAGCTTTTTTTCTCTGTTACTTGCTTTAGTTTTAGGATGGAACTATTAAGCTGGCTGAATCAAATATATGAATCAAAGAATTGCTTTAGTCAGTCACAGTGCAAGGTATTGTTTCCCAGAAACCAGTGACCGTTCTCTTTGTCTGATTCTGATTGTTTGACCATGTTTTTGGCCCTTTTGCTTCGTTGTTTTCAATTACGCCTTTTGCCTTCCCCTTTGGTACTTCTGCTCAGTGATTTGACCTGTGTTTTGACTTTTTGCCTGGACTCTGACTACGTTTTGTGCTTTGTCCCTTTTTGTTTCGGTTGCATGGTTTTCATTAAACCACCATCTCTTTCATCCGCAAGTGTCAGGTTGTCTGTCAGCACGTTGCATATGTGTTTCTCTTGGCAGAAGTTAATATTAAACTGAAACTTGAATGGATACATTACTCATGTGTAATGTATCCATTCACCTTGTTTACACGTCTTTAATAATGTTTACTATTATCACAATGACATTGTCTCACCTTGCTATTGTGTGTGTCTTGGATTAAGGGGGCCCAGTCAGAAAACTTTGCATACAGGCCTCAGAATGTCTTGTTATGCCGCCATGAACGTGCTTAAACAGAGCACCAACAAGAATGTTGCTTTTAATTGTGGCTTTGTCCTTGATGAAATGGCTAGAATGGTTGACCTAAAGAAGAGGCTCAATAAATCTCATTGATATGAAGTCATGCTAAGATACTTTTGTGACAAAGCTTTGGTTAATATGTAGTTTTGAAATATATCAAGGTGTAAAAAGCAGTGTTTAGTTGTTATGCAGCTGTTAAATGGAACCAGCTGGCAAAGCATTAGAAGAGCCCCAACACTAGACACTTTTAAATCCAAACTACAACATATATGAGCTGGCCTTCAGCTCAGGCTCAAGCAGTGTTAGCTCTATTGCTCTAAAACGGCACCTTATTGTCCTGATATAATGTTTAATTAGATTTTTAATGTAATGTTTATTTCTACTCTTTTAAAGCTATTTTTATTAAAGCTCTTCTCTTTTTTCATCTTTTTAAATTTAAACTTGAATTGTATATGTAGCATTTTGTCATTTGTAAAGCACTTTGAATGACGGCAGTGTATGAACGGCTCTATGTAAACAAATTCGCTTTGCCTTGCCTCATGGCTGGCCAGACACAAGGTGAACGGCTGTTATTCTGAACAAAACACAAGAACCTTCAGAGGGCTCGCTTTGGGCTGTATTGTCTCAGATTCCAGGAATGTTTGCAAGTAAAATCCTGCCTTTTGGCTTAAATTCTTGGCATGGAATTAGAATGTCTGCAATAAGCTTGACTGTAGGTTGAAAGGCCATCAATCAGGATCTCCATGGATCCTCACAGAGCTGGTACTATTTGGGTGGTGCATCATTCTCAGCACTGCAGTAACACTGACGTGGTGGTGTGTTTGTGTGGGTTGCGCTGGTCTGAGTGGATCAGACACAGCAGTGCTGCTGGAGTTTTTAAACACAGTGTCACTGCTGGACTGATAATAGTCCACCAACCAAAAATATCCAGCCAACTGCGTCCTGTGGGCAGCGTCTTATGCCCTCTGTTGAAGGATTAGAGGATGACCAACACAAACTGTGCAGCAGCAGATGAGCTGTCGTCTCTGACTTTACATCTACAAGTTGGACTGATGAGGTAGGGGTGTCTAATAGAGTGGACAGTGAGTGGACACAGTGTTTAAAAACTCCAGTAGCACTGCTGTGTCTGATCCACTCACACCAGCACAACACTCACTGACACACAACCACCACATCAGTGTTACTGCAGTGCTGAGAATGATCCACCACCCAAATAGTACCTGCTTGGTGAGGGTTCATGGGGGTCCTGACCACTGAAGAACAGGATAACAGGGGGTTAACAAGGTATGCAGAGAAACAGATGGACTACAGTCTGTAATTGTAAATCTACATAGTGCTCCTATATAGTAAGTGGATCTGATAAAATGGACAATGAGCTTAGAAACAACACATAATTTTATGCCTGATTGGTATAATTTGGTAAAGTGTAGCGTGCTGCCCAGGTGGGGGACTGAACTCCAGTCTACAGCATAGAAGTGTTACCCATACACTTTACCAACCACTATCATATTAAAGATCGTATCATCTCAAATGATCTTCCCTTCCTAGAGCAGAAATCACAACCATCGTGATGAGAGACGAGCAAACAAAGTTCTTTCATTATGATCCAATTAAAGTAGTGCGTCAAGCTTCATATGCAGGTCACAGTCTTCATTTTCACAGTTTTAGAATGAATAATAGAGACAAAGTAGTGATTTATTAACTGGTTTATCTTAGAAGTTGGGTAAGCTGTGAATTTGATAAAAAGGGTGCTTGGTAGTCAGAAGCAAGTTACACATGATTGAAAAGACATTATATGACTTAAGAAGGAGCTGAAGCCTGATCAGTATCTGTTTTTTCACATAGCCTGATATGTTATAATGAAGATTATTCCTTTCGAGATAACTGGGACCAAGTTGAGTGGTGCTTTACTGTACAGTGCTGCACAGTGATGAATTTTATAGTAATACAGATTTGATTTTTATTATTTTTATCTATTATTTTGCATAGATTTGCATATAGCAGACATAATAATGCATTCCATGATCATTATTTCATGTATGTTTTGAATATGTTTATGCACTGAATTGAACTTTACTGGCATAAATAAGTTTGTGTAGTGCTCTGTTTTAACTACTCATTTGAGTGTTTAGTTCTGTGGTTATAAAAATAATATATATGGATCATTCCAGTTTGGTACCATTAATGCAGCAACGTGTCACTGTTGTCGGAAAAAAAAATCATATCTCCCAAATGGTAACTTTACAGGACTAGGAAAAAACCTACTTTGCTTTTAATGTAAGTAAATGGAACCAGAATTTTTTACAAGCCATTTTACGCCATTTCTTTGGCCCATTCATCATGAAATGTAAAGAACAGGCATTTTCAAATTATGTCAGAAACTGAAAAATGACCAATTTTTTCTTCTGACAGCAGCAATATACTATACAGTTGCATGTCTTTGAGGTTAAAAATTATTATTAAGCAAAGCTCTATTCCAGTAGGCTAATATGTCTAACTAGCAGTAGCTGGCAGTTGACGATTATTCTGTTCTTTTTCCCCTTGTGTGTTTTACCCCCTTGGCACTTTATGGAGAATCTATTTATGCCTACAGCTGTCTTTCTGCTGTCTTACAGCTTTGTTCTGAATGATGACACACACATATACTGTACACATTCACATAGACATGTTTTTGTTCTGTCATGGTTTGGGCACAAGAATCACAATTTTGGGGTCTTTTCACAAGCTCTCATGCTATGTCAAGAAATCTCTAGTAATTTGCCAAAGCTGCACGCTCAGCTTGGGGGACTATGTGAGTGGTGTGGAGAGGAAAAAGTTTGCCAGGATTTTGCCCAGAGGAAGGAGTAGTCTTAGAAAGCCCTATAGCTCGTTATAGCTGTAACAGCCTACACTCTTCTAGGAAGGTTTTCCACATGATTTTGGAGAGTGCCTGTGAGAATTTGTGCCCATTCAGTCAGAAGAAGTATAAGTGAAGTCTGATGGCATTTTAATCGATGTTGCAGTTAATTCCAAACATGTTTGCTGGGATGGAAGTGCCACTCCAAACTCATCAAATCAAGTCTTTATGGACCTTGTTTTGTGCACAAAATGTCAGAAGAAGAAAAGAGACTTCCCTAAACTTGTCACAAAGTTGGAAGTGTGTAATTGTCTAAAAAGTCTTTAGCATTAACATTATCCTTCACTGGAACTACTTGGCCAAACCCAGTCCCTGAAAAACAGACCATTATATCCCCTCCACCAAAACTGCATTTCAGTAGGTAGTGTTTTCCTGGCAACCGCCAAAGCCAGATTTATCCATCAGACTGCCAGATAGTGAAGTATTGTTCAGAATTCCAGTAGTTTACACCACTCCAGCGCCATGAAAACCCATATCATGAAGCAGCCAATACACAGTTCTTGTGCTGATGTTGCTTTTAGATGCAGTTTGTAACAAGTGATGCAACTGAGGAAGCTCTTTGGTTCTCAGTGGCCAACACTCTGTGAGTTTGTGTGGTCTACTGCCTTGTGGCTCGACTGCTGTTGCTCCTAGACCGGTCCTAGAGGGCCAGTGTCCAGCATAGTTTGGTGATTTACCTACTAAGACACACCTGATTGCATTTATATTTTAATTGGCAGGTTTATTGGGTTTGTTTAAGTAGGGAAACCTCCAAACTATGCTGGACACCAGCCCTCCAGGCATGGAGTTGTGCGCCCCTGTCCTAGACACTTCAGTTTCACAATAATAGCACTTAAAGTTGACTAGGGCAGATCTAGCAGGGCAGAAATTTCATGAACTGACTCAAACAGGCACAAGGGGAATCATATGACAGTGCCACATTTAAAGTCATTGAGCTGCGGTTTCCACATACTTTTAGCCCTATAGTGCATTTCTACCATGAGTTGAGATATGCAATGTGCAAACTCAAGGCTTGGCAGCAGTTCAGGCTTGCAGCTTGCATTGTTATGTTTGAAACCTTTTTAAGAAGCACTGCTCATGAAACTCTTATTTTAAGTGACTGTAAGTGACGTTTGCATGTTTTGTCTCTAACAGCTTAGAAACTTAGGAAAAAGTGCAGGCTATCATAGGAGAACCTGTACATAAAGCAGCATGTAAGAAGCTCCAATGTTAAATACTGCATTTTAGTTGGTTTTCATTGAGGTAGAACAGGTTTTTGACTGCACTCTCTAGGCTTTGTACAGTATAAATACTGACTGAAGAACTTGATATGCTTGGAACTGTTTATTTGATGTTGTACGTTGCAGTTCATGGAAAGTAGTCTCACCTGTCTTTAGTCACCCCTTCTTCCACAACACTATCTACACCTGCCTTATGTTTACAACCTACAAACTAATATATAATATATATGCACTCTATGGTATATGGAAAGTATGTGGACACACCTTCTGCCCGAAGACTGCTGGGATAGGCTCCAGCGCCCTGAACCCCCCCCCCCCCCGCGACCCTGACGGAGAAGCGGCTTAGAAAATGGATGGATGGATGGATGTGGACACACCTCCTAATTGTTGAGTTCAGGTGTTTCAGTAACATTGCTAACAGGTGGACCAAATCAAGCACACAGCCCTGCAATCTCCTTAGACAAACATTGACAGTAGAGTAGGTCATACTGAAGAGCTCAGTGACTTTAAACATGGTACTGTCATAGGATGCCCCCTTTGCCCTGTTAGATCTGTTTCAGTCAACTGTAAGCACTCTTATTGTGAAATGGAAGTGTCTAGTAATAACAAAAGCTCAACCACAAAGAGGCAAATCACACAAACTCACAAATCAGGGCCATACAATCATATCATTTACTACAGAGTTTGAAATTGCCTCTGGAAGCAACATCAGCAAAAGAATTGCAAGTCAGGAGCTTCATGAAATGGAGCACAAACCTGAGATCAAAATGTGTAATGCCAAGCGCTGGAGGGTAGAGGTTGCCACCACTGTACTCTGGAGAAATATAAAAGTGTTCTCTCGAGTAATAAGTCATGGATTTGGCAAATGCCTGGAGAACGCAGCCTCTCAGAACTAAAGTTTGGTGGAGGAAGGATAATGATTTGGGACTGTTGTTCAGGAATTAAATTCAGCCCCTTACTTTCAGTGAATGGTATCATTAATGTTACAACATGCAAAGACGATTTAGACTATATTTTTCCAGCTTTGTGGCAAGTGTTTGGGCAAAGTTATTTCTTTTTCCAGAATGACTGTGTCTCTGTGTGAATTTGAGCTGGCCTGGCTGTCCTGACCTCAGTCCCACTGAACACATTTGGGATAAACTGGAATGTCAAGTGTGAGCTAGGTCTTCTCATCAAATATCAATGTGTGACCACACACAAATGTTTTATTTTAATTTTAATAAATGTGCACAAATTCCCATAGACACATTCAAAAATGTTGGAGAAAACCATCCAAGAACAGTGAACATTGTTATAATCACAAATAGGGGGCAACTCCATATTAATCCCCATGGTTTTGGAATGGACTGTCCAATAAGCTCATATGGGTGCAATGTGTAAGTGTCCATATTGTGTGTATATATCATAAAACACTTCACATATGGAGATCACATATTTCTCCATTGTGATGGTTGCTATGATATGGTTGATATGGTGCCAACAGCATGAATCCCTGGACCCAATATTTCTTATATCTCAACAGTCCAGGTTTGTGGAGGTGGTGTAATAGTGTGTTATCTCAACCAGTTAATACCATTAAATCATCAGTTAAATGCCACAGGCTGTCAAAACATGTTTGTTTTCTTTCTAATGTGTTCAGTAAACAAACAGGAATTTCTCATTAAAATGTATAAATTATTTTGGTATCACTTTCTATGAGTCTAGTGTTCAAAATGCTTTAATAATGCATTCATAAGGCACACCATTGCATACATAATGCCCTATAATGCTTGTCATAAGCCTGTTTAGCTGCTTATAAGTAGTCTTAGTTACATGCGTAAAACTTTATAAAGCAAGAGCACACGACTTCATAAAGTCTAATGGACACTAAAGTTGTAATGCACTATTCACTGCATATAACACTTCACAGAGCTTTATGTCAGATCATTACAGGCCGTAGGAGAAGTGAGGGTTTTTAAACATCTTTTAAATGATAAGGGAACATAATTTCAGTACATTATACCTTACAGAGCATTATAAATGCTCTTTGTCTGTTTTAAGTGAAATAAGATAATCTTATTGAACTAATAATATAATAAATAGTAATGAGTGCATTCAGGAGTACATAGCTTATTGTAAAAAAAAAGCATGTCTCACATCCTATTTTTCATATCTTAATAGACAATATACCAAAATATACCACATTCTTACTGTAGTGTGTTACAGTGCACTACACTATTCATGTTTACAACTGCCTTATGAATACTTATGAATTACAAGCTTATGTAAGACATTATAAAGTTTTATGTATGCCATGTGAGGCCTTATGAATGTATTTATAAAGCATTATGAATACAGGAGTCATAGGAAGTGTTAACTTTATTTTTACTTAAAAAATCAATGTCATTTAGCATGACCAGGGTGCCAAAACTTTTAAACGATATAAATATAGTTTTCCAAAGAAGCAATTGAGGTGACTTATTCCAGATGTATCTAGATAAAATTTCACTTTATACCAAAACATTTTTACATAGTATAATTAAACGTTTAAACTGGCCTTTATTGCAGGGCAAATATACTGACTATATGTAGGCTGTATTGATATAGTAATATTATATTCAGACTTTAATGTCAAGTTGTAACCTCAGTCATTTTACATGGGCAATTACTTTGATCTGTACATTGCAGTTTTATCAGTTTTTTTGGTCATATAAATAATAAAGATTATTGTTGACTATCAGTGCACTGATAAAAATACAAGAACAATTATTATTGCCGCTGTGGACCAACGTAAGGCTTGTACAGTTGCTGTACAATGTATAGCAGAGTGCAATGTACAGTATTTGTATAGTTTAAGTGTAGTTATTGTACTCACTGTCTGCCTGCACTGCTGTCTCTTGTTGTTTTGTATTAAATGTAGCACCATGTCCAAGAGAAACTACAATGCTGATAATAAGGTGACCTTGACTTTGTCTTTTGATTTTATTTATGCTAAAGGTTCATTTCACACTAAGCCACACTTCCATACTAACATTAAAACGTGCCTTTATTTCCAGGCCAGATCCATCCAGGTGAACTTTTAGCGTAAATATAGTTTTGTTGCAACACACAACACGGGTGTAGCAGAAGCGGAACAGCCGGCTACACTTACCCAGGCACAACACTACTGTGTTTTCCCACCATCTCACCACGCCCACCACCGGTTATATGTAAAACGTGTGCCTTTTGTCAAACAAGGAAAATTTCCAGGAGGAATGAATGTGGTATTTAAATCAATGTGGTATTTAAATCAGTGCAATTTGTAACAAACAAAGATTTCACTGTTGCATTAAAACGCATGGCTCTTATTTCAGGAGGAGGTGTAGGGTATCTATATGGTATCTATATAGCATATTTTTTAAAATAAGATACAAAAATATCTGCAACAACAAAAAACTCAGTCTAACTCAACCTCTTGAATTCTGATATTGTGAAAAGTTGTGGTAAGATCAAGTAAAGCTTCCATCCAATGTGCACCAGTTTATCTGTATCACTGACCTTCCACCAGTGGGCAGACACGACTCCAGCATGTGATGCCCCCCTCTTGTGTGTACTGTCCCATAGCTGTCTCCAGCAGGAAAAGGGGTATTCCACATGTTATCACAAACATCAGATAGGGCACCAGGAACACCCCTGAGAACACACCAGTAACATGGCAAACATGTTTTTGGACCTGCTTGAATCACAATCACAGCATTTTGTAGTAGTTAGCAAGATGCTGATAATGGTTGTATGTCTAGAATCCCTTAGAATCTCAGACTTATTACATAATAGGGTTTATCATTTACTAACTACAGGGACTTCAGTACAAACAGATGGAGCTATTCTTAGGTTTTAGAACTGTGTAATAAAACTCTGGGTCCACCAGCAGGTCCATGGCCATGCAGGGGGTGAACTATAGGTCCTTTGATGTTGTATTGAGCAAATGACCAAGATTATAAAAGAGTTTAACCCTCTATTGCACAATGTTGCTTCAGGGCAACAAATTCATTTTCCTCACTTTGCAATAACATCAAGCATATTTAAAAACAATGACAGTGTTAACAATAAAAGGAAGAGTTTGTGTAAGTCAATAAAAAGCATGTCATACTCTCTCTTAGTGGCCATATTTAAACCTCTTTTTTAACATACAGTATTTTTTTTTTTTTTTGAGAATCTGTAGAAATATGTTTGTTGTCTAGAAGCAACATTGTGAGTGTGTGAGTCTGTGTGTGTGCACTTACCTCCACCATTCCTGTAGCACAAGTAGGGAAACCTCCACACGTTGCCCATGCCCACCACATTCCCAGCCACAGCCAGAAGGAACTCTCTTTTATTTTTCCAGTGACCCCTCTCTTCAATTTTTCTCGCCATCTCTTCATGAAGTGCTTCTTCTGTTCTATCTGGACTTCTTCTCTTTGTTCCACCTGTGCGTTTACTGTTCTACTGTCTATCTTCACATATACTCCTCCTTCCTTCTCAAGGCTTTTTTCACCTGCAATGTAAACAGCGGAACTGGTTTAAACTGCTTGTCACTATAGGAGGTGAATGTTTTGGTGTAAGTCTGTTATGTGTTGGGAAGGTTGCTAAAATGAATATTGGTATTCTGATTCATCTACGCTTTATATGTGCTATATGGAAATACATTTGAATAAGGTGTGGCACATCTAATATTGTCACATTTAGTGAAAAGGCCAAAGCAACATACAGAAATTTTATGAACATAAAGATGACAAAGGTGATAAGGTCATCATTAACTAGACTAGTGCATTTGCTGGAGAAAATACAAAGTGATTGCGCAGCTTCAGCTATTTGAGAATGGCATCCCAGATGGTTGCTAAGGCGTTGCTAGGTGGTTTTCCTATGGTACCTCTGCTGGTTGCTAGGGTGTTACTAGGCAGTTGCTATGGTATTCCAGGTGGATGCTAGGTGGTTGCTTTGATATCCCAGGTGGTTGCAAAAGTGCTGCTAGGTGGTTGATATGGTATCAGGGGTGGTTGCTAGGGTAATGCTAGGTGATTGCTATGGAATCCAAGGTGGTTGCCAGGCCATTGCTATGGTGTCTCAGGCAGTTGCAAAGGTATTGGTAGGAGGTTGCTCTGGTATTCCATGTGGTTGCTAAGGTGCTGCAAGGTGGTTGCTATGGTACCTTTGTTGGTTGCTAGGATGATGGTAGGCAGTTGCTATCATATTCCAGGTGGATGCTAGGTGGTTGCTTTGATATCCCAGGTGGTTGCAAAAGTGTTGCTAGGTGGTTGATATGGTATCTGGAGTGGTTGTTATGGTATCCAAAGTGGTTGCTAGGCCATTGCTATAGTATTCCAGGCAGTTGAAAAGGTGTTGCTAGGTAGTTGCTATGGTATTCCAGGTGGATGCTAAGTGGTTGCTATGATATCCCAGGTGATTGCAAAAGTGCTGCAAGGTGGTTGACATGCAGGGATGGGGGAGTGGCTAAGTAGCGTGCTACTTTTTGTAGTTAGCTCCAAATTTTAGTAGCTAGTAGCTGTAGCCACTACAGTTTTATGAAACATAGCTAGTAGCTGTAGCACCTTCAGATTTTTGTGTAGCTATAATGAACATTTTCACTACAATTTCACAACAGGCTACAGTCAATCCACGCAAAAAGAAACACAGAACATGGTCATTCACTGGGCTGATGGCGATCCTGGCTGAGTCGCGAACAGCTAAAGCAGACATGCGCACACTCGCCCCACAGGCTGGGAGGCATGACATTTTCTGTCTGTTTTACCATATTGGCCATAAGTATATCTCAGTATGTGCTGACATACAGGCTGAAAACATAAATGCAAACGACTTTGCTCTGCTTTAGCTCAGCTGTAGCCACTTTTCTCGCATCTAATGAAACTTCTTCTTTCTTGTAAAATGTCTCTCAGTGTTTGACTTTTTTTGAGGTTGAAGTCGTTTCTTATCCTCCAGCTTCTCATCTCATTCCACCTTAGCAGGAGAATGAGAAGCTGACTTCAGTTTCGCGGTTTGCTGCAGATTAAACGTCCATTCATCTCCAAATTATCATTGTTCATCTTTTTTTCTCTTTGCCGTTTCGTTACCTGCGCTGTTGTGTGTCCAGCAGTCAGAGTATCTTCAGCGTTAAGCGTTGGTGAATTAGCAGTTATACACTCCAGCGTTTAAGACCATTTATTGTGAAAGCTGTGCAACTGCTATGGTATCCCAAGTGCTTGCTAGGCAATTGCTATGGTATCCCAGGCAGTTGCAAAGGTGTTGCTTAGCAGTTGCTATGGTATTCCATGTGGTTGCTAAGGTGTTGCTAGGCAGTTGCTGTGGTATCTCATGCAGTTGCTATATTGTTGCTAGGCAACACCTTGTAATGGTGTATTGGGTGTTCATTTAGTTGTTCATAGGGAGTCTTTGAGTGTTAGCTACATGTTGATGGAAATGAATTGAATTCTATGTGTACTAGGTTTGTTTTTTTTTGTTTTTTTAATAAATATAAAAAAATAAATAACTTGTGCGAAAATAAATCATTTTGGGGTTTTTACAGTTCTAAACTGATCTACTGCAGGGTTGCCAAGTCTCATGGTTTTGGCATGAGACTCAAGATTTAGATGTTTTTCTCAAGCTTAGTTAACCAGTTAGAAACACAGGCTTATTATATTCTTATTACTATTATTGTTATAAGGACTTCAAGGCAAATATGTTGAGCTCTTAGGATATTGAAGTTTGTAATAAAACTTTGCGTCTGCTAGTGGGCCTTGTTGGGTGGGATCATTTTGATAATCATTCTCACTGTCTGTGAAAGTCCATGTCCTCTTTGAATGGTGTGGAGATATAGCACTGATAGCCATGTAGATGACCCAACAACAAAGATAGACAGTGTCCTCTAGTCTGTCTGGCTCTTTGTTCTAGATAAACAGTTTCCTGCTCAGCCGTTTCTTATACTAATAACAGGCTGGTGCTGATGTGCAGGAGAAACGGGGAGACTGAGTGTTTCTTTATGGGTGAATCGATATGAAAGTATAACTCCACCAACTCAACGCCCCTCGTTTAACACAAGGAGGTGCTGCCTTCACTTTGCAAAGCCTTTGGCCAGGAAACCTTTCCTGGTATTAAGGCCAACTTTAATTACCTTTTTTTATCAAAATCTTATGATTTTTTTTCTCAAATTATTACGAATTTATTCTTGAAGTCTGCTATGTCTATTAACAATGGCCCTAAAACACCGTCATAGCCCTGGCTATTTAGGGCATTTAAATAAGACACCACTGGTTTAAGAACCACGTATCTGTCATTGAAATGTGTGTTTTAAGCAATTGGATAATTGAACAGTTGCAAATCTCACGCCAGTCTCACTTCTGTCACTTGAAAATCTGACGGCAGTCTATTTATCCTTACTTCCTGCTTCCTTGCTGATCACACACTTCTCTGCTCATCTTTCATTTCTTTATTTTCAGATATGTTGACAGAGAACATTGGAAGAGCATATTTGTTCCTGTTTGAGAAGCTTTCAGCTCAGTTTAAAATGCTGACAACTCTACTGCACTTCTATCTGGTTATGGCCATATTTGAATTTTTAATGTGATTTTTCATGAAATGTTCATTTCTTCTCTTTTACAATCTATTGTTTATATTGACATTTTTAATTTCTATTTTGCTACATATTTTTACATTTTAATTTGAATGATCTTTTTATGTTCTTATTTGCAATATTGCAGTATTGCAGCATTGAATGAAAAGTTGCTTGTCTTGCCTTTGTCATTCACACACACACACACACACACACACACACACACACACACACACACCAGGGGGGCTATGAGATGTTTTTGAGCAACTGCCTGGAGAGAAGTTCAGGGCTCTCTTCCCTCTGACAATACTAGCCCGATACTCTTCAATCCGCCCTGCCTCATTTCACTTTGATTGTTACATTTGTGAGACCTTTAATAGACATTTGGAGAAAATAGGTGATGAGTGCCTTTTTCAGTTCTGATTATCCCCTTTCTCCTTGTTCTTGTAGTTTTGTTTTGCTTCTGTTAAGGTCAGTTAGTTTTCTCATCTATAGCTGTGTTTGTTTCTTATTTTAGGCATATGTCCTTCCTTGATGTCATCCCATTCAACTTAGCCCCTTGTCATGACAATAAACATGAGCTGGTTTACTGGTTAAAAGGTCTGGTGTTTTGTCTGGTGACAGGTTGTTACGGCTCCCACAGCGCCTTAGACACAACATGGAGTCGTAACATTTGGGGGCTCATAACACATTTTATTCACTTTTTTGAAGTTCTTGAAACGCGCAAATTACTTGTGTTACAAGCAAGCACATATTCTATCTGTATCTCTCTCTCTCTCTCTCTCTCTATCTCTCTCTCTCTCTCTCTCTCACTCTCTCTCTCTCTCCTGGGATATGTTCAATGTCAAAACATTGTGCACTGTTTTGTTATGGTTTTCAGATTAAATTACATGTTTTGTCAAAAACAGGGCAAACTGGTGTGCAACTGGCTTGAAGTGCATTTAGTGGTCACATCAGAGGTTTTACCCAGACAGCAGTTCCTTGTATATACACTCCACCATATTAAAAAAACAGTGCACAGGATGGATTCTAATAAACGCATCTACAAATGCAGCTGCTGCAGCTTGGTGCACACAATAACTGACGTTTGTCTTAAGTATTTTAAAGTCCTTTTAAATCAGGCTCCTAAAATTCTTCCAAAAGAATGCCAGAAGAATGACCTTCTTAGCTGCAATGCTTGCATAACACAACGGAGTGTTCAACACAGAGTGCGTCTGTTTAAAGAAATGTTTTGCCATGTTTTGTCAGGGCTGAATGCAGCCCAGGTTTCACCCTTCACAAGTGTGCCTGCTCTTTACCATCAGGGCCTCTGACCAATCCCAGCTGGTGTAATTGGGGGAAAATCTTAAGACTAAAAAGGTTAAAAGGTAGCCTTCTGAAAATGGGGACTGCTACTGCTATGTGTGTTGTGTTTTAGTTTGTGATATAATGTCTTTTTTTAGGAGTGAGCTCGTGTTTTGGGCAACTTACCAGTATTTCCTTCAGGTTAGTTGATATCAGCTTCTAATCTGTTGTACTGGAGGAATAAACTCAGCATTAAATCAAGCTTATTCAGTGTGGGTGTTGGACTCCGTCGAGATGCACTTTGTCTCCACCCCGTTCGTAATATTCATGGACAGGGTATCAAGGCATTAGGAGGTCATTATGTGTGAAGGCCAGAAGGTGGCATCTTTGCATTTTGCAGATGATGTCATTCTGGCTCCATTGGACGGTGTACTGGAGGAGTTTTCAGACGAGTGTGAAACAGTTGCCATGTGAATCTGCACCTCCACTCTCAGAAAAGGGTGGCATGCCCCCCTCCAGGTAAAGGGAGAGGATCTACACCAAGTAAAGAAGATTAAGTATCTAAGGGTGTTGTTCACAAATGGGAAGATGGATAGTGTCTCTTTTGGCAGTCTCTTTTCCTCGTAGGTTGCCAGGAGTGTCACTTTGTGGACATCATTTGGCCAATCTGCAGAATTGAGCCTGAGGAGGTGGAGCTTGGACTTTAAGAGCAGTGTGCCAGAGTTTGTCATCAGCCCTATAAGCATCATGTGACCTGCGTCTGGTTTTTGGCGTGCTGTTGTCTTGGCTCTCTTAACCTTTGATAGCTTTAGCCTTGCTAGATCGCTTTAGTAAAGCTAGCTTGCTTTAGCCTCTACTTGCTAGCTTTAGCTTTGTTAGCATTTGTTAGCTTCTGTTGTTTCTCTGAGTGTACTGGCTTTAAAGTCTTTTAAACTGGTTAGACTGTGCGTGCACCTGGATTCACACCAGTAGGTATATGATTGTCTAAACAAACTAGATGCAGGTACCCCTCCCTATATGATTAACTTAGCATAGTGCTGTTGTTGGAACACACACATTTTCTAAACCGTTTCTCCCTCAGGGTGGGGGGCTGCAGGGTTTGTGGGGTAGTTGGGGGGGTGCTGGAGCCAATCCCAGCGGTCTGTTGTCAGAACAAAATCTCCAAAATGGTAACTTTACAGGAGAAGGAAAAAACATACTTTACATTTAATGTAAGTCAATGGAACCAGAATTATTTTAAGTCATTTTGGGCCATTTTTTGGTCCATTCATCATGAAATGTATATACAATATAAAGGGCAACAGGCATTTTCAAAATACGTGAAAAACTGAAAAATGGACAAAAATGGAGATAAGAGGTTTTGCTCTGACAGCAGCGTTATGGTGGTAGCTAGAGCTGTTTAACTCTTAATTTAGATTAGTTGCTTTTTTGTTTATTTCTTTCCTTCGTTACTGTCTGCAGTCACATCCTGGGTAGATTGACCAGCTTGCCAGTACCACTGTATCAACTTCACCACACCACCCTATTATTTGTAGCTTAACATGTTTGTGTTTGTTGTGCATTAGTCTGTATAATAAAACCGTTAACTTTAGCTGCTTTACACTGGTCTCTGTACCCCTTTATTGTTCTCCTCCATACTTTAGTTACTGTCCCTTTCTCCTCCTAAACCTGAGCCTATGGTTGGGACGTAACAAGCACACTCCTTACCACACTCCCCATCTTAGGCATACAAGAGCTGCTTGATTATTTGCACCAACTAGGGGTTTCAAACCAGTGAGTGGGACAAATTGCAACACGTCTGAGGCTACTATGTGTAGTTCCCTGCATCAGAGGGTGGACACTGTCCTGTATGCTTTTGGTTACTAGCCAGAGAAGCCTGGTGTAGTTAGCTTTTCTTTAATTGTATAGTTTGCCTAAGTGCTTTTTCATAGTAGGCAAGATTGTTTTGTTTTGTTCTTTCCTCTTTCTTTGCACTGTTTGATTCTTCCAGCGTGGTATTAGATACTATAGCAGTGTTTAACTGTGGTCAGTTTTAATAAAAGAGCATCAACTGTTTTCATTTATCTGTTGAGGAGTTCAAATGAGAGTGGATTCTCTTTCCAGACCTGTTTCCAGACCAAACACCGGGCACATTTTTACCAGTAAACTAGTTCATGTTTATTGTTATGAAAAGAGATGATGTTGAATGGGGGATGCCATCAAGGATGAAAATGTGCCAACAATGACGAACACAACCAAAGATGACAAAACTAACCTGAAAAAAAAAACACAAAACAAAAAAACAACCTACCCTAACTTTCTACATAAAACAGGAGGAATTTGATGCTCAAAACAAAAGACACTCGTCCCCCACTTCTCCCAAAAGAGCCTGACCGGTACAACAAGCGAAGCACAGTGGTGTAAAGAGGGCTGGAGTGGATAGGTGTACTTCCATGTCACATTGTAGTGGAGAGAGCCCTGAGCATCTCTCAGGATGGCAACCTCTTATACAGGAGGGCACCCCCTTGTGGCCAGTCCCAGACCTGCGCCATATGAGAGGGAACACAAACAAAAAGTTGGCCAACAGACTTATAGAAACGTTGTTATGACCAGGGGTCATCCCATTTGCTATAAATAAGTAAAAGACAAAAATAGTCTTTATTTTTAAAGTAGAGTAAAGGTAAAGAACTAGCTAAAGCTAGCCCACCTGAGCACCACACTCACCTCACGTGATTCACGTGTCAAACAGGTTTTCTCCACTTGGTGGAACAAGCACAGAGGAGCCTGTCAGAGGTGCTCTGGTTATAGGAAGCTCTATTGTGCGACATGTGAAACTTGCTACTCCTTTAAGCAACCTTAAGCTATTAGCAAAGAATAGATATTCGAAGGTAGTGGTTCATGTAGGTGGCTATTGGTGATATTCGTATGCTGCAGTCTGAAGTCACTAAGACTAATATTAAAGAGGTTGTCAAAATAGCCCATACGATGTCCGATGCCATAATATGCTCTGGCCCTATTCCAAGACAGCAGAGCGCTGAAGCTTACAGCAGGCTTTGGGCACTACACTGCTGGATTTTGTCATGTGCAAAAAATCATGTCGGCTTTATAGATAATTGGTCCAAGTTTGAGGGGAAGTCTGGTCTCGTAGGGCAGGCCCCCCATGCGGGCCCCCCCCCAGGTTCACCCACGCGGGAGGGTGCCGTTCTGCTATCCTGCAGCATTGCCCGTAGTCTGTTAATTAGTCGGCAGAGTAGGATAGATAGTTGCTGACTGTCCAGAGCCAGGAACAGGCAGCAGACAAACAGGCTAAACCGACCTTCTGCTCTCTGCCTTGAGACGTCACCTAGGTATAACTATATCGAGACTGTTTCAACTTAGAAAATCTCCATCAGTTTGTTTAGATAACTTAATTAATATAAAAATATCAGATCCAGTGTCTAACTGCAGCATCTCTGAACTAAGGTTTGGTTTGTTTAATATAAGATGATCAAGGCTCTCATTGTAAACGATAAAATGACTTATCATGAAATTGATGTATAATGTCTCACAGGAACATGGATTAAACCTGATGAATATTTCTCATTAAATGAAGCCACCCCTGTAGGTTATAATGATGTACACAGCCCTAGACTATCTGGCAAAGGAGGGGTATATGTGTCATTTATAAACATTCATTAGACATAAATCAGAAACACAGTCTCACTTTCAAATCTTTTGAATTCTTTTCATAAACATAACCAATCCAACCACAAATAATAGCGTACTTAACCTAATTAGTATTCATAGGCCACCAGGACCTTATTCCTAATTCTTAAAAGAATTCAGTGACTTTGTTGCAGACCTAGCATTGAGCACCGAGAAAGTAATAATTGCAGGAGATTTTAATATTCACTTTGAGAACACAGCAGATCCATTAAAAAGGCATTCTCATCTATTTTAGACTCTGTAGGCCTTACTCAAAATGTGATAGGACCTACACATTACTGTAATCACATTTTAGATTTAGTTTTGGCTCTAGGTGTTGACATACATAATCTAACTGTTCTTCCACAAACCTCAGTAGTTTCAGATCATTACCTAATTTCATATGAACTACGTCTACATGAAAATGTATATACATCACCCCATTATTACATGAAGCGTTCAATAACGCCAGATACAGCTCAACACTCTACTGAAATCATTCCAGACCTATCACCCGTAGCTTTTCCTTCATCAGACCCAACAGAGCTAGACAGATTAACAGACTGGCTAGAAAATATGTTCCGATCAACCTTAGATAACATTGCACCTATAAAAATTAAAATGATGCAACAGAAAAAACTCATTCCATGGTACAACAATGAAGTACACACCTTAAGACAGACAGTACGGAAATTAGAGCGCAAATGGCAGCTAACCAAGCTGGAAGTATTTCACTCTGCTTGGAAAGACAGCCTTAGCAGGTACAGAAAGGCACTTATTAAAACACGCTCAGCATACCTGTCCTCACTTATCCAAATCAACAAAAACAATCTTAGAGTTTTATTTAGCGCAATCGCAAAATTTACCAAAAACCAGGCAAGATTTGAACCTCAAATACCCGCCAGCTATAGCAGCAAAGATTTCATGGACTTTTTCAATAACAAAATTGAGAATATTAGACAAAAAGTTCAACCGATACCAATAATCTACCCCTCATCTGGTTTGACTGAAACAACACAAAATGTGCTTATAGAAGAGAGACTGGAAACATTTTGTCCACTTCAGCAGTCAGAACTAGAAAAAATAATATCTTCCTCAAATTCTGCAACATACACACTTGATATGATTCCAACAAACTTATTTAAACAAGTACTACCAGCTATAATTAAACCCATTTTAACAATAATTCATTCTTCTCTTAGCCCATGTACCCAAATCATTCAAACTAGCAGTGATTAAACCTTTGATAAAGAAGCCAAATCTTGACCCCAGCAAATTGTCAAGCTACAGACCTCTTTCCAACTTATCATTTATTTCTAAGATTTTAGAAAAAGCTGTAGCCCAGCAACTCTATTCCTATCTACATAAGAACAACGCATATGAAAATTTCCAATCTGGTTTTAGGCCCCCCCAACTAGATGGCTTTAGTTAATATAACAAATGATCTTCTTCTTGCCTCTGATCAAGGCCACGTATCTCTGCTGGTACTACTCGAAGTGCAGCTTTTGACACTATAGATCACTCTATTCTCTTAGGCAGACTACAAAACATGGTTGGAATTAGAGGAATAGTGTTATCCTGGTTCACATCCTACCTCACTGACCGGTTTCAGTTCATACAATTAAATAATGTATCATCTAATTATGCAAAAGTTAAATATGGAGTTCCACAAGGTCCTGTTTTAAGTCCTCCGTTATTCACGTTATACATGTTACCATTAGGCTTAGTTATAAATAGACATGGAAGCAGTGGAAACTAATATGCTGATGATACACAGCTGTACATATCAGCCAAACCAGATGATAAATCCAGATTAAATAAAGTAGAATATTGTGTAAAAGATATAAGAAACTGGATGCTGCAGAATTTCCTTCTTTTAAACCCAGATAAAACAGAAGTTCTTCTTCTTGGTCCAAAGGCTGCTCGGAGTAAACGTTCAGATTTAATGTTAAATCTTGCAGACTTCTCTGTAATATCTGGCTCAGTAGCTAAAAATCTTGGTGTGGCGATTGATTCAGATCTAACGTTTAATCAACACGTAGGTAATATTACAAGGACAGCGTTTCTTCACCTCTGAAACATTTCAAAGTCAGCAAATGTGTTATCCCTTCATGACGCTGAAAAATTGATACATGCCTATTTTTTCACAATTGCCTCACAATAATGTAGGTGGTACCAGTGACGTCAGCTAAAAGCTTCGTATGAAATCATGAACTATTGAGATCTTCAGAAAACAGGTAAAAGTAAGTCAAGTAATGTCATCAGTGTGATTTTTATTTTAAAATAAGACATTTTTTTGTTCTGCAGTAACACCAGTGACACGACTCCTGGGGACCACAATTTTCATTATATGTTCTAGAATATTTATTTGGTGTTTGTGTTCTTTGTCATTTAATTAATATATTGCATAGTCATTTATAGATTATTTCAGTTAAAATTGCAGGAAAAACTTTTTTTTCTTCAAAATATGGCCTTGCCCTTTACACATGACTGTGGGGACGAGCTCTTCTGTGGTGCCTGGGATTCTATATGATTGATTAAAAAAACAATATTGCTAAATTGAGGCTCAAGAAGGTGTAATTGTTAAAATAGTGTATTGTTTTTTTTTTTACATTATAAGTAAATTGTAACCCAAACATGTAGTTTAAGTGTGATATATCTGTAAATACTAGGGACACAGAAATGGACATTTCTGTAGAATGGTACACTCTTAAAAATATGGTTCTTCAAGAGTTCTTCAGTAAATACAATAATTCTAGAACCATGAACACTCAAAGACTCATTTGCATGCTTACATGGTTCATTGCTTGTTCATGTGGTTTCTCAGACTAACTGAGTTTGTGTTGTGTATGGTTCTGTGTAGAGCCTTGAAAATGGTACTATATAGCACCAAAATGTGTTCTTGTGACAAACTTGTAACAATAGAAGAACACTTTTTGGTGCTATATAGAACCATTTGCAAAAAGAACCATATACAACACACTGTCCATCGATCTGAAGAACCTTTTCACTATGTAAAGAACCTTTGGCATGCTTAAATGAGTGTTTTTACTAAAGAACCCCAGAAGAACCAAAGATGAAAATACTTTGATCAGGAATTTTTCCCATATTTCTCTCTCTCTTTGTTACTTTGTCTGTCTGTCTCTCTCTCTCTCTCTCTCTCTCTCTCTCTCACACACACACACACACACACACATTATAGTTGGTCAAGGTAAGAAAGTCAGACATGACATATCCAACATTATGTCACACTCACTTCAGCTTCTGCAGATGGTTGTTCTGTGGGTCTGTGGGCTGAAGGGACACCAGCCTCTGGCTGCAGAAGCTGGGTTTCTTGGGAAACATTGTCTTCTCTGGATCTGAGGTTTCACCAGCAGGCCAAACAGGACTAGGACAACGTGATGAGACACAGCACCTCCACACTTTTATTACCTGCGGGTCCAGTAGGATTGACACAACATATGTAATATAAACGCATGTAAATGTGGGGTTGATCAGTGTGAAGTCACTGAAGATGTATTTGTTTATGTGTTCTTCACAGAAAATGAGCCAAGGCCAAGATGTTTGAGGTTAAAATAATTCAAAAATCTAAACATTGAAAACAAATCCCACAAACCCAAACACCACACATTTGGTCACACTCTGAAGATGAGACCACCCTAAATTCCCAAACTGTCATCACCACTAAGCAGCTTTCCAGTTGGCAGCTGTGACAGAAGAATAGCTAAACACACACACACACACACACACGCAAGAGCATTGCAGATACATTTACACAGGCAAAAATGTTAAATATTCTGGGGGTCTGTAATATCTTTACTAATGTCTAAAACTGATTTAAATCAAATTATGCAGTTTAAGTGTACTTAACTAATAACAACAATGACTAATAATAGACTATTAATGAATAACTAACTCATGATTTAACATTCAAACCTTTTTAATACAGTTACTTCTTCAAAATTAAACAATCCAGTTTCCACTAAAGACTGAGTGGACTGATAAAGTTATTTTGATCAGTGGTACTGAGGTCTTTTGAGAGATGATTAAACTGAAGACTCTGTTCAGTAGTGGACATGTTTACGAGTGCTAAGTATCAGTGAACTGGTCATGTTACATACCTGCCATTAACTAACTTAAGTTTTTTTGGTAACGCTTTCTATGAATGTCACATTTGTAAGCATCTATAAACACATTCATAACATGTTATAATGCATTCATAAGGCATCATAACCATGGCTATAAATATTTATAAAAATACATTACATGTTATAGCCATGCTTATTATGCATTATGAATTGTTAACATAATGCATTATAACTACTGCTCATAACAAATTATAAGCACTCATAAGTTGTATTTGTCTGCTGTAAGTGAGGCATACTGTACTAAAGCCTCCTCCAGTGTGAAGAGTGAGGCTTCAAGTTGAAGTGTTTACTGAAGAATTTACTGAAATACTAAAACATACACAAAAAAGCTCGTTACAGGCTTCAAATGTCAGAGTTTAAATTAGTGCTGCCATCAGTGTTTTTGTACTTGTTTTGCTGTGATGTAATGTAACATTTAAAGTGAGAGCGCTGGGTAAGAAAAGCACATTGCAGCAGTAATTCTAGGCTGGACAGCCTGTTTGGAGTATCTGCATATTCCAGACAGAAGCCCTGAAGATGCAGCTCTAACAGCACCAGCGATAAGAAATATAATACTGAAAATCCTGAATTGAACTTTATATTTGTTTTTACGGTCGCCAAGCTGCGACTGACTTCTTTGGCACTGACAGTATAACATGGTATTAACACCACTTATAATGCATTACATTAACAATTCATAATGTATAATAAACATGGCTATAAAGTGTAATGCAATGTAATTCATTTTTATAAATATGTCTTATACTTTATATTCCTTATGAATGCCTTATAACGTTTTATAAATGTGTTTATAGATGCTTACAATGTGACATTCATAGTGTTACTTTTTTTTTTAGAACAAAGAAATGTGAATAAAGGAAAAATGACAGCTGAGATTTTCCCATGTGTCTTATTAAGTCTGTATATTATTAGGCATTACTTCCCATATTTGTTTACCCTTAAGTGAAAGGCATAACATCAATACCTTCTCACAGGGATTTGAATTCCAATGCATTAAGTATAGAGCATCAGTCATTTAACAGGTTGGACATAAAGAAAGATATTTTCTAGTTACAAATGTCTCAAATATTAAACACCATTTCTACAGACAGCTCCAGTCATTTCTCTTTTTCCAATTTATTCCACCATCATTTATTGCGAAGCATTTTGTGGTGCTTTTTGACCAAAATACAAAATCAAACTCCCAAGAAAATCAGCATTATAAGAGTTAAAAAAGTATGAACAGTCCTATTTGGTGCAGTATTCTTCTCTTTTTCTCTTAGCGCCCTCTGCTGGCTGGCGATCAGATGGCAGCGCCTCATATTGCCTGCTCTGTCCCACACTAACAGCTCTGCCTGAGGGGCACAGCAGCCTGATGTGTACTGCACCATGATGGGCTTCCGCCGCGCCCACTCACTGATGTTCAGTGGAGGCTCGCCATGCACTAATCTGGCTTTCTCCAGCCTGTGAGCTCTATGGCCCAGTCTTGTTCTGTGTCTGTTGTGCTGGTGCTCTGTGGTCTCCTCTTGGAGCTGCATGAGGGGGCTTACATGTCCTTCTGTGGCATTGTCATGGAGCTGCGTGACAGGGTTTTCAGTTCTCCCTGTGGTCTCCTCATGGAGCAGTGTGAGAATGCCCTGCCCTTCAGCAAGCTGCACAGAGGCCAGGCCAGAATGACCACGATCTTTCACTGCCAGAGAGACTGTCCAATTGCCCTGAGAGCACTGAGGAGGGCAGGTGGACTCCACACGCATCGCAGAGCATGAGGGAGGGGACACGTCAGGCTCCTGAGGAGAAAAAAGAAATATCCAAGAATTGGAAGTGAAATTATTACTTACACACACACACACACACACACACACACATCTTCTAGTCCTTCATCAGTGGTCACAGGATGCTGCCCACAGGACCCTTCCCACAGGACACTGGTGGCTGGCTATTTTTGGTTGGTGGACTATTCTCAGTCTAGCAGTGATACTGAGGTATTTAAAAACTCCAGCAGCACTGCTGTGTCTGATCCACTCATACCAGCACAACACACACTAACACACCACCACCACATCAGTGTCACTGCAGTGCTGAGAATGATGCACCACCCAAATAGTACCTGCTCTGTGAGGTTCCATGGGGGTCCTGACCACTGAAGAACAGAGTAAAAGAGGCTAACAAAGTATCAGAGAAACAGATGGACTACAGTCTGTAACTGTAGAACTACAAAGTGAACCTATACAGTAAGTGGAGCTGATAAAATGGACATTGAGCGTAGAAACAAGGAGGTGGATTTATTGTTATAGCTGATTAGTGTATGCCTGAAAGATGTGTACAACTATAATGTTGAATATCATATTATATTTTAAAAAGGTCCATTAGCACATTATTCACATTTGCCTTTCATTTGTGTGTTTACATATTCTCACCTCTGGCAAAACTGTCAGATGGACCACAGCATAGTTTGAGTCAGGTGAGTCCTGTGCTTGGACAGTGAGGGTCAGTGTGACTGTTTGGCCTGCCTGGGTAGAGTGAGGCATCCTCAGCTCCACCTCCCTCCTCACTGAACCTCTCTCTCCTATAGAGAACCTGCAGTAGAAGAATGTACTGTTGGGTATTGGATGGTTTGAGAACATTTTGATGTGAAATACTTTGCTTTTAATGAAAGCTTATCACCTGAATTGATGTACCTGAAGATATGACTATAAAAACGCTCTCTTCCTTTTTTATTTTGTTGTCGTTGTGAGAAAGCCTCATATCCTTTTATGACCATTATGGCTAATTTCCTAAAGTGGCCAAATTGGCTGATCAGCTGTCCTTCTTCTTAGCTGTTGATACGTATTAGCTCTCAAGAGATACAGCTCAAGCTCAAACAAACATTGCTCCGTGCTGCCCTCTAAAGGTGGTCAGAGGTTTTGCCATTGCCAGTGTTTTCACAATGCTTTTGTTATGACTGACTGATTTAAGTATTAAACTTATTAATTAGGCTGTGATGCTTTATACCACTGTTGTTGGAAGAAAACCTTGTAGCTCACAAATGGTAACTTTACAGGAGAAGGAACATTTTTCCATGTCATTTTGTGCCATTTCTTATTGTCTATTCTTCATGAAATTTACACACACTGTAAAGGGCAACAGGCACTTTTAAATTATGCAAAATGTAAGTAATATTCAAAAGTAGTGTTCATAACAAATTATAAGAGCTCATAAGCTGTATTTGTCTGCTCTAAGTAAAGCGTACTGTACTAAAGCATCCTCCAGTGTTAAGAGTGAGGCTTCAAGTTAAAGTATTTACTGAAGCACTAAACATACACAATAAAGCTCATTACAGGCTTCAAACGCCAGAGTTTAAACTAGTGCTGCCATCAGTGTTTTACTCAATGTGGGAAAGCCAATGTACACCACTGTTAATGTGCACCACCATTAGCCTGGCACTAACTTAACACTGCATATCCAATAGGATGCAGCAGAAATTAGCATTACAGTACTATAGTGTAGTGATGTTAGAGAGTCAAGGGTTTTAGCACCTGACATTAGAACCAGTGAGGGAATAAATTACAATGACAGCACTCTACAATCACATCTCTCCCTCTCCAGGCCTTCACTCCACAGTGACTTCACACTCAGTGTGATGTCAGAGGGGGTTCAAGGAAGGGGCTGATGGGTACTTGTTTTGCTGTGATGTAATGCGACATTTAAAGTGAGAGCGCTGGGTAAGAAAAGCACATTGCAGCAGTAATTCTAGGCTGGACAGCCAGTTTGGAGCATCTGAATAATCAGGACTGAAGGCCTGAAAATGCAGACCAAACAGAACCAGCGCTGTGAAATAAAATATTGGAAATCTCAGGGCATAAAAAAAATTATTTTTCTTTACTTTAGGATCTCCAAGCTGGGGCTGACTTCTTTGCCACTGACAGTATAAAATGTTATTAACACCACTTATAATGCATTACATTAAACAATTGATGATGTATAATAAACATGACTGTAAAATGTAATTCAGTGTATTTTTTATAAATATAAATATTTAGAACCATGTTTATAATGCCTTATGAATGCATTATAACAGGTTATTCATGTGTTTGTAGATGCTTACAAAGGTGACATTCATTGAAAGCGATCAGTGAGTCATCAGTGACAACATGTGATATGAAAAAGTCAGTGCTGATTTTAAGGTTAATCTGAACGTTGTCCACTGTTTTCAGTTTAACCACCACCACTGTTTGGCCTTACCTATGGTGTTTGACATCAGAGAGGTAGCCACGGTCATCTTCAGCAGTCAGTGTAAACAAACGGGCAGGGCCATGGTTAAACACCTCAATCAAAACCACGGAGGGATGACCTGAGAGGAGGTGAGGAGCTGAGAGTACCTGGAATAGAGAGATTTCATCACTACACAATTATATCAGTACAGGTTACTAAATGGTTCTTGGCTCGGAGGTATGGTTCTATGAAACACTGCGAATTGGAAAAGAACCTTCGCATTATGTGGAGGTTCTTTATACTCTGAACAAAGTTAGGTAACACTTTCTATGAATGTCAGTTTGTAAGCATCTGTAATCACATTCATAACATGTTATCATGCATTCATAAGGTATAAGCACAGTTATAAATATTTATAAAAATGAATTACACTGAATTACACTTTATAGCCATGTTCATGCTACATTATGAAGTGTTAATAACATGTTATACTGTTAGTGCCAAAGAAGTCAGGCCCAGCTTGAAGAGCGTAAATGACAAATACAGAGTTTATCTATGCTCTGCGATTTCCAGTAGTTTATTTCTCAGCGCTGGTTCTGTTTGGGCTGCATCTTCAGCACTTCAGTCCTGAATATTCTGATGCTCCAAACAGGTTGTCCAGCCTAGAATTACTTTTCTTACCCAGCGCTCTCACTTTAAATGTTACATTAAATCACAGCAAACCAAGTATCCATCAGCCCCTCCACTGAACCCCTCTGACATCACACTGAGTGAGAGGTCACTGTGACGTGAAGGCCTGGAGAGTGAGAGGTGAGATAGTAAGTGCCGTCATTGTAATTTGTTCCCTCACTGGTTCTAACATCAAGCACTAGAACCCTTGACTCTGTAACATCATGACACTACACTAATATAATGTTAATTTCTGCCAGCATTCTACTGGATATACAATGTTAAGTTAGTGCCAGGCTAACGGTGGTGTAAATTAACAGTGGTATACATAGACTTTCCCACATTGGGTAAAACACTGATGGCAGTACTAGTTTAAAATCTGACATTTGAAACCTGTAATGTGCTTTATTACGTATGTTTTAGTGTTTAGAGCCCAGACAACATCACCGGGCGTGCGCTCAGGGTTTTCTCATCAGAACTGGCTGACATGTTTGTGGACATATTTAATCTGTCCCTCACGCAAGCTTTTGTGCCATCCTGCTTCAAGTCCTCCACCATCGTACCCCTCCCAAAGAAAAACATTGTGACCTGCCTAAATGACTATCGCACTCACCCCATTCGTGATGAAGTGCTTCGAGAGAATAGTCATGACTCACATCCAGGAGACCATTCCGAACACTATAGACCCTCTTCAGTTTGCATACCATCAGAACAGGTCCACAGACGATGCAGTGAACACAGCCCTTCACATAGCCCTTCACACAGCCCTCACCTGGAGGGCAAGGACATGTATGTCAGAATGCTCTTCATCAACTACAGCTCAGCATTTAACACGGTCATCCCACACAAACTTGCAGAAAAGCTCATCACCCTCGGACTGACACCCGCCCTCTGTAACTGGGTGCTGAACTCTCTAACAGACAGACCCCAGTCAGTCGGAGACGGCAGCCACACATCCAGCACAAGAACTTCTTCACTTATGACTGTGTGGCCTCCCAGAACAACACCAGCATCATTGAGTTTGCTGATGATGCTACAGTCGTTGGACTGATCACTGGTGGAGACGAGACAGCGTACAGGACGGAGGTGGCTGAGCTGGTGGCCTGGTGTCATAACAACAATCTTTCCTTGAATGCAGACAAGACCAAGGAAATGATTGTTGATCCAAGGAGGAAGCGGGAGCTACACACACCCCTGTACATTGCTGAGACTGAGGTGGAGAGGGTGCAGACCTTCAAATTCCTCAGCATCCACATCAGTGAGGATCACACCTGGTCTCACAGCACACACCTCATCATCAGGACGTCCCAGCAGCGACTGTACTTTCTGAGAAGACTGAGAAAATTTGGCATGCCAGCCAAAATTCTCAGCACCTTCTACAGGAGCACGATCAAGAGTGTTCTTACCAGCTCCATCATGGTCTGGTATGGAAACTGCACTGCTCAGGACAGGAAGGCTCTCCAGCGTGTGATTAAAACTGCACTGTCCATCTCAGGAGCAGCTTTCCCCTCACTACAGGACATTTATCATGCCAGGGTCATCAGGAGGGCCCACAACATCATCAGGGACAGTACACACCCCCAGCACAGACTCTTCACACTCCTACCTTCAGGCAGATGTTACAGGAGTGTGAAGTCCAGGACTACAAGACTGACCAAAATTTTCTATTCACAGGCCATCAGGCTGGTGAATACCTCACTTACTACCTCTTCCCCCCTCCCACTCTGAACTGGTTTATCCTTGCACTCTATAACTGCATGTTACCTACACTGTACTGCTGCTGTTAGAACCATACTGTTTACATCTATTACTTGCACAGAACAATATTGTTTACTGTTTACATCTATTACTTGATGCACTTTATGAACAGCTGCTCTACATATTTGCACATATGCACATATAACTTTAATTTTATTTCAACTTTCATACTGGACATTTTTACTTTTACTTTTTACTACTGTTTTTAGAGTTATTCTTATATTTTCTTTTTTTTATTATTCTCTTAAGATCATATTTGGTGAATGGAGGAACAGCAAAGTAAGAATTTCATTTTACAGTGTAACGGCCTGTTCTGCTGTGCATATGACAATAAAACTCTTGAATCTTGAATGTTCTGAATGTGTGTATAGATGCTTACAAATGTGACATTCACAGTGTTCAAAGTGTTACCAAATGTTCTTTAAACTTAGGAAAACTGGTTCTTTATGACCAATCAAATAGTTCTTTAGACATGAAAAGTGTTTCCTCTATGTATGTTAATGTGAGATTGGTGCTGGTGAGATTTGAGTCCTCTAATCTCATACCAGTATCTGTACATGTGTGGGCTGGACTGTCTCAGCGGAAACTCTCTCAAGCTTGTTCCCCTTCCCGTCTTGGCCAGAGAGACGCATGCTGAAAGGTATTCTGGGAACTGAGTCCATGCGGCCCACCAGCTCCTCACCGGACCAGCTGGAGGAATTCAGCAAAACCTTCTGCAAGCTTTCCCCATTGGTCCCTAGCAAGGTCACATGACTAAAGGTAGCTTCATCACTGCTGGGCAAGCCTGTTATAGCCACCACCAGAAATGTTGGTACACCTGTTGAGGGGCAAACAGATAAAAATGTTTAAGGAAATGAAACTCTGAATCTTATTTCATGGAAGTCATTCTAACTAGACTTAATTTTCCAAAACACAGATAACACAGGTCAAATGATTAGTATCTCTGTTGAAAAAAAGACTCAAAACAGCTACGTGTACATATTTATAATATAAACAGAGCTGTCAGTGTGATAATGCAAAAAAAGGCTCACTAAACATGTTTAAAAAAAAAAAGTGAATCTTTGAAGTCGGTGTTTCTAATAAAGTGGCCAGTGAGGGTAGCACAATAGAGGTGTTTCTAATAAAGTAGCCAGTGAGTGGAAGTACAAGGTAGGGGTTTCTAATAAAGTGGCCAGTGAGTGGAAGCACAAGGTAGGTGTTTCTAATAAAGTGGCCAGTAAGTGGAAGTACAAGGTAGGGGTTGCTAATAAAGTGGCCAGTGAGTGGAAGCACAAGGTAGGTGTTTCTAATAAAGTGGCCAGGAAGTGGAAGTACAAGGTAGGGGTTGCTAATAAAGTGGCCAGTGAGTGGAAGCACAAGGTAGGTGTTTCTAATAAAGTGGCCAGTAAGTGGAAGTACAAGGTAGGTGTTTCTAATAAAGTGGTCACTGAGTGAAAGTACAAGGTAGGTGTTTCTAATAAAGTGGCCAGTGAGTGGAAGTACAAGGCATGTGTTTCTTGCAGTGAATGTGAGGGTATAGAAAAACAACTGAAACCAAAAGGAAATAAAACCCAGGCTTAAACATACCTGCGACAGGACTGCCCTCCACTCTCCTCAGCCCTGGGTGAGTCTCATTCGCCTCCACTGCAAAGTAATAGAGAAAGTCCAAAGCGCTTTCACCTAGGAGACAGAATCCAGATGGTGTCTGATTTATCACTGTAGCTCATATCTGGGAATGGTCCGTTTTAAGTGCGTCATAACCAGCATGAGAGAACTGGCTGTTTAATGTGGTGGTTAAAACATTAGCACACAGTAATAAATATTGTATAAACATGTGTACAGTAAACTGATAACATTGACCTGATTAAATTTATGACCATTCCTTACACCAGTCTTAATGGTCAGTGACGTATTTCACAGCAGGACCAAGTTCAAACAGAACATGAATGAAAAGAGACCATCTGAATAAACAGAAGCCTCTATGCTTACAGACCTAAAGACCAGTGACCCACTAATATAGAGTTTATGATCGTATTCATGCAATATTGAAGTCTGACCTAATATGGTCAGATATAAATGCTCTGGTATTTGTTTAAAGACAATTGGGCAGACCTGCTCACCTAAGACATTGAAAGTGAATGGCCCATGGGCTGTGACACTGAGCTGCCATTGGCCAGGCTGTATGGGCGGCAGGAGTGTGACTCTGTACAGACCTTCAGACTGATCCAGTTTACCCAGAGGACCAGCTGTACTGAGAAGAGACTGATGGGCACCTGTGGGGGAGGGGGAGAGAGAAAGAGAGAGAGAGAGAGAGAGAGAGAGAGAGAGAGAGACTTGGTTTATATGCATTAATATGTACCTTGTACCTCCACTCATTGGTCACTGTTGTCACACTTGTTAGCCCTCCTTTAACTCATTCATCATCAGTGAGTGTAACCAATGTTGACCAGATTTGCGTGGCAGATCCTCAGCGCTGTAGTGACACTGCAGTGGTAGTGATATTGTAGTGTTTATGGCACTGCTACAGCAATGCTGCTGGGATTTTTAACCGCATCAGTGTCACACAGTGTTCAGTTGCTTGTTAACACAAATAGCTAATCAGCCAATCACATGGCTGCAGCTCAATGCATTTAGGCATGCTGAGGTTGTCAAGACAACTTGCTGAAGTACAAACTGAGTATCAGAATGGGGAAGAAAGGTGATTTAACATCTCTAGAGTTTACAGAGAACGGTCCAAAAAAGAGAAAATATCCAGTGAGCGGTCAGTTGTGTGGACGAAAATGCCTTGTTGATGTGAGAGGTCAGAGGAGAATGGGCAGACTGGTTTGAGATGATAGAAAGGCAACAGTAACTCAAATAACTAACCAGAATCTCTGAGCAATGTTTCCAACACCTTGTTGAAAGTATGTCACGAAGAATTAAGGCAGTTCTGAAGGCAAAAGGGGATCCAACCTTTTACTAGCCGGTGAGTGTATAATCAGAAACTGACCACCAATAAAGAGCTACAGGATAACACAAATTGTGCATCTACAGATGGGCTACATGGTGGAGCTACAAGTTAGGGGTTCCTAATAAAATGGCTGGTGGGTGTGTATGGGTATATCTGTGCATAAGTGTATGCATGAGACAATGTTAAAGAAAAAGAATTATTAAAATTATGGGTACTGGCATGCAAATAATACCAATACAAGTAAGCTGTGCAATAGATTAATCTTTAATTTATTTAATCCCAAACAGGAAATACCAAGGAGGGGGCTTGGGGAGGAGGGGCATAGCTAAAAGTAAATAAAAATGTATCTCTCTGAAATAACTACAGTGAAATGGGTACACTGTTAAAAAAAAGTGGGCATGCTGTAAAAAATAAAAAAGTGCCAGACAAAACATGTTAATTAACAGTAAATGTATTTTCTCATTGAGGGTAAATATCAGTAAAATTGCTTTCACTGTTATTTATTTATTTTTTAAATACTGCCTTTTACTGTAATCCAACACTTTCAACTAGTTATTCTGACAGACATCATTTTACCATAATAGTAACAGTAAGTTTATATATGTATGGTTTATTTACATGCATCTAAACTCTAAAAATATTATTACAGCACACTGACAATCAAACAAATAAACTTTTTTTTTCTTTTTTTCTTTTATACACAGTGTAGCTACAGTGATGTCTCTGCGACACTGGGACACAGTGATCCTTGGCTCCTCTTACGTCTTATTCTCTAATCAGGCCCCACAACATGGAATTCTGGCCTCTGCATCCACTCATTCTGTTTAATGCCTCAAATGCTACTACTGTATACTATATATTGAATGCTGGTTGGTATAGTGTAGTGGGTAAAACCTCGGCCTTCTACACTGTAGACTGGGATTCAATCCCCTCTAGGGCAAGCACCTTACACTATACCAATAAGAGCCCTTGGGCAAGACTCCTAACACCACCTTGGCCTACCTGTGTAAAATGATCAAATTGTAAGTTGCTCTGGATAAGCCAAATGCTGTAAATGTATTGTTTAAAGCCCTCTCATAACTGCATAAACCCTGCTGGTGTTACTGTAATGCGTGGTAGTCGAGTGAGTGTGTGTGCTCATGTGTGTACCTGTAGGGTTGCTGAGGACACACTGTATGAGTTTTCCTGCAACATGCAACGTAACCGTGCTCACTCCACGGTCAACTGTGAAAGAGTGGGATGAATCAGCTTCACTTTCTGCATGAAACAGAGTGACCTGAAAAAATAGCAACATAAACATTAATAACATTAATTGTCGGAACACATTTGCTGCATTGTACACACAATATTAGAACAAAAGCAAATAAATACAAATATAAGCTTGTACCAATAGAAGAACCCTTTCTGGTACCCTGGAGCCCTGTTCAAAAAGGTTCTATATAGAACCATACACGGCACATTCTCCATCAATCTAAAGGACAGTTTAAACATGCAAAGAACCATTTAATTATACAGAGGGTTTTTAAATGTTCAAGGTTCAACCATTTTCTTTACTGAAGAACCCTTGAAGAACCATCATTTCTATTGTGCATAACATGGAAAATGGAGCTTCCTGTAGAAAATCAATTCTTGCCCTTCACTTGCAGTTAGTGCCAGCAATGCAGTGATGCGGTATGCTAAACAGGCTGTTGAAACCAGTTCGCCTACCCAAAGTTTTATTTTTATTTTGTACTGTTTTCAACATTTTACAACAATTATTACAAAAGCTATAAAAAAAAAACCAATCAAAATGAACATGATTCTATAGAATGCATTATATGTGGAATGCATGCTTGTCTGTGCTGTGGTTTCAGCAGGGTTGCTAAAGCAAAGCCCTTATAGTTGGTCCTTTTTTTGTGAAAAATACACATTTAATACTTTTTTTCCAGATAACATAGCTTTCGCTCTCCATTTTAAAAATTCACTGTCAACAGTTGTGTACTGTGTAATGATCGACAGTGAGACCTTCTAGAAAATAGCTGATTTCCTGAGGAGAACCCTAGCTATTGAACTAGGGAGCCCTTTGAGGCCCTGAATTTGTGAGTTTGTAAAGCATGTTTCATTGTACTCTGTGCTGGGTCTTGTTGACCACAGTACTTTTGTCTAATTTGCTAAAATTTGACTAATTTATTAGGATCAAGAAATTCATGTCCAAACATGTAACTGGAACTGAATGACCCATGCTCTGCCCGTACCTTGCTGGAAGCAGTGCTGTCTTCTACAATGGCTGAAGCTTTGTGGATGTCTCTTTTAGTAGTGAAAATGGTCATCCCTCCAGACAGAGAGGACAGAGAAGAGTAGACAGAGAACCTGTCAGGAGACAACGTCTCTCTCCTCTTCCTCTTTCTCACGTCTCTCTCCCTCACTCCATGACTCGGATCTTCAGTCAACAGGAAGGTCACCTGCGGTAGGTAAGGAGACTGATTGCAATTGATGGTCACTGATCAGAAGCAAAGACCTAAGGAGAGAAGTATCCATCTCCTTGTCCACCTAATTCCATCTGAAATGACTAATGATGTTGGTGATGGTGTACTAAAGTACAAAGGATAGTCAAAGCAGAGCATTACCAGCAAACCAGCATTTTAGAGCATAGTTTTCCACCCTGCCTTTCTTCTGTTCCTCATACATGATGCCATATAACACCTCTAAAGGGATTTTTGGAATAACCATTTGTGTAAATGGGATGTGAGAATGTGAGGTTTAAGGAACATACACATAAATGAAAGGTTCTGGGAAGAACTTCAATTAGTAAAGAACCCTTTAGATTGTGTGAAGCTTTTTGAACCTTTGAAAAGTTCTTCATGTTCACAAATGTCTTCAGCAAGCAGACAAGGACACAGACATGTTTTTTCTATGGCATCGCTGAAAGAACCCTTTTGTAAGAAAAGAGTGTAGGTCCATCTGCATGTTATCCTGTTCACCTGTGTCTTGTTTATAACCCCAACCAGTTACTGCTCTCAGTTATTGTGTAATGGCTGATTTTACTAAATATCTCATTAATCAGTAGATTAGGAATTGAATAAAAAGGGAAATGTTTTGTCTTTGTACTGCTTTCATTTAAATGCAGGTCAAAGTGGATTTACTGATCATTGTTTTCAGATTTTATTTGCAAACCTACCCAACTTTTTTAGCATTGGGTTTGTATATGAGTGTGTGTGTCTACATGTGTGTGTGTTACCTTGCTCTTTTTTTCTAAGATGAGGGCCTTTACAGTGTTGTAGAGGTAGCGATCTTTAGGAGAGGCATCAGTGAAAACAAAAATCTCAGACAGTGGTGGGCTATGGATGAGGGCCAGCTGAAATAAATAAGCACAGACATAAAAAGAGTCATCAGACTGCAAGTCTGTACCATTAGTACAGTTAAAAATACCCTAAAATGGCAAACAAATCTTGGTTCATGTTGAGAGCCAGCACAAAGTTTAGAAGTGTGTTTGAGACTGGAAGACTGGGGACCGAAGGCACAAACAGTTCCAGTCTTGAAAGTGGAATTTTTTGGCTTTCCACCGTTATACAGGACTTCAACTGTGCAATTGTGCAGGAAATTTGTTGTCATACTTTGAGCTTAACCCCTTAAATGGCCAGTGCCCATTAGCAGGCCCAATGTTTTATTTTTATAACTTAAGAATAGCTCAGCTAATTTGCATTAAAATCCCTGTACTTACAGAATAATACATTTTAGTATGTAATAAGCCTGAGATTTTTAGATAAGGGGTTAAAAAGACATGTTTTCAATGGGAGACAGGCTAGGCTGTTGAAATAAGCACTGATGTCCCTGAAAAAGACGTTGTCTGAAAGGCTTTTAAACTTTACACTGGTAGCAATCTGGATGGTTCTTTGGTCCTGAGAACATTATTAAGATTTAAACACTTATTAGTTCCACAACAGGGACATTTCACCTCCGCATTTAACCCATCTGTGAAGTGAAATACCACAAACACACTAGTGAGCACACACACACACACACACACACACACTAGGGGGCAGTGAGCACACTTGACCGGAGCGGTGGGCAGCCCTATCTGCAGCACCTGGGGAGCAGTTGGGGGGTTAGGTGCCTTGCTCAAGGACACGTCAGTCACATACCATCAGCTCTGGGGATTGAGCCGGTAACATATTGGGGTAAAGAAATGAAACATAATATATAATATAAAAAGCACTTTTGCACAAGCCGTATTATAAGTAAAATTTTTCCCAATTTTTAAAAAATAATAAAAAATTCCACACTACATACATACTTTAACATACACTGATGTGCCAAAAGTCATGGGACTTTGATTATGGCGGAGACCCCATGAATCCATGGACCAGGCTGATGGTGGTTCCATACTGATGTGGAATGTGTTCTCATGGGTTGAGTCCACTGGTCTACCTAAACATGACATTGACCAGTGACTGATGTGTGTCACTGTTTGGTGATCATTTGCAGCCCTTCATGGACTTCATGTACCCCCCACAATGTTGGAATATTCCAGGTTAATGCACCATGCCATCAGGCCCAGTTGTCCAAAATTGATTTGAGGAGCATTCTGGAGAGTTCTGGCAAATCATGTGGCATTCCCCAAGAACCTGCACCTATAAACACCATGGAACTTTGAATGGCTATCCAGATGGCATGGCTCAACGTCATTCATCCACTTGTGGAATCGATTCCACATCCAGATGCTGCACTTCATCAGGCTAAAGGGGGTCCTACACAATATCCGATCTTGTCCCATGACTTTTGACACGTCATTGTGTTTTCACTTAGAAAATAAACTAAACATGTAATTTGCCTGGGGATATTTAGACTTTTGCATATGACTGTACATCTTGCTCAATTTCTGTTTCCATGGCTACCTGAATGGCAGTGAGGCACATCTCTGGTTCATCTCCTCCACCAAGAGCCATTAAATTCTCCATGAAGCTCTGGAACTCATCAGGGTCATCCGTCTCCAAAACTGGACCTACATCTAAAAAAAAATAATAATAATAACGCTCTATATGTGCTACATGATACTACTATGGCCATTTGCCATAATTTGTTATAATTTTCTGCATAACTCAATTGTTGTTATATAAACAAAGTCATTCAGAGTAGTATGATGTGAAATGGTGCATTGTAGAGAAACACACTGAGCCAGAATTGTACACAGTGCTAGTGATAGGAACCAGACATCTGAACACACCGCATGCACGCCTACACCAATAATTGAGTTAGAAACATGTCTTTGTCCAAAAGCTTCCCTCAAAACTAGCATAAAACAATGTCTCTGGCTTAAGACAATGTATTTGTAACCATTGTGTACAATAACTTTGTAATGGAGCTTTTGGAGGCCTTAAACTCTTCAGACATCCACCACTGTGATCAACTCTGGCTCAGTAAGTTTCCTTTGAAGGCATTTCACATCAAACCACTGTGAGTGGCTTTGTTTACATCTTAACTATTTTGTTATTTAGTGATATTGAAAAATTGATGAACCCCCTGTTAACTGCCTTCATAGAAGGAGTTAACCTCAGTTGCATTTGTTAGGTTTTTGAAGCTAAAACTCTCCTTAGTTTAATATGCTTCATGAGACAGGTGGCTAGTCACAAAACTAATGTACACAAAACTCAAAGGCTGTTTATATAAATGTGTCAAGCCAGTATTTGTACTAAAAGTCATCACATTGCTTGCACGCAAGTCTGCTGTGGATTCCAGAAAACCGTTTGTGTCAAGGGGGGGCTCTTACTTGGGTCGTGGAAAGGGACCAGAAGGAAAGTCCCGGGCAGGCCAGGAGCTTGATTACTGGCCCGTGCCTGAACGATGGACAGGACGCGCATGCGTGCAGCTGTGATCTCCTCAAACATGCTGCCTGTTGTGTCTATGACAAAAACCAGGGCCGGCGGCTGCTGGACACTGAAGAGCCTGGAAGAAGCACACATGATGCGGTGCAGAACAGCAACAGCTCAGAGCATTTCAGCTGAATTTGATTTGATTATGTTAAATCTAGTTATGGCCGGTCAAATCCAATTAAATCCAGGACACTGTCAGGTCAGTGCAATTGTGCATTATTTTAGACCAAAGCTTTTCCATTTAGAATTCAATTCAAAGGATTCAATTCAAAGCTTGTGACTCAAGGCTTACAGAGAACACACACATGTGCTAGGGTAAAATAGGATTTATAATACTGGTTATCATTAATAACCATCACTACTTTTAAACTGTCCATAAACATTTTACAGGGATTGTCTCATTGTAAAGAAAATTATATGGTTTGGGTGGAGATGCAGCCCAGAGTAGGATTCCACTTAGAACCCTTAAATGTTCTGAAATGGCCCTGCAATCAATGCCCGCCTGTAAAAGTTCAATTCAAAAATATGCAAAGATTGCATTAAATAAAATGTATTGCTTTTTTACCCTATACACTAGATTGGTGGTTTTTGATGGATTCTTAGACAGGTGGTTCCCAAGCTACTCCTCGGGGACCCCCAGACTGTCCCCATGTTAGGGGCGCCAAAATGTCGACCTCTGCCTTAGATCATAAATTTTGGTCCTGCCAAAAGTTGGCCTCTTTCTAGGTATTTGGTATTCAGTGGTGTGATCTTTCTTGACCCTGAATGAACTTAGAATAGCTGCTGTTTGTTTTGTTGTTGTTTTTTATAGTTAGTGTTTATTATACTATTTTTTGCTAGATTTAATTCTATGTATGTTGTCCTGTTCGTATCTATTACAAATTAAAAGAAAATATTTTCTATCATGGATCATGGAGATCATGGAGATGTCTTTAGAAAGTTGATGTGTTTTGACCTCTGACCTGAGGAAACTCTTGGGCCCCACCTCATCCCGGAGGTCTCGGAGCACTCTGAAGGTTGCCGTGGTTGCGAGCTGGGCAGCCTTTTTATGGAGGTAGTGGTGGGGGGAAAAGAGAGGGGAGGTGCTGTCCTTATTAATGCCACCCTCAGCTCCTTGGTGGCGACTGCTGTCCAGAACACCACCATGACTGCACTTTCCTGTAAGACACCAACATCCTGAAAGCTCATATCTCTCAAACTACACTGAAAAATTGAGTAGGCAGCTCAACAACTAACACAGCTGATTATACAACTGTTTTGAGGTTACTCAACTTGGAAGAACATGTCTGATAAACCTGAGTAAAATCCGATTCAATATGGTTTAACTAACTGAGAGCATAAGTAACAAAAGTTAGAGTTAGCAGAACTTTTAACTAAGAATTGGGTGAGTTGGGTGAACTCTAGGATCCTCAAGTGGAGTTAACTCAAGAAAAGATGTGCAATCAATAAGCTAATAATTTGAGGTTGAGGCGACTTTCTTTTTAGCAGTGTAGCCACCTTGTTAAATGGTAGAAAAAGAGGTTGTTTGCGCAGGTTGTTGTTGAGGTGGTTTAGAGCCAGGCTCAAGTCACCAATGTACTGATTGGCAGAGTTACTGCTGCACCACTGAGAAGCACAGGCAAAAATGGGAAAAATACCTCAAGGAATGGGTTTTAAAAAACTGGCAGGAAAGGCAGACAAAGGGGATGCTGAAAGCAGTGTGCTCAAACAAAGGCTGAGATAGAAAAATTAAATAAAAGATTGCTGGCGGCCAGCGGTGCAGGCTGGGCCTTTACAGATTTGCTTCCATGGTTTCCAGCATATATGGTTTCAACGTATATAATGGCTTTATATTTTGATAAAAATGTTTCTTGGCCAAAGCAATACTTTAAAATAAGTTTATGAAGAGTGACAGGTTGAAGGTTATTAAAGAAAATATGGTGCTGCCATTGTTGGATTACTTAACATGTAGATTTGTAGCTCTTTTAATCTTTGCATTTGTCTATAGCTTTGGGCTTGGCCGTCAGTAAATGTACCTTTAGGTTTGGCTGGATAATCGCTGAAGTAGCCAGTGGTCAGTAGAGGCTGTGGTGGACCCCTGACTAACTCTTCCAGAAGATTGTTATAACAGCTGAAGCGGTGGCATCCAGCACAAGTAGGCGTGTCCTCTGAAACCAACAAGTTCAACAATCGGTTAAGGCCGTGCTGCCTATGCTTTGGTTGCTATAAAAGAAAAAGCAGCATTATCGAGTCAACTGGGGATAAACAAAAAAGCTAAAACATGACATCTTTGTCCTGTTGAGAGACAACTAGAATAAAGTAAATGGGCATTGTTGGGTTGGATCTGTTAGCCATTTTTTTTTACTTTTTTATGTCTTGTCATCACAGTTCAATGCCCATATAGAGGTCTGGCTGGACACCAAAGTACTGTGGAATACCTCGTAGTGCAGGTAGTTGTAGCAATGTGGATAACACCATAACATTTCACACAGAAGATGAACGGTTCGATTCCCTGTCCAAGCAAGCATGACACTGCTATATCATTCTGACTCCTTGGGCTATACTCCTAAAGCTACATGATTCTATTGTTGTAAGTCACTCATTAAACATAGTGTAAACATCTGTGTACACATACAACTGCTGCCTGGGTTTTTAAACTGTTTATTAACTAAAGCCATTACTGTTATGCATGCAAGTCTTTGAATTGTCATACAAATCAGGCCATTTCACCTGTAGCATAGCTTACCTGGGGCCACAGGTACTGCAGGCTCCTTGGGGTGCAGCAAGTGAAGGTACTCAGAATATTGTCCCATTTCCACCCAGTTACTGTGACTATAAAAATCCTACATACACATAAAAATGAATAGAGATTTCCAACCACTGGTTTTATGATTAGCCTAAGCAATATATACAAGGAGATGATACTTGCCATTTAGAAATAACAAGGCCTTGTTTGTAACATTAGTGTAAAACACTGTTTAATTTATAATTCTTGTGATTAAGAAAGTTTTATACTTGTGATTAAGAAAGTTTATTATATTTAGTTAACATTAGTGATCAGTGCAATAAACCATCTCAATAAGTCTCAGTAAGTATCTATCTGGTTAAGGCACTGGTGAGGTAGCTCACAATAATACTGGGTAAATGTTTGTTAGCACAAATTGTATCAAAGAAGGCACACTGTAGTTGCATGACTAAATAAGGATGGATAATATCACCCTTTTAGTGTTTTCTTAGCTATCTAAGTAGCTAATGTGGTAAGCAATGAAGAAAGAAAGCTAATCTTACCTCAACAACGAGCATAAATCTAATTCTTTTATTTTGAACGGACAATAGAAATTTACAGTAGCTATGAGGTTGGGGATGCACCTAACCATAACCTTAATGTATCCTACCTCACTAAACACTAGTTTAGGGCAGCATACCGAGTTTCCCAAGGCCTTGTTGTTCTCGGAAGTCCTACGTGCCAAGGGTGCTATATTCCCAGGGTCCTGTGTTTCTTCAGCTCTTTATACAATATATCATACTTCAGTATGATTAAAAAGTTGAAAAAGGGAACCTTATATAAGAGTTCCTAAGGTTATGGTTTGGGTCTCGGGGTCACTAAAGGTTCTATCGGTTCGAAAGGGTTCTATATAGCACCAAAAATCTTTCTTCTGTTCTTCTGTTGTTAGGATGCTAGCTGTGATACAAAAGAAGTGCTATCTAGAACCCTTTTCAAAGAGGTTCTATGTAGAATCATCTACAGCACATTCTACACCTGCAGAACCCTTTCATAGTGCAAAAAACCCTTAATCATGCAAAGGGTTATTTGAATGCACATGGTTCAACCATAAGTTTTAAGTCTGTAGGCACGTTCTGCACCTGAACAAGTTGGGACTGACAAATGGCACCATGGGAACATGTCACTGAGTGCGACCCTGGAAATTTAGGATCCTGGAAATATAGAACCCTGGGAACATAGGGCTGTTTCCAAAATCACAAAGAAGGAACACAGTGCCTGTTAAATGTAGGGCCCTGGAAACAAAAGGCTGTTGTCTAGACATTTCAAATGGGAAACAATGGGCCCAGAGGACATATAACCCTGTAAACCTTGGACCCTGGGACCATAGGGATGACCTTTTAGATAGATAAATTGATTGGAACCATTCACCCAGTCTGGAGCCACTTTTGAGGCTTTGCCCAGCTTGGGGCTTGGTTTGTGGGGCTACAGCTGGATATTACCACTCTACATATATACATACCTGTAAGGAGTGAAAAAGCTGCCCCAGGCTGTGTCTTGCTGCCTCATACTCCTTCTTCTGGATCAACAAAATGGTCTGCTTCCAGAAATCCCGTAGCATCTGTGTGGCTTCTTCTACTCTTTCTGAGTCAAAGTGATACACCGGGTCAGATCGAGTGGAGCTCAGGAAGTCCATGGCAGCATTGGCACTGACCACCTCACCCACAGTCTGCCAGAAGGCCCTACCCAAGCCTGCCTGTGGACCACAGGTACAGGTGAGTGAGTCAGCATATAAAGTCTGCTTGAGACATTGAATCACAGTGTATATATTTCATCAGTGGAAGCTTTACATCCATCATTTTGTTCAATAAAGAAGGAGGATGATGGGTGATTTTGGTACAGTAAGCAGCTGAGGAAAGTAGAATTTGAGTTGTTGTGATTGTGGCAGTGTTTTTACAACTATTATATATAATTATATGTGCCATTATGTTCCTGTGAGTTGGCTTTTAGAAGCATTACACTCTGCATTACACGACATCTGGGGATGTATTACAGAGAATTCTTAAGTCTGAAATTTGCTATGTTTTCATGGCAACTTCAGTTAAGACTGAATATAGTCTATTACAGATCAACAGTTCTTAAGTCTATAATAATTTCTTATTTCCAGATAAGAAAACGGTTATCCTATGTCATAAATATTAATATCTTAACTTTAAGATAAACCCCAGAACATCTTAACATCTGTTTTAATTATCCATTCTTATTGTTTTATGCAGTCATAGGCATCACAATACACTATAACCAGCATAATGACGCTACATTTATCTACACTAAAAAAGGTGCTTTGACTTGTGAGTTTTTTTAACTGCATTTAAAGAGTTTCTGATTCTGCAGACACGATCTCCACTGTGCCCTCTTATTACTTTCAGGTATTATTGTTGATGATACAATATTACAGTGATGGTGGTGAACAATGAGAAGACAGAGCTGAACCTGTGTCTGTTCATTAGGAGGAATAACGTAAGCGTGCTTGGCTAAAGCGTTTGGGAAATGGAGACTGAAACTGGAGACAACAATGCTATGATAAACTTTACTAAGTGCTGACACATTATTAACTTTCAGTTTATCACAATTTAGTTTTATTTGACTTTCTTTACATCAGTAACGGTAGCTAATGTTAACTGTCTTACTAACTAACTTGATTGCATGTGTACGTTTCAGCTGTGCATGTATGGTTGGTTGCTAGGTAATAGGCATGATAGTTGATTGTCGACTTAAATCGGGCAAGTTAAGATTTCCTAACTTGAGATACTATTACTACTATACTATAATAATAATCATAAAATAATAATAATAATAATAATGGTGATTGTTATTATTATTATTTATATAATAATAATTATTGTTATTATTATTATTGTTGTTATTTATATAGCGCTTTTGCTGGTGGCAGCTCAAAGTGCTTTACAGAGAGGTGATAAAACAGTTATACAAGAAATCATTAATATTTATTTAGCATCAGCTTAGAAAAGATGCTTCATGATAAGACATGATTTTTAAATTAAGATCAGATTTGCTTCTTAAAAATGAATTTGTGAAAAATATTATCTTGACCTGTCAGATTTTAAGTTAAGGCAAAAAGATAAGAATGTTCTGTAATATGGCCCCAGGTTCCTATTGCCACTACTATGAAAAACTGGAATGGAAAAATGGAAAAATGGAAACTTGTTCTACATCTAATCACTACAAATGACTACATTCTAATGATTAAATTATGTGGACGTTTTGGAAAATCTGTGAAATTCCTTTTCAAAGCCAAAAGGATGTCCATATAAGTTCCATTGTGCTGCTTCATCTACCTGACTGCTGGTGTCCTTCTGGAATCCGTCCATACTGCTCAGTGTCTCCATAGTAACATTGACGAGGGCTTGCTCTGTCATGTACTGGTGTGTGTATGAGTCCCAGGACAGGGTCAGCACTCGAGACCAGAAGTTGGGCAGGAAGGCCCAGCAAATTGACGTACAGTGAATCAAAAGAATGAAGAGGATGACTTCTGCACAACCTTTACCCATCGCTCCACACTCACTGTGAACCAGTTTATCACGTGTCACATCTGTAGTTAAAGGAAAGGTATCAACATCAGGTTGTCACAGAAAGCAGGTTACACTTTAATTCAAAGTCCTTATGTATAAGATCCCTACTTATCAAATCAGTGCCTGTATTTACCCATAAGCATTCATAAATGTCTGTACAAGCAATATACACTAAAACAAAGGTGCCAAACATTTTCCTTGTGCCACAGATGAACCACTTCTTGTTCCATAAAAAAACCTTTAATTGATTGTTTAGTAATGCTTCCTATGACTGTCACATTTGTAAACCTCTACAAACACATATATAATATGTTATAATGCATTCATAAGGCATTATAAACATGGTTATAAATAATTTTTAAAAATGTATTGCACTTAATTACTATTGGAGTGAAGGTCTGGAGAGTGAGAGGTGAGATAGCAAGTGTACAACTGTCATTGCAATTTGTTCCCTCACTGGTTCTAATGTCAGGTGCTAGAACCCTTCACTCTGCATCATTACACTACACTACAGTACTGAATGCTCCTTTCTGTTAGCATCATATTGGATATGCAGTGCCAGGCTAACAGTGGTGTACATTAACAGTGGTGTACATTGACTTTCCTCATTGAGTAAAACACTGATGGCAGCACTAGTTTAAACTCTAACATTTGAAGCATGTAATGAGCTTTATTGTGTGTGTTTTAGTGTTTCAGTAAATTCTTCAACTTGAAGCCTCACTCTTAACACTGGAGGAGGCTTTAGTACAGTATGCTTTACTTTACTTAGAGTGGACAAATACAACTTATAAGCTCTTATAATTTGTTAGGAACAATGCCTATAATGCATTATGTTCACAATTCATAATGCATAATAAGCATGGCTATAACATGTAATGCATTTTTATACATGTGGTAACACTTTCCATGAATGTCATGTTTGTAAGCATCTATAAACACATTTAGAATATAATGCATTCATAAGGCATAATAAGGCATAATAATGCATTCATAAGGCATGTTTGTAAATATTTCTAGAAATTAATTACACTGACTTTATAGCCATGTTTATTATAAGTTATGCATTTTTAATATAATGCATTTTAAGTAGTGTTAATAGCATGCTGTACTTTCAGTACCAAAGAAGTCAGTCCCAGCTTGGAGAGTGTGAAGTAAAAGCAAATACAAAGTTTATCTACCCCCTGAGATTTCCGATATTTTATTTGAGCGTAAAGTCACTGTGGAGCGAAGGCCTGGTGAGGGAGAGGCTAGATAGTAGCATGCTGACATTGTAATTTGTTCCTTCACTGGTTCTAACCTTAAGCACTAGAACCTTTCACTCTGTAACATCAGTACACTACACTACAGTACTGTAATGCTAATTTCTGCTAGCATTCTATTGGATATGCAGTGTTATGTTAGTGCCAAGCTAACGGTGGTGTACATTGACCTTCCTACATTGGGTAAAGCACTGATGGCAGCACTAGTTTAAAAACTGACATTTGAAGCCTGCAATGTCTCTCCTACTGTGAACCATCATGCCTACTTAGATCACAAGGTGCTGGTTTATTACTTGTTTAGAATTAATAAAGTTACATTAGAGGGGAGAGCCTTCTCATACAAAGCCCCCCAGTTTTGGAATAATTTTACTGTTAATGTTTGGGACACAGCCTCAGTTTTTAAGTCTAGGCTAAAAACTTACTTTTATAGTCAAGCCTTTATTGATTAGTCTTCCCTGTCAGATCTAGACCTGCTGGAGTCTCTGCTGCTCTGTTAACACTGTAATCTGTGATCAGTCACTCATTGCAGAACTAACTCTGTGTTTTTTTCCCTTTCTTTGCTGTGTTGAACAGCTGCCAATCCTGTGCATTTGATACTGTTGCCTCTTCTGCCTTGATGCCCACTGCTCGCTAGCCTTCTGCACTGGCTTGACCACCATTGAGCTCCACCCTCAAATGCTGCTGCTGCCACTGCATAATCATAAACTAATCAAATTAACTACTGCCCCACCTGTTTATCCCACTATAATACAATAATACTAACAATGTTTGCTATCTGGTGTTGACCAGAGGAGGATGGGTTCCCCTTCTGAGTCTTGGTTCCTCTCAAGGTTTCTTCCTCCTGCCCTTAGGGAGTTTTTCAGTGCCACTGTCACCACTGGCTTGCCCATTGTTTGGACCCAGATTCTCTTTCTGTAATGCTGATTTTTCTGTAAAGCAGCTTTGTGACAACACCTGTTGTACAACTAAAAAGCACTGTATAAATACATTTTGCTTGCTTCAGTAAAATATTTCAGCAAATATTTCAACTTGAAGCGTCACTTTTAACATTGGAGGGGGCTTTAGTACAGTATGCCTTACTTAGAGTGGACAAATACAACTTATGAGCTCTTATCATTTATTATGAACCATACTTATAATGCATTATGTTAACAATTCATAATGTATAATACGCATGGCTATAATGTGTAATGCATTTTTATAAGTATTTACAGCCTTATGATGCCTTATGAATGCATTATAATATGTTATGAATGTGTTTATAGATGCTTACACATGTGACATTCATAGAAAGCATAACCATAAATGTTAATGGCTATGTTTATAATGCCTTATGAATGCACTATAACATGTTATGAATGTGTTTATAGATGCTTACAAATGTGACAATCACAGAAAATGTTACTGATTGTTCATTAAAGAGATACTTGTGAATGAGTTGTGTAAGTACAAATAACTTTTGTTAATCTTTTTAATGAACCTCTACATAAATGTTCTATGTGCTCTAAAAAATAATGGTTCTTAAATTGGATGTTTGGTATTGAGCCTTGGTCTTCAAAAGAACCAACCATCAAAATGTTCTTTAGAGAACCAAACTTGCAAAATCCCAAAGAATCCTCTTAACAGTGTAGATAAGTTATGTTTAAAAGTGAATAGTAACTAGATATATTTACCCAGTGCCATTGAATTAAGTAGAGACTATTTTAAGATGCTAATATTTATATTGGAGTACACTTAAGAGTCTACTTTTCCCTCAGCTCTGCTTTATTCCCGGCTTTAATGTCTTACTGTTCAGCTGGTTCATCACTTGTGCTGCTTTGCTTTTGCTTACACCTTTTACTTTCATGTTTTATCGCTTTGTTTTAAACCAAAATTATCAAGAAAGAGAAAAATAGTCCCTTACAAACTTAAGTTTCTATGCTGATAGATTTCAATGCGGTTCAACAGGCAACTCAGAACTGGAGGAGCTATGTATATGTTTACCATCATTTCATTTAAGCATTATAATAATAACATATTCTACCTGAGACAGACTTTGGGCAACTCTACCTGCATACTACCATGTACTAAGAAGCCTACATTCATAGTTCATAGTAATAAATGTGCTTATATCTTTGTTGCTTGGTAACTACTGCTTTCTAAGCACACTTACAAACTCTATGAATGCTAATGCCTTATAAAGATGTAATAACATGCTATAATTATTTCTTTGATGACTTAGAAACATGTAACAAAAGCATCACTATCCATTTTAATGCTTATTTAAAAAAATAATGAACAGCACATAATTATAAAGCGCCTATAATATTTATTAACCCAATAAAACATAAGTGTTTTGCTGCTGTTGGAACAAAACCTTGCAGCTCTTTTTAGTCATTTTTCAGTTTTTGACATAATTTGAGTGCGATTGTGGTTGTGTGTAAATTTCATGTGGAATGGACCAACAGAAATGATCCAAAATGATGTGGAAAAAAGTCCATTGACTAACATTAAAAATAATGTTTTTTCTTTCTCCTGTAAAGTTATCATTTCAGAGATATGAGGTTTTGTTCCGACAGTAGTGATTTACTTGATTCAAGTAAAGTGGTAAAATTTTTAGGCCGTTCAAATTTGAATGGTAACTGTGACGTGTACTGTGTCTGTTTATCAGTGAGACCTCAATAATATAATAATACAATTTCATTTATAGTTGCAGATTCAGCTGCAAGGTTGCGAGGTTTATTGGGTGCTGCTCACGTATTCAGGCCACGTTTGGGCATTGTAGGATAAACAAATGTTCACAAATGTTGTTCTTACTGTATAAAACATTTGAGCTCACTTGCAAAAACAATAAAGCACCTTATAATTTATTCATAACAAAGATACAGTAAGTAAAACATCAATCACTTGAAGCAGTGAAGGCATTTTAAAAGTTTATAATGCATTAATATGTATTATATAACTATGCATAGACCAGTTTCAATTTAAAAGGCATTATAATGCATAGTGACACCAAGTAGGTTGTTCTACAGAAACGTCCAGTTTTGTGTCCCTAGCATTTACAGATACATTACACTTGAAAAACATGTTATGGTTGCAATTTATTTATATTTTAAAATAAAGCAAGTTATTTTAACAAATATACCTTGATTCTCAATTTATCAATATTGGTTTTTGAATCATATAGAAATCCACATAAGTGCTCGTCCTCACAGTCATGTGCAAAGGGTGAAGGCATATTTTGAGGTAAAAAAAAAAAAACAAAACATGTTTTTCTGCCATTTTAACTACAATACTCTATATATGACTATGGAATACATACATTAAATGACAAATAAAACAAATAAATATAACAAAGTATATCATTAAAGTTGTGGTCCCCAGGAGACGTGCCACTGGTATTACCGCATAACAAAAATTCTCCTATTTTGAAATAACAGTCACACTGATGACATCACTTGACCTCCTTTTACCTGTTTTATGAGGATCTATGAAGAAAAGCACATGGTGAGTCCACTGTGTCTTTCAGTTATCAAAGATTTTATCATTTAGCTTATGATCTCATATGAAGCTGAAGTCACTGGTGTGACCTACTTTGTTCTGCTAAATATTTTTGTGGATATTCCATGATTGACAACATGTGGTTTGATGATCTAGCAGACATGTTGTAAAATAAATTTTTCATTAAAAATGTCTCTGGTGTTACTTTTCTTATGTGTAACACCAATGACGATACATAACACCAGTGACTCCTATGGAGAGACAGAAACGTGGACGTTTCTGTAGAATGACCCAAATAATTAATTAATGTTCACTGTTTGTGCATAGGGAGCATTATTCAAGTTTACAAAGCATTGTTACCAAGTTAGTAAGCACAAATATCATGGCTCATGAATACAGACTTAATAGAAAGTGTTACCAATTTTTTCTTCTTTCGTTTATTTGTTTTTGTCTTGTATATTTAGGTTAGCCACATGTCCGTTCACTTTAAACTGTGCTAAAAGGAACACAAATAAATGAAACTGTGCCAGTCAGGTTGAGGCAAACGTTCCCCACAAGCCATTGTCAGCAAATCTGACTTTGCTAGTCTAGCAGAGTGCTAACCTGTGGTTTAGTCAGCCGAGCTCTCTTTCAGATCATGTCAGTCTGCACAGGATGCGGTGAGACTGTGAGCGTCTGTGAGGGGGGAAAACAGAGGAGAAACTGAGGGAACTGGCTGTAGCTCTTCACCATGGTCTTATCTAGAGCCACTGCTGGACTTATCAATCATGCCAGAGCTCGCTGTGTGTGAGTGTGTGTGTGTGTGTGTGTGTGTGTGTGTGTGTGTGTGTATGTGTAAGTGTCTCTATGGTTGTATGTTTGTGCGTGTGTGTGTGTGTGTTTGTGTATGTTTGTATGTGCATGTGTCTCTATATGTGAATGTTTGTGCATATGTATGTGTGTGTGTATATGTGTCTCTGGTATATTTATGTGTCTCTGTGTGTATGTATTTGTGTATTTGTGTTTTGTGTGTTTGTGTCATGTGAGTGTGTTCAAGTGTCATGTGTTTGCTTTTTGTGTTTGTGTTATTTATGCATGTTTGCATGTTTATGTTGTGTGTATGCTCGTGTGTGTGTTTGTGTGTATGTGTGTGCATGCATGTGTTACTGTTTGTATATTTGTGTGTGCGTCATTTTGTGCCTTTGTCTCATGTGTGTTTGTGTTATGTGTGTATGTTTGCGTTGTGTCTGTGTTGTGTGCGTGTGTATTTCTGCGTGTGTACATGTGTGTGTATGTGTGTGTGTGTGTGTGTGCACAAATGGGTTGTTGACATTAAATCATTGGTGCAGTGTGGTTTAATTCAAATCCAGGCAAAAGAGCAACCATAATAATATTAAACGACTTTATTAAGAAAAGTGTGTGAACTGAATTCTCTGACTAATGTGTTTCTGTCTGAAAGGTTCAGTTTTCTTGACAGATTGATTACAATTAAAAATACTGGCACAGAAGTATTTAAGCATCCCAGTTGTAAAGATCATTTACATGTTTATTTATTCTCACATTTATAATTTTTTAGGTGGTTACTATTTACCAAATAAAGCCTGTTTACACTTGCAGGATGTCCATTAAATTCACTCAAAGCATCATTTAAAACCATTTAAAACAGCGAATGTTGACCAAAGTGCAGCCCAATCTGATCATTAAAATATATTGACGTTTTCGGGCCTAATATTTGATAAATAACAGGTTGAAATCACTGCTAGTTCTAGCATCCAAATGAACACCAGTGATGAAAATATATGCAAAATATCTGATCACTATTTCATATATGTATAGATAGATAGATAAATAGATACCACTGTCGGAATGAAACCTTGCATCTCCAAAATGTTAACTTTGCAGGAGAACGAAAAAACACACTTTACTTTTAATGTAAGTCAATGGAACTAGACATTTTTCCAGGTCATTTTGAGGCATTTCTTTTGGTCCATTCATCATGAAATTTACAAACAATATAAAGCACAGTAGGCATTTTTAAATTATGTTAAAAACTGAAAAACAACAAAAATGGAAATACAAGGTTTTCATCTGATAGCAGCGACATAATATGTGAATAAAGTGTATAAATAAGTAAAAAAATATTTAAATGATATGGGGGTCTAAAAATGACGGTGGATTTAGCTGAAGGTGTAAATGAAACTGTATTGACTTTGCAATGTTAGAATTAATTATAATAAATTCTCATTTGGCTTAAATCCCAACATAATCCATTTGTTGTAAAGTCAGAGACTTACTGGCTTTAGCTTTATTCATTGAATTTGTGCTTATAACACCATGTCTGATATGTACTTTCTGATTTATAATTTGATTGAATGGGATACAATGGAGTCTCTATGCAATTTCCTGTGGCCGATTCATAAGAAAGAGTTCTTCAAACACAAGCCGAACTACATATATAGTGCATGTACAAACAAACCTGACGCTTGCAGTCGCACCTGCGCTTCACATAACATGCTGCAATTAATAGATTCATCTTACCTTTCATTCTGCGTTTGCTTCTTTATTCTAACCGCTCCAATCAGTGATCGGCTGGGGCTTTTGTCACAAGACTGCTCAGACAAACCGAAAGCTCACATGTGAGGTCTTCTTGGTTTTTTTCAAAGCCACAGATTGTGTTTTGATTGTTGCATCACTTTTGATGCTGTTCCGTAGTTTCTGCAGCTCAGTTGAGTATTCTGAAGAAGCGTCACAGTTGTGAAGGCAAGGGACTTGGATGGGCGTAGGTTGCGTCTGGCTGGAAGATGGAAAACCACATGGAAGTCCCCAAAGCCCCTCTCCCTACTCTTTCTCCCCCTCTGTTCTTCTTGCCCCATTATAGCATGGTACACTTGTTCCGTACAATAGGCCTGAATTCATTAAGGGTCTGTATGTATAGGCCGAGGCCTCCCTGCCTTTCAATCTCATTCTTTTCTTCTCTAAGTAAAAAGGAAGCATGCATGCAGTTCTCTGGTGGCTTCTTCTTCAAAGTATCATGGGAGGTTGCTATCCAACCCAACTCATTAGCATTAGAGTGTGTATAAAGTTGTGGAGGATTACACACCTTTATCTGTATATTCTTTAAAATAAAGGTATCTATGGGTGTCTATGGTTATCTCAAAATACTTTTATTTATTTCAAAGCATTGCATTATGTAGAAGATCTTAAAACTTCATAAACATGCATTGCTGTGCAAAGGTTTCAGGCAACTAACCCATATTTTATAGGGCCTTTTTTAGATGTGCGACATGAAATGTAAACAAAATGTACTACAGATGTCTGGAGAGGCCATGGACTGCTGCTATCATTTTCTGGATTGTTATCTTTATATAATAAAATAACTAACAAGATAAGTAACATGACAATTCTGTTGTCTTTAGAAAACAAGATAAGTAACTCATTATTTCAAGATAACAACTTTGTTATCTTGAAACTACAAGATAATTAACTAATTAACTTAACAATTTGCTACCTTGATATGACAAAATAGTTACCTTGAAATGACGTTACTTATCTTATATCAAGATAACAAAAAATGATCTTGAGATACAAGATAAGTAACATGTTATTTATCACATGTTATCACATGTATAACATGTTATACAAAGATCATTTTTGTTATCTTGAGACAACAAGGTAATTTTGTTACCTTGATAAAACAAAACATAACTTATTATAACAAAAATCTTGAGAGAAGATAAGTGTAACACAGGGGGAGCGAGGAGGTGGACGCATGCGCTGAGATAAGCGACTTTTATTGAGGGCAAATCCAGGGTCATAGTCCAAACAGTCTAGGGTCATTGAGCCAACATGGACTGTTCGGGGGGGGGCAGACATGACAAACAAACAAGAATCAAACAACCCGAGAATACATACAGCCAACAAACAAGCATCAAACAAAGACCAACGAAAACTAGGAGCAAACACAGGGCTTAAATAATCACAGGGATGAAGAGGGACAGGTGTGAAACAGGTGAAACGAATCGGGGTGGAGTCACTAAACAAGGGGCCTGGACCAAAAAAACTAAACAAAGAAAACACGTGGACTATCAAAAGGTAAACAAAAAGCACATAGGGGAGTGGGAGGAGCCAAGCGTGACAATAAGTAACATGTTATTTTAAGATAACAATTTTGTTATCTTGATATAACAAAATAAGTAACTTGTTATTTCAAGACAACAACTTTGGTTATCTCATGATAGCAAGATAATTAACTTGTTCTTTCAAGATATCTTCAAGATATCCTGAGATCACAAGATATTTAACTTGTTATCTTAAAATAACCACTTTGGTAATCTTGAGATAACAAGACAAGTAACACCTTATTTCACAATAACAATTTTGTTATCTTGTGATCACAAAATAAGTAACTTGTTATTTCAAAGATAATAATTTTGTTATCTTGTGATCACAAAATAAGTAACATGTTATTTCAAGATAACAACTTGTTATCTTGAGATCACAAAATAATTAACTCATTATCTCGTAATAACAATCCTGAAAACTACCTCATGACCTCTCTGGACGTTCCTATATATCAGTCTCAAAGATAATTAACAAAATCAGTGTATTTTGAGATACAGATGATGCTGGAAAATGGTCAAGGAAAAATGAATTATCATGGTTTTGGTACACAAATGATATAAGGGGTAAAATAAAATACATAAATGTGGCACATTATGATGTTCAGTATACAACAACAGAGACCCCAGACTGTGTAGTAGCTGAAATGTTAAAGCAAGGAAGACTGCAAACAGTTCCACTTTCCAACTATAACAATAAGTATCCTCCATTCTTTAATGATTACTGGATGATTTTGTAAAAAAAACAGTGGTTAAAGTGCCCCTGCATGGTTAGAAATAAAGGGTCTGTTCAGGTACATTTTTCATTCATGAAGGTACAAACCGTGTAATTGTTCCCTCAAAGGTACAACAGTGACAGTTAAGGTCCCAGTGACAGTGTAGTACCTTTATTTCTGAGAGCGTGTCCCAAATTGTTTGGAACATGTTGCTGGCATCAAATTTAGAATAAGCATGTTAACAGTCTATTAGTTCAAACATTAAATATCTTTGTGTGTGTGTGTGTGTGTGTGTGTGTGTGTGTGTGTGTGTGTGTGTGTGTGTGTGTGTGTGTTTAGGGGAAGGGTTAACAGTGTGAGTAAATAGTGAGTAGAGGGTACACAATGAAAGCTAACGTGTGGTATTTCAATAGGAAGAAGTGAATGGACCAGAGCAGATCACAGCAGCAATAGGACTGGAGAATAAAGCAGTAGCTGGACTGAGGCTATGACTCAGCATCTGAGCATAAAAAGTTAGACTTACCAGTTACTGGACCTGCTAGATTTCTCATACATACAGTAATATGCTTCAGTTTTGACAGCCTTGCTTAGATTACATTTTGTTTATTTTCTATGTGGAAATTAGTTATTTCTTATACACACACACACACACACACACACACACACACACACACACACATATATATATATATATATATATATATATATATATATTTTTTTTTAGTTTTATCTTCTATAGGGAACATACACTAAATTGCAAAAAGTATTCACTCACCCATCCAAATCATTGAATTCAGGTGTCCCAGTCTTTTCCATGGCCACAGTTGTATAAAACCAACCACCTAGGCCTGCAGACTGCTTCTACAAACATTTATGAAAGAATGGGTTGCTTTCAGGAGCTCAGTGAATTCCAGAATGGTACTGTGATGGGATGCCACCTGTGCAAGTTCAGTCGTGAAATTTCCGCACTTCTAAAGATTCCACAGTCAACTGTCAGTGGTATTATTATAAAGTGGAAGCGATTGGGAACGACAGCAACTCGACCACGAAGTGGTAGGCCACATGAAATGACAGAGCGGGGTCAGTGGATGCTGAGGCACATAGTGAGCAGAGGTGGCAACTTTCTGCAAAGTCAATCACCAAAGACCTTCAAACTTCATGTGGCCTTCAGATCAGCTCAAGATCAGTGTAGAGAGCATCATAGAATGGGTTTCCATGGCCGACCAGCTGCATCCAAGCTTTACATCACCAAGCGCAATGCAAAGCATCGAATGCAGTGGTGTAAAACACCACCACTGGACTCTAGAGTAGTGGAGATGTGTTCAATCACAAAGTGTCGGATCACACTTCTCCATCTGCCAATCCGTTGGATGAGTCTGGGTTTGGCGGTTGCCAGGAGAACGGTACTTGTCTGACTGCATTGTGCTAAGTTTAAAGTTTGGTGGAGGAGGGATTATGGTGTGGGGTTGTTTTTCAGGAGTTGGGCCCTTCCTGCTCCAACATTGCTGCGCACCAGTGCACAAAGCAAGGTCCATAAAGACATGGATGAGCAAGTTTGGTGTGGAAGAAACTGACTGGCCTGCAGAGTCCTGACCTCAACCCGATAGAACACCTTTGGGATGAATTAGAGTGGAGACTGTGAGCCAGGACTTCTCGTCCAACATCACTTCCACTTCTGGAAGAATGGTCAAAAATTCCCATAAACACGCTTCTAAACCTTGTGGCAAACCTCCCCAGAAGAGCTGAAGCTGTTATAGCTGCAAAGGGTGGGCCGACATCATGTTAAACCCTATGGATTAAGAATGGGATGTCACTCAGAGTTCTGAACCAGAAATACCTATTCACACTTCGGTCTGCCAGACTTAGGTACAGACGTGTGATGTGTACCCCACTGGTAAAGAACTCTTTCCTCAGGAATAACCTGCAACTACTGTCACTTTAACTGTAGCACATGTTTACAATTGCACTATCGCACTTTACTACTCATTTCTGCTGCAGATAATTATGTTCCTGGCAAGGCACAGCACTATTTATCCATACCACAGTGCAATGTATAAATTACAATTTCTTGATTAATATATATGGTTGTATATACACTCTTTATATTCTTAATGTTATATCTGGCATTCTTAGCGAGGAGCAAAGTAAGCTTTTCATTGTATATAAGGAAACCTGTTTCCTCTGTACATATCACAATAAACACTTTGAACTTGAACTCAAGTTCATATGTGTGTGAAGGCAGACGAGCGAATACTTTTGGCAATATGTTGTACGTCTGTACATTTTGTGTTTATTTGCTTATTTTGACAGACTAGCTGTTTTTTCTACAGGTTTCTACAATCAATCCCAGGACAACATTTGAGCCCTAAATGACCCCTCCATCCCCAATCATATTATTTTGGATTAAAAAAGTTAAAACAATTTAGCAAAACTATATACGGAGTAAACAGCTACTTTGTCCATAAAATAAACTAAATGTTGATTTAAACAAATCAAACAAAGTATTGATTGTTCAGTGGGGTTGAGGTCAGGGCCCTGGAGTTTCTCCACACTAATCAAACCATGTCTATATGGACCCTGCTTTGTGCCCAAGGCGCAGCCATGCTGGAACAGGAAAGGCTCTGCCCCAAACTGCAATAAAGTTGGAAGCGTATAATTGAGTAAAATGTCTTTGGCTGATGCAGCATTAACACATCACCCTTTAATGGAACTAAAAGGCCCAAAAACAGCCCCAGGCCATTATTCCTCCTCCACCAAACTTTACTGTTGGCACTATTCTGGTAGGTAGTGTTCTGCTGGTATCCTCCAAACCCAAATTCATTCCATTGGACTGCCAGCAAAGTGTGATTCATTACTCCTCTGAACACATTTAGTTGTAGCATGCTTTACCCAACTACAGCCGACACTTTGCATTGCACATAGTGATCTTAAGCTTGCATGCCGCTGCTCAGCCATGAAAACTGAAACACCTGAACAAAATTATTGGAATACTTAACCAGTGTTGGACGAAGTACACAAATCTTGTACTTAAAATAGAGATACCCATGGTTAAATATTACTTCAGTAAAAGTAGAAGTCCTCCCTTTAGAACTACACTTGAGTAAAAGTACAAAAGTATTTGCCTTCAAACGTACTTAAGTATTGAAAGTAAAAGTGCTAAAAGACTAATGTCCTACTACTGTTTTTGTAACAAGACTCTTGTTTCTTTAACTGATTTTAGGTGAAAATACTCTAGTATCAGTATCTTGGTAAAGCAATCTTTAATAATGGAATGCCATTAATTAGTGCCGCTGATGTCTATTAACTTTGTCATAAGCGAAAATATGGTGTTGAACCATGTACTTGCACTGGGTCGGTATCACTAGTGCGCACTGTTGTCGCGTGGGTTAGTTAAATATAAGGTAGTGTTAAACCATGTATGTATTCCTAAAATAACCAGGGACTTCCAACATATCACATAGCCCCTAGGAATAGAATTTTAAAACAATCTAGAACACTTAAAACCTACTATTAAAATTTACTACTCCTAGGAACCATTGAGATAGAGAAAGATGTACAACCAGAACCCAATCTAACCCAAACTCCACACGACTCACCCACACTAGTAAAGAAATAATAAATTCGTTTGGGAGGGAACAGAGTATGAGCCAGTGATCCCAACAGGAGACAGCATACTCAAACAAGCAATGTTTTATTTTATACTTTGAGCAAATATATACACACTAAAAGCTAGGTCGTTGCAGTAGATTAATGGGAACGAAAGCAAAACAGGAAAATAAATAAACAAAAACGCAAAACAAAAGAATAATACCAAATAAACCAAAAAAAAAAACACAAAGGGGAACCAAGAATACACAGGAACTAAAAGAAAGGAAAGTCCGGTTCACTGTTTCAATAAAAGAAGTCCATAACGACCAGGGGAATGTAGACACGGCTCCCTTGAGTCTCACCACGCCGCTCTAGGACAAAATAAAAGAAAAGACTGACCAGTAATATGTCCTTTGTGTACTCAAGCTTGGGTTTAAATTAGCCTAGTGGCTACGGAGAGGGTTTCCGAGTGTAGTCAGTATTTAGAGTTAATTAATAAAAGCAATGGCAGTCCAGCACTCCTGGTTCCTTAAAATATACACCACCTGTAAAACAGCTGCTCGTACTCACACAGTTCCGGGTAGTGATCGAAACCACTACCCAGAAATTGCAGCAACACGCCTGTGGTGTATAGGATGACCCTCGGTCTTCTATCCAGCATTCCCTTTGAGCCGCCGCTGACGTCACCGCATGCACACACTCCAGCAGTTCCTCCTGAATCTGCTGCCAGCCGCTGCACTCACACGCCACTCGGACCAAGCCCCTACTGCCGGGTAATGCTGTGCCGAATCCTGCTGGCGTTCTAGCCACGCTCCCGGCTGCTTCCGCCTCTGCTGCACCATCCACACCCGCAGCACACCTGTGCCACCAATCCTTCCCCGGATCTCCTTCCCCGGATCTCCTTCCCCGGATCTCCTTCCCCGGATCTCCTTCCCCGGATCTCCTTCCCCGGATCTCCTTCCCCGGATCTCCTTCCCCGGATCTCCTTCCCCGGATCTCCTTCCCCGGATCTCCTTCCCCGGATCTCCTTCCCCGGATCTCCTTCCCCGGATCTCTCTCCCCTCCTGTAAAAGTCCGCTTTTAAAATAAGAGTCCCCGAGCACCCGCGCTCTTTCCACGCTGATAGGCTGATTAAAGAGACAGTTATTAGGTTCAGGTGGAGATAATCAGATGGCCCCAAAAGAAATCAAAAACACCCAAAATTACACAGCACATGAAAAATTTAAGTAAAACCAAACACTAAAACATATCAATACACACAAACATAAATCCAACAAGTATTTTAAAGATAAATCAAGAAAAATAACACTTTTTTTGACCCGTCTAACACCCCCCCACGCTAAAACATAAGCAGTCCCTGCTATAATTAAGAATTCTCTCTATAACGTACCGGTCTCTGTCCAAAATTAGCACGAGTGGAACGGCGAACAGGAACATTGGCCGAAACCTCATCAGGTACATTCGGGGTTGCAGTCCAAACACTATAGGGAATAAACCCGCCGTCAGCCCCCGTTTCCCTTTCCTCCTGCTGGCTCTGTTTAGGACCACTGGGCTTAGACAAACACTGTTTTAAGGCATTCCTATGGAACTGGAATAATCCTAATGGTGTAGCAAATGCAGTCTTTGGTTGATCATCTGGATGTACACCCACCTGCCAATAGCCACTAGCCAGGTCAAGAGTGCTAAACCACTGTGCTTGGGTTAAGGTAGTCAAGGTCTCTTCAATCCTGGGCATGGGAAAAGCATCCTTAAGAGTGACAGAATTCAATTTTCTGTAATCTACACAAAATCGCCAATTTCCATCCTTTTTCCTGACCATCACGACTGGGGCAGCCCAAGGGCTAGAACTCTCAGAAATTACCCCACTGTTCAGCATATCGGCAAGCAATGTTCGCATCTCTTGGTACATCTTAGGGGGTAGAGGTCGGAACCTCTCTCTAATAGGAAGGGCCCCACCTGTAGGTATGCTATGATGGATAGCATCGGTGCATCCAAAGTCTTCCTCGTTCTGAGCAAACACACTAGTCCACTTTTGAAGTAAGTGACCTAATTCAACCTGCTGCTGATCTGTTAGATCCGAACGGGTAGCAAACTGGCTCACCTCAAATGTGGGGGTACCCTTCCCCACAGGAACAGTCTCGATTACACTCACTTCCACCACGCCTTCTGACTTAACGTCCAGCTGGAGATCATATTGTCCATGGACATCAGATTGTTGCACTTCATACAGTTTGCCCAGCTTCTGAAACTTTCCTATAAACATAGGATACGGGTGAACATTACACAGGCGGACAGGGATTCGTCCATACTTTACCCTCGCTACTGTCCGTGCCACAGTCAAAGCACCTCCATCCAGCACTGGCTCCACTAGGCCACAGTATTCTTGGCCCCTCCTGTTCACCCGAACACGTCCCCACACGATCATTTCACTTTCTGGGGGAACACAGATCCTACGTCGGCTAGCAGACCAGACATGACCCACAAAGCCATCTCGCTGCTCTTGGGCAGCAATCCGTTGGCAGGTCGCAAGTGTTTGCTGCCACAGTTTGTCATTCCTGGGGGAGGTTCCTTTCCACCTCAGCTGCTCTCGTTCCTGGAAGAGATCATTCCAGCATGCAGACAGGACATTCATGCCAATAATCATTGGGTAAGTAGAACACTCATCTTTAACGATCACAACACCCCATTCTGGGATCTGAACTCCAGCGACTTCGAAGTTCAGAACAGCATAGCCAACATAGGGTATTTCAAGTCCATTAGCAGCTTTTAGTGTTAAAATAGGGGCTCTACCCATCTGATACTGAGGGAAATACTTCTTCAGCATTTGGTGTTGCATCAGGGTAACCTGAGAACCAGTATCTAAAAGTCCTGTACATTTTACATTTTCCACCAGAATTTCTACTATAGGGCAATTTCCAATAAAAGTCTCTGTGGTCCTATGATGGTCTGTCTCAGCCAAGGGCCCCACTGCTTGGACCTCTGTAGCAGGGCAATTTAGTTTAAATGCGGCCCTACAACAGCAGTTCCCCTGCAGTTCCTAGCAAAATGTCCAGGTTTCTTGCAACGACGACAAATAGGCTTACCATCAGCATCCCATTGATTTGGTTGTGTCGGATCCCGGTTTCGGCTGGTAGTAGCCCTAGTAGACGGAACATTCGGGCTGGGTTCACACCACAGAGGTTTCAGCTCTTTGATTACCTCTTGGGTCAACTCGCGCATTTGACCACACATTTCTTGCAGCAACTCTTGTTTCAGCTCCGCCCTCCAATCCGCCCGTTGTGGACAAGAATGAGATGCACTGGTCTCACGGATCACTGAACATGACGTATCATACCTGTTGGGCCCATATTCGGTTTCCAATAGTAAGGCTTCTTGGTGTAGGTCTGCGAAGGTCCCTGCAGGCATTCTCCGAGCAAAAGTCTGCAAAGCCCGTCTGAACGGTCCATCTTCTAGCCCCAACAACAGCTGGTCTTTCAACTGTGTTTCAGTGAGGGCTCCCTCCGGGTTTCGCCTCCGCAGTCTGCAGAAAAGTTCCCTCAATCGTAACACAAAAGCTTTAAAAGTCTCACCTGGCCTCTGTCTACAACTAAAGAATTGTGTTCTTAGGACAGGAAGTGGTACTTCAGCTGCATACAAGTTATCCAAGTGTTTGAAAATTCACTGCTGTATCTCTATCCCCAGATTCTAACACATTTACTTCTCGCTTTGCTTCTCCCGATAGAGCACCCATTAAAATCTGCACCTTCCTAGGTTCTGTAAGATCTTGTACCTCCAACAAACCTTGTACCTGTTCTTTCCAATCAGAGTACATAAAATCACCATCAGGTCCTTTAAACTTAGGTACCCAAGGGGCACCTGGAAACACCAGCATCATCATTATGAAAATTATTTTTTTTTTTTTTTCTGTTATCCTTTGGGAAAACTGGCACTCTTTCACTCCCAATCCTGCCGACTATGCCAGAAAAGGGGCGGGTGTCGCGTGGGTTAGTTAAATATAAGGTAGTGTTAAACCATGTATGTATTCCTAAAATAACCAGGGACTTCCAACATATCACATAGCCCCTAGGAATAGAATTTTAAAACAATCTAGAACACTTAAAACCTACTATTAAAATTTACTACTCCTAGGAACCATTGAGATAGAGAAAGATGTACAACCAGAACCCAATCTAACCCAAACTCCACACGACTCACCCACACTAGTAAAGAAATAATAAATTCGTTTGGGAGGGAACAGAGTATGAGCCAGTGATCCCAACAGGAGACAGCATACTCAAACAAGCAATGTTTTATTTTATACTTTGAGCAAATATATACACACTAAAAGCTAGGTCGTTGCAGTAGATTAATGGGAACGAAAGCAAAACAGGAAAATAAATAAACAAAAACGCAAAACAAAAGAATAATACCAAATAAACCAAAAAAAAACACAAAGGGGAACCAAGAATACACAGGAACTAAAAGAAAGGAAAGTCCGGTTCACTGTTTCAATAAAAGAAGTCCATAACGACCAGGGGAATGTAGACACGGCTCCCTTGAGTCTCACCACGCCGCTCTAGGACAAAATAAAAGAAAAGACTGACCAGTAATATGTCCTTTGTGTACTCAAGCTTGGGTTTAAATTAGCCTAGTGGCTACGGAGAGGGTTTCCGAGTGTAGTCAGTATTTAGAGTTAATTAATAAAAGCAATGGCAGTCCAGCACTCCTGGTTCCTTAAAATATACACCACCTGTAAAACAGCTGCTCGTACTCACACAGTTCCGGGTAGTGATCGAAACCACTACCCAGAAATTGCAGCAACACGCCTGTGGTGTATAGGATGACCCTCGGTCTTCTATCCAGCATTCCCTTTGAGCCGCCGCTGACGTCACCGCATGCACACACTCCAGCAGTTCCTCCTGAATCTGCTGCCAGCCGCTGCACTCACACGCCACTCGGACCAAGCCCCTACTGCCGGGTAATGCTGTGCCGAATCCTGCTGGCGTTCTAGCCACGCTCCCGGCTGCTTCCGCCTCTGCTGCACCATCCACACCCGCAGCACACCTGTGCCACCAATCCTTCCCCGGATCTCCTTCCCCGGATCTCCTTCCCCGGATCTCTCTCCCCTCCTGTAAAAGTCCGCTTTTAAAATAAGAGTCCCCGAGCACCCGCGCTCTCTTTCCACGCTGATAGGCTGATTAAAGAGACAGTTATTAGGTTCAGGTGGAGATAATCAGACGGCCCCAAAAGAAATCAAAAACACCCAAAATTACACAGCACAGCACACCACACGAAAAATTTAAGTAAAACCAAACACTAAAACATATCAATACACACAAACATAAATCCAACATGTATTTTAAAGATAAATCAAGAAAAATAACACCTTTTTTTTGACCCGTCTAACACTGTGTCCTGATTGGTGTTCTTACCTCACACTTCTTTTGTTTTGACATGTTATCTTTTTATACACACATAAACCCAAAGAAAAAGAAAAACTTTACTAAAGTACAGATACACGAAAAAAGCTACTTAAGTACAGAAACATTTATTTAATTCCCATCCAAAATGCTGGTCACAGCCTTAACGCTGGTGTTGTTCATTTCACTTAAAGAGGTGGCAAACATTGTTTTTCCTACATTAGGAAGCATATGAATAAAGGATTTTATTGATATACAGTACTTTTGTTTTGCTCTCATGCTCTGTGTGGATCACATGACAGAGGCCTTGACCCAGTATCACAGGTCCTGTTCAGCCAACCCAATAAAATCACTGGGTTCAACCTGTCCACCCTATTGTAAACTTCTTCCTGTGGCACCGATGTATCCTTGCTTACAGCTGTTAAGGGTGCGTATCCTGCATGTCTATACATTTTATTTTTATTCTGAGGTCCACTTGCCATCTGTGTGGTTTTATATCCCAAAAATAGTCCTCATTCATTTTTTACCTGTCCATTTTCCAACCTGTCTTCACCCCATAGAATTAAACAGGCTATTTTTGTTGCTGCGCCCTGTATGTTAATGAGCTTTGTCCTGATTGGCTGATTTGTCCTGTATTGTGACTAATTCAAAGGGCAGCCCAGCTAAACTCTCCTTATAACATCAGTACTGTAGGGGGATACATGTAAATGAATTGATATTCATTCATCAAAAATTGGTGAAAACAAGCTCTTTTGCCAGGTTAGGTTCTTTATATGGACTGTACGGACTGAGGGATGAATGATATGTTTTGCAATGTGAACAAAAGTTTACTTACTACATCAAAGTACATAAAAAAAGGTTTTCCATGATACTAACCCTTTTATCAAATTCAAGACTGACTCACTTTATAATATAGCCTGTCTAAAGGATCCACAAAGCAAAAAAATAAAAAATAAAAATCCAGCTTCTTTTATTTCATTATTTAGAAGGCATTTCTACCTGAGTTGTTATTTAATTGTAATAAGGCTAAGACGTTTTTGTTGCTTGCTCTTCCCATCTCTCCATACTTTTGGCTGAATTCCCAGTGAGGGTCTGGCAGGACCGCCCCCTTACATGTCAACAAGGGAAGAAGTAGCGGTCAAAACCGACAGATCCAGCTGCTGAAGAGATGGGGTGTACATGTTCTCAACCACAACAAGCCAGAAGCCAGGCACGTCGCCATAGGCCAGAATATGTAAGAAATTCCAGTATTTACTTCATTATAAAGTATACCTCACTTGGTGACAACGAAAAGAGTGTAATTGTATTGTTTCCTTTTGTTCTGTGAACTTGTGAAGTGATTTCTGGAGTAGCTTATTAAATAGCCTTTATGTTCATAGCTACACTTGCTGAGGGTAAATGATACATTCAGTTAAACGTGGTTAATACGGCCGCTTAAGTGCGCAGCTATTATACACTTTCGGTCTTCCTATATGACCCCTACGTCTACACGAAAAACCTAAACATGCTATAAAACCGATCCTCTCTTTGAAAGCACATGGGTATGTTTAACGTGGTATTACAGTGTGTTTGAAGACAGTTTAAATCACGATAACTTTCTTTTACATTAATAAAGGTCCTTTACTTAAGCGCGTTCTTACTCTTACCGCTAAGTACCGAATAGCCGCGCATCATATGTGCCGGCACGCCCTCTGCTCCGACGCATTTGAACACATCTTGAACGACATTCTGACTGTTTACCGGCTTCAAGAGCAAGATGTTTAACTGCGAATGTAACCAAAACCACCGTCTTTAAGCCAGGCTTTAGCGAGCTTACTGATAGTGGATTAATATGGCTTACATTCTTTTTACCACCACGCTGTTCTTGTTAGCTAGTTAGCTTTAGCAGTGCAGCGATATTCAAATATTGAGAGTCAGTCTGCTGGCATTAACTTAAAGGGGACGTCCACCGATTTTTCAAAATTTCTGTATAATTCAGAGTCGGTGATATAAACAAAGTCATTCAGAGTGGTTTGATGTACAGAGGTTCATTTGCAGAGAAACTTACTGGCTCTTGATTTATTTACAGTGGTGGTGATGGGAACCAGGGATCCCCATGTCTACAGTGCATATACTGCTGTTTTATTTAGCTAGTATCCCACACCACCAGTGAACCTTCATGAGTTGTTTTTTTTTTTTTTTTTAATGCAGTGTTGATAATGGGAAAAATAATGGTGAATCTAAAAAACATAAGTCTCAACGGGGCCTCAGCACCCCTCAGATTTTCCTCTCCCATGACTAGATGAAAGTAAATTTGTACTATAGTACATTTTAGACCAAAACTTTATCACAGAATTACTTTAACACAAGCAGTGTATTCATAAGCATTTCCTGTAATAACTTTTGTGAGGAAGCTTTTAGAGGTGGACGTCTGGTTCCTATCATCACCACTGTGAACAACACTGCAAGTTGCTGTAGAACAAAGCGAACCAATCTGAATGATCTAGTTTATATGGTAACAGTTCAGTTAGGTGTAAATCTTGGAAAATTGATGGAGTTTCCTTTAAAAAGGATGTTATTTTATTATTATTATTTTATTTTTTCTCCATAATCCAATGCTTAAGATGGGCCAAGCTCATTCACAGCGGCTGGATTTGAGACTGTCCGTTCTAGATCAACGTAAGTTCTGTTTACAGAGTCAGAATTGCTTACAACAGTGTGGTCGCAGTGTGGTTGCAGACCACCTTCACCTCTCCAAAGAAGGGTAAAAAATGTGAAAACATGTCATTTAACCATTATTTCATTCACCCTAACCACCTGTCTCACTGCCGTGAGTGACTGCAGTGCCTCATTAGCATGGGAATTCACAGCAAACAGACAACTTCACCACAGAAAATCAAGCTTTTGTCTTTAAGTTTTACATGTTCTGAGTTGTACATGTGAGGTCGGACAGTAACGTTACATATTGGCTTGATTTTGGCCACGGAGAACACGAGTAAATGCTTTTTTGAGTGCCGCCATATTTAAGAAACACATTTTACACAGGATATGACGTGCATAGAAACAATTAATATAAGGTGAGGTTATTTCTGCGACTACGTTTTATGGGAAGTTAAAGGTGCTGCAGTTTTTCCATACTATTTTGTAACATTGAATTAATTTGATTGGCACTATAGAAGTACTGAATACCCAGCCTTGGCTGTGGGGCTGCGGTCTCAATATGTCTTTAGTAACATGCGGTTAATCAGATGGTTTTTCTCAACAGGCTATCGTAGACAGCAACAGCTGCGGCTTAATAATGAAGAAAGGCCACCGAGGTATTTCCTGTTCAACACATATTACTGTTATGTACACTTTTGTTTACTATATTAGTATTTGAGGTCTACTGGAGTTTGAACATGTTCAGATGTGATGCTAATCTGAGACTAATTTCTGAACTTGATCTGCTTTATTTCTACATTTATCTGGAATGTTCGTCATTTAACTCTTTGCTGCACAGACAGCTCATTAGGTTTATTACATAGTATGTAAACTCATTGGCAATGTAATCAGACTTTTTTTTGCATTTTAGATACCTATCATAACTTCAGCATAAATGGGTCAGCATAAATCAACAAAAACTTTTGTGATGTATGAAAATGGCCAAAAATGTATTTGTTAACCTTTTCAACTCCTTGAGACCACCGGTGGTTCCAAAACACACTTTATCAAAAGTCGACCCATTTTTCCACAAATAAAGGCTCTAAACTATAAACAGATGGCGTCTCTTCAGTGATCTGCTCTATAAAAATGATTTTTATAAAATCTTTATAGAATCTCTTACTAATGAGCACCAAGCTGCCTCTGGAAGCAACATCAGCAAAAGAGCTGCATGTTCACGAAATGGTTTTCCATGGCCGAGCAGCTGCACGCAAGCCTACAATCAAAATGCACAATGCCAAGTGTCGGATGGAGTGGGCGTAAAGCGCTGCCACTGGACTCTGGAGCAGTATAAACACATTCTTTGGAATGACAAATCACTAATTCCCTATCTGTCAGTCTAAGTTTGGCGAATGCCAGGAGAACATGACCTGCCTGACTGCATTGTGCCAGCTGGAAATTTTGGTGGAGGAAGGCTATGGGGTTGTTTTCAGGGATCTAGAACCCTTAGTTCCAGTAAAGGGAAATCTTAATTGTTCACCACCAAGACATTTTGACCCCAGCTTTGGGGAGGACCCTTTTGTGTTCCAACATGACTGAGCCCCAGTGCACAAAGCAGCTCCATAAAGGCATGGCTGGGTGAGTTTGGTGTAGAAGAACCTGACTGGCCCTCACAGAGCCCTGACCTCAACCCCATCAAACACCTTTGGGATGTACTAGAACGGAGACTGTGAGCCAGAAATCAAAATCATTTCTTAGGTGTCTGACATAAGAAATGCATTTCTGGATAAATGGACAGAAATTCCTGCTGACACACTCCAAAATCTTGTAGAAAGATTCCCAGAAGAGTGGAAGCTGTTAGAGCTGCAAAGAGGGGACCAACTCCATATTAATGCCTATGGATTTAGAAAGAGATCCATAAAAGCTCCTGTAGGTGTGATATGTAGGTGTCTCTGTGCTTTTGTCTGTATAGAGTGTATCTATGCTGTAGCTCAGACATAGTTATTGTGAAATGAGCTTTAATTCCTTGATTTTCTTTGTTGCTTTCTTTGAAGGTGGTTGTGGTTTGGAAGCTTACATGCATGACGAAGCTGTTTTGTCTCCCGTTATCATTTTTAGCCTAATTTCTGCTTCCTCTTTTCCCCTAAGTTCACTTGAAGAGTGTGGAAGTGGAGGTGCAGGTGAAGGGATATGTTGCTACAGTAACGTCCACCTTGCAGTACGTGAATGAGGAGGAGCTTCCGGTGGAGGCCCTGTTCGTGTTACCGTTACCTGCAGAAGCAGCTCTCTGTCACTTCAGCACCAAGATCGCCGACCAGGAGGTGGTGGCCGAGGTGCATGACAAACAGAAGGTGAGCGTGAAAGTTCAGAGACTAAGACCTCTATAATTAGCTCAGTAAAGACCGTTACATACACCACATGGCTAAATGTGTGTGAACACCTCTTCTAATTAGTAGAATTGGCTATTTCATCCAGACCTGTTGCAAACAGGTGCATAAAACTAGACATAACATAGACAAACACTGGCAGTAGACTGTGTTGTACTGAAGAGCTCAGTGACGTCTAGTGTGGCTCTGTGATTAAAGTTACTTTTAATGTTTCTTTTTTTGTTTTTATAAACATTTTCCACCCCAAAGCCCACCTGTTTGTAACTGTAAAGCATAGCAGGCCCCAAAAAAGCTAAAACCGACTTCTTTAAGTAGTATTTTTTTCTTAGTTGCTTACATTTGTAGTTAAAAAAACATGTTTATAGAAATGTCAAAAAAGAGAAAAACAGAAAAAGCAGATGTGGACTGTGATTTGGAGCCCATCATGTTTTCACTGAAAATGCTGTTTGGTCTGGAGTGTCTTTAGTTTAGGGTTTTAGCACCTCTTTTGAAATAAATCCTCTCTACTCAGTGGTTGTTTTGGATCAACATCATCACAATCAACAATAATAATAATGACAATTTACTTGATCTCTGCTTCTTTGTCATTAGTTTACCAGTTTGAGTTTAACTCTGGTTGCTGATGTCGAGAATCAAACTACGAAGACTGAGCACAGTCTCCCGATGAGCACTGGCTCATGGACCACTAGAAGGTGCTTCACGGCCCACTGGTGGTCCAAAGCCCACAGGTTGAGAAACCCTAGTCTAAATTGATATTTTCTGAATTCTCAGACATGTGTAGTGCCCCAACAAATATTAGCACCCCTGATAAATATGAGCAAAAGTGGGCTGTAAAAATCCTTTATTGATTATCCGTTTGATCTTTTTTCACAATATGATCAAAAATTTACCCTCTATTTGAATTCCAATGACTGAAAGAAGATAAAACTTTTATCATGTTAAACTTTTATTAAACTTTTATCATGTCAGAAATATTTGTCTCAAATCCATTTCTGCCACAGTTGTTGGCACCGCTAGAAATTTCACCTGAAAGATCACCTGAGCAATTGGGAACACTTAAATGGTCAGCCATGACTTCTTGTTTCACTGGGGTATAGCTATGAGGTGACACACAGGCCAAATTATCTTAGTCGTGATGTGTGACAAGGTTGTTGAGCTGCCCAAATCAGGAAATGGCTATGAGAAAATAGAACAGTTGAAAATTGTTATTTCCCCTATCAGAGCAATAATTAAATAGGTTAAAGCAGCTAGACATGTTAAGAATGTGCCAGGAAGTGGATGCATCTATACTGACCCCACACACAGTGATGGTTCATGTGGCCAAAGAAGGATCATACCTGGGGAATTGTAGACATTAGTTAGGTCTTAGGATCAGAATGTCACAGTGTTATTCTCATTTAAATGTGAAGTATTTTCTCTCTCTTGGTCAGGTCCAGGAGATATACGCCGATGCCTTAAGGTCGGGACAGCAGACATTTTTTTGGGGGGAGACCCAAGAAAGCCCAGGTGTCTTCCGACTGGCTGTGGGGAACCTGCCTCCTAAAGAAAGCACTGCTGTGACTCTCATTTACGTCATTGAGCTGGCTGTGCAGGCAGATGATGGCCTGCGCTTCTGTCTGCCATCTGTGCTCAACCCACAATGTGCATCCACCAACATCGGCAAGCTATAATGCTTTATAACTTTTAGCACTTTTTTTATGACCAGTTTTTTGTAATCATTCTGTTCTTTAACTTTTCTAGCCCTGTTTGCTTTATGTTTATTGTGGTTGCTTTCATCCGTCTCTCTCTCTTCTCTCTCTCTCTCTCTGTCTCTCTCCTGTGCCCTGGATGGTAGTTGCTTGTACATGTAAGGTGCCTTATACTTTGTCCCTTGGCATCCACATCACCTCGTCCATCCCCGTTTCTAGAGTAGTGTCCAGCTGCTCTCTGGAGCCACTGATCTACCTCAACACAGCTCAGACTCAGGCAAAGGTGAGTGTGCACTAAAAATAAAGGGAAAATCCAGGGCGTCCATTTAGGTGAGCAGATGTTTCGTAGCATCTCTGGTTGTCTGATTGTCTCAGGTGAGTCTCTCTCCAGGACACAAGTTCAACAGGGATGTGGAGATGTTGCTTTATTACAAGGATGCCCATCAGCCCACTGCCATAGTAGAGGCAGGACTTCCTAATGCAAAACAAGGTAGGAGTTTTTTAGCTCATCTTTTTAATGTTTTTATGTGATGATGGTCCACTTTAATACAAGAAGTCTCTAGTTTGATCACTGCCCTGCCATGAGTTATTCTTTCCACTTTCATGCAATGATGGGAAGATAGCATTGTTAACTAGAAGCTATCAACTCCTCTTCAAGAGAAATCAAAAAAGATATTTTAAACATTTTTAAAATTATCCTATGATCCTATGAAAAGTATCCTATGATTGATGATTTTGTATATCGCTGTTGTCGATAAACTTCGTATCTCCATTTTTGTCATTTTTGTCAGTTTCTGTCATACTTTGAAAATGCCTGTTGTTTTTTACACTGTGTGTAAATTTCATGATGAGTGGACCAACAGAAATGACCCAAAAGTACTTGGAAAAAACTCTGGTTCCATTGACTTACATTGAAAATAAAGTGGGTTTTTTCCTTCTCCTGTAAAGTTACCATTTTGCAGATACAAGGTTTTCTTCTTCTTTGCTTTCTCAGTTAATGTTTTGGGCTTAAAAATCCTTCATCTTGGTCTGAATACTTCAAATATTTTTTACTGTGGGCTTCCAGTTTGAACTAAGTGAGTAGAATAACCCATATATGAAGGAGAAAATCAGTAGGAAAGAGATCAGCCATCCTCATAGTCCATTTATGCACATAGTGAGGTCATCTAGGGACATGACCATATATTCTGTCTTCAGACAACCCACAGTGGACTAAGTCAGTGAATGCTGTTACTTTCTGCTCGAAGAGAGCCTTGATCATTACAGAAAACTCTTCCTTTTGCAGGTTCTCTGATGGGTGACTCTTTGGTCATGCTTAGTCTATCCCCAGAATTTCCTGAAGAGGTGGTATCTTCTTTTGGAGAACGTGGGGAGTTTATTTTAGTGATGGATCAGTCTGGCAGCATGGCGGGGTCCTTAATGAGAAATGCCAAGGTAAAAGCTTTGCGTTTGTTAAAAATAATGCATTGGTTTGTATTGAACTCCAGTGATTTTGCAAAATTACTTCAAAATCATTCAGAGTTTGACGTGCTTAATGGCTCTAAAAGAAACTTCCCATTAAGTTATTACACAAAATGGTTATGAATGCATGGCTTGATACCTTTTTTTGTTATAAAGTTTTGACCCAAAACCGTATTTTTTGTATAAAGTTTTACTTCTTTATAGAACCATTTTCTTTACAAAGGAGCCCTTGAAGAACCATCTTTTTAAAAAAATGCTATTGAAATGATAAATGCTATGATGTAGCACAGCATTGCATTCCTCAGCTTGATCCACTTGACAGAATTCATAGATTTATATCAGAATTCTTTGTGCAATATGCAACTGTGTCATTCCACTGGAACTCCATGTTTCTAGTCATGTGATGTGTCACATTGTCTTGCTGGAAGAGCCCATCGACCATCAGCATGTATGGGTGTTCGTGATCTGCAAGGATGGATTTGTACCCAAATCGGTTAAGAGTGCCTTCCGCACAGATGAGTGGGCCCAGAGAAAGCCATGAAAACAGACCCCAGCTTATGTGCCATCAAAACTGTGTATGTAGATACATGTGGATGAGTGGAATTAATAAGCTGAAATAACTCTGCTGTACATACCATACAGAATACATAATTACTCTCTTAGAAGTGTTTTTGATGATGTCAAGCTTACAACTGAACAGTAGAACCCTTTTGGTGCTATATAGAACCATAAGAAATACCATCCATCCATTTTCTAAGCCGCTTCTCCTTCAGGGTTGCAGAAGGGTGCTGGAGCCTATCACAGCGGTCCTCGGGCGGAAGGCAGGATATACCCTGGACAGGTCGCCAGTCCATTGCAGGGCAGACAGACAGACAGTCACTCACACCAAGGGGCAATTTAGCATGTCTGATTGGCCTGACTGCATGTCTTTGGACTGTGGGAGGAAACCAGAGAACCCGGAGGAAACCCACACAGACACGGGGAGAACATGCAAACTCCACACAGAGAGGACCCCACTCACCCAGTCGGGGAATCAAACCCAGGCCCTCCTCGCTGTGACTCGACGGCACTACCCACCGTGCCACCATGCCGCCCCATCACTGCTCCATTTCACTACATAAAAAGACCATTTAGGCATGAAATAGTCCTACATAGAACTCGCAGTTCTAAATAGAACCATTCCCTTTGCTAAAGATCCCTCTTTGTTAAGAGTTACTTTCTTCACTTTAAATACTGAAGTTGATGTTAATAACATGTTTGTTTCTTTTTTATTTTGTTCTTTAATTCATTCATTTCTCATGCTATTCTGCAGGAAACTCTTCTCCTGCTGCTGAAGAGTCTTCCCCTGGGCTGCTACTTCAACATCTATGGCTTTGGCTCTGACTTCAAGTCCTTTTTCCGGTGAGTGCTCGGTGGTCACTTAGGTGACCATGGACCCCAGTTCAATTGGTCATGGATGAGATCATCTCTGAGCTGCTCTCATTATTAATTAATTCACAGCACGGCTGTAGCTGGGTAGAGCAGATTTAGCATGAAAACTATAAGAAACAATAAGAAAACAGTCTATTTTTAATGTATGGTAGTTTCAGCTTTGCTGATTCATGTGTCCATTTCTATTTTCAGTAAGAGTGTGGCATACACTCAGAAGACAATGGAAAAGGCTGCAGAGAAGGTGCAAGCTATGGAGGCAGACATGGTTGGTACCGAAATTTTGAAACCACTGAAGCACATCTATAAGCAAGATCATCTTCCAGATCACCCCAAACAGGTACAGTGTTCCTCAGTTCAAGAACACAGAAATGTTTGATCTGAGTTAAAGGGCTTATATCATTTAAAATGAAAAAAAGAGTGATGTAGTATGTAAAAACTGCTAAAATTTAAAAACATACCAACATACCATGAAACAAATTCATTGTTTCTGTAAAGTCACAAAAACCAACACATTTACATTTATCCACCTATTGAGCCTACAGCAGGTTAGCCCCACCCATTAATCACCAGCTTGTGTGCCATCGAAAGTAGGAAGTGGTCATAATAGTGTGACTTAACTGTGTAGTTACACAAGCTTTGTTCTGTTTGGCCTGTATTATTCAAAAAAGCAGTCTGAATGGAAACATTGCATTCAGCGTGAATGGGTAGGGCTAAATAACAGTAGGCTGAATGGGCAAATACAAGTAGCTGCACTGGTTTTCTGACATCATGAAAGCAACAAACAAACTTTAACAGTCCTCACATACTACCTTAAACTAATTTTGTATGTTTGGAGGCTTGTTTTGTGCTCAACGATGGAAAGTTTCTTTTTTTTCTTTTTTTTTTTTTACACAAGGTGTTTCTTTTCACTGATGGAGATGTAAAGAACACCAAAGAGATCCTGGACCTGGTCAGAACTCACTCGAGATCCCACAGGTCAGTTTATTCACTCAGGCACACATGAGATCACAGTCTGTTGTTTTGTAGAGATGGTAGGATGGACTGATACATTGGACTTATTCACTTCCAGATGCTTCACCTTTGGCATCGGGCAGTTTGCTGGCACTGCACTGATCACAGGAATGGCCAGAGAAGGCCGTGGATTTGCCCAGTTCATCACAAGCAAAGACCGACTGCAGCTCAAAGTAAGTCTGGGCGTGGCTGTGTGTGCTTACACTGTTAGTAGAATATAAACAAAGACAAGAGCAGAGTGAAGATCGATTCTGATCCGTCTCCTCTTTTCTGCAGGTGATGCAGTCCCTCAGCTTCGCCCTGCAGCCCGCTGTTGTTGACATCTCTGTGAAATGGACCCTTCCAGAGGGCATGTCTGTCACTACTTTGTCTCCTCCCCTCAATGTTCTCTTTCAGGGTCAGAGAGCACTGCTGTACGCTCAGCTCACAGGAGAGGTGAGAAAGCTCTGCCTGCAGATTTAGTACAGTCGAAAACTGTTTATATTTGCATAGGACGACTGTAACATGCTGCATGGACATCTATTGCCACTGGATCTTATGTCACCGTAACAGCGCATTTTATCGCTGTTATGGTGAGATGTCAGCCAGTGTCTCATGTGCTCCAAACAAGAGCAGTGAATGAGAGCCTTCCAGTTCACTTACCACATCACTTCCATTTGATTTATTAATAAAAGATAGTGGAAGTAAATTCATTATTGGATCATTACAAATATTTTGCTTTAAAACCTCCAAATTAGAAATCTTGTGTAGAAAAAAAAGTTTGCATCGATATTCATTGTATAATCGCATCGCAACCTCTGAATCATAATCAAATCGAATCATGAGGTGCCTAGAGAAAGCCTTGAAATGCCTCATTGTCAACTCTTGAAGGCATTTTCACCATTGAAGCACCTTTGATCCAAGAACTTTTCTCTCTGTTTCTTCTTCAGATCTTCTCCTCTTGGCTGTTTCAGCACAAAGCCCTTCCCCTTCCCCTGTCCTGTGTATGAGCATGAGCGCCCCCTGTTGCTCATTGCCTGTCGGCCCAAGATGCTCTGTTTGTTTTCCATTTACAGAGCCAGGGCTATGTACAAAACACTAGAAGAAGATATACACTGACTGCATATACTGCACCTTTAACTGAAAAGCTTTTCTTTCATGTGTGCTAACGTAACCAGTTTGTGTCTGTGTAACTTTCTTAGAGCTCAGGGAGTGATGAAGGAACCGTGACTGTGCACTACAGTCTGGAAGGACAACCAGTGAGAAACCAGTTTACTTTCTGCCTAAAAGCTGCTGAGGACACTGGGTAATACACACACACACACACACACACACACACACACACACACACACACACACACACACACACACACATACTGGATAATCAATGAAACATTACATGAATGTAGCAGACCTTTCTTACAGTCATTGCATAGTCACATCTGGCTGTAAATAGTAGCGATGACCTACTATTTACTTCTGCCTGCTCCGTTTAAAAGAGCGGCATTGGAGTTTCAGCCTCCCTCACAAAACTTCCTCACCATGGCCAATGGGAGAGCAGTCTGGTAGTTCCCCCCAGCATGGACGAAAGGCTGTTTTTTATTTATTTAAGCAGTATGGAAAATACATTTTGTACAGCAACCTTGAAAAACAGACCAGCAATAATCAGTTCAGTTCATATTAATAGCATAAATCAATGCATGAATTATGCATAAATTATTCCACAGTTTGTGGGTTTCCTCCCCTTGTCCAAAGACATGCAGTCAGGCCAACTGGACATGCTAAATTGCCCCTCGGGGTGTGTGTGTGAATATATACCGACCAGGCATAACATTATGAGCACCTCCTTGTTTATTCTCTCAGTGTCCATTTTTTCAGTTCCATTTACTATACAGATGCACTTTGTAGTTCTACAGTTACAGACTGTAGTCCATCTGTTTCTCTGATACTTTGTTAGCCCCCTTTTACCCTGTTCTTCAGTGGTCAGGACCCCCAGGGACACTCACAGAGGAGGTACTATTTGGGTGGTGGATCAATTTCAGGATTGCAGTAACACGGATGTGGCAGTGTGTTAGTGTGTGTTGCGCTAGTCTGATTGGATCAGACACAGCAGTGCTGCTGGAGTTTTAAACACCTCATGTCGCTGCTGGACTGAGAATAGTCCACCAACCAAAAATATCCAGCCAACAGCATCCTGTGAGCACTGAAGGACTAGAGGATGACCAACACATACTGTGCAGCAGCAGATGAACTATCCTCTCTGACTTTACATCTGCAAGGTGGACTGACAAGGTAGGAGTGTCTAACAGAGTGGACAGTGAGCGGACACAAAAACTTCAGCAGCACTGCTGTGTCTGATCCACTCGTACCAGCACAACACACACTAACACACCACCACCACATCAGTGTTACTGCAGTGCTGAGAATGATCCACCACCCAAATAGTACCTTCACTGTGAGGGTCCATGGAGGTCTTGACCACTGAAGAACAGGGTAAAATAAATAACAAATAATTGTTTAAGAGTAACAATAAAACATGTATTGCTATTGAAGTGTTTGCTTGTAAAAAACATAGTTTGTGAGACAAAATAAGCAAAAGTCTGAATTTTTGGTTTTGTTAGATGTTCCTTACGTATCAAATCAATAGAACGAGAAGAGCAGATTAAACAGGTTAATTGTAAGTATATTAATTGACAGGTTTTTGTTTAGCGCCAAAGGGTTAATAATTACTGAACTGCTGAATTTACTCTGAGAAGAAGTTGGTGCTATTAGACTATTAGCTTATAGTTGCTTTAGTTTCTCTTAAATGTAATGTCCATGCTTTGTTTTATGTCTGTTGATAAAAAATTTGTTATAGTCTTTTGCTGTATGACTCACAGGCGTTTGCTTTGGCTCTCAATGAAAAAACGTTCAATTCAAAATCGCTGGTTCTCAATGTTAAGCTTGTGCTTTATGGCTTGATTAAATGCCATTCAGTAAATCAAGCTGCAGGTCTAGTCAGAGAAGAAAGGCCCTTAAACTCTAACTGTATTACCAAGATGTGGCGCATTACACTGTAATTTTATGGTACTACTTCCACCATCAGGTGAAAGGAAAAACTGCTACATATCGGCTGATGAGCCACTTAGACCACACTCTAAAACAGACGTCAAAGGATTAAAATCTGCTTGCGGCCAAATTTGACTTTGTACGTTATGTTTAGCGAAATTTACAACAGACATCTGGTTGTCCACTGAGTGCCCATTATAAAAACAACACATTTAATATAATATTCAGGGCTTCTTTGCTTTACATTGTATTTGTTTTGCCAGACTGTTGTATTAAAGCAATAGTACACTTGAGGTTGCGTGTTATGACAGGTAACATCACAAGTGACGACACAACATCACTACTCTCCTTTCAGACTGTGACTGCAACTGAAACACAGCCGTGATGTTATTTGTGATTACATACAAGCTTTATGGTTTGGTAACTTAAACATAATATGATGTAATATGAAATAAAGCCATTGTCATTCTTGATATTCTGTGAAGGCTGGGAATTCATAGGCTGGCTGCTCGTTCCTTGATCCAATCTCTGGAAATGGAGCATAGGGAAAAGAAAGATGAGAGCTTAAGAGAACAGGTGGTGGAGCTCAGCGTGCAGTCGGGAGTGAGCAGCTCTTTCACTGCTTTCCTTGCCGTCCACAAGGGCAGTGGACAGCCAGTGAAAGGACCGTTGGTGAGGGATGCAATACCAGCATCATATCTAGAATATGGTACGTATGGTTCTGTGGTACTATTAGTCTTATTTTTTAATATGGCTTAAATCATCACTGGTGACATAATTAGTTAAATGGAGACAACTCTGGTCCTGGAGGTCTGGTGTCCGCATAATAAGCATGGCAGTTATCAGCAGGGAAATCACCTACTGTACTGGATACTGGCCCTCAGTATGCAGTCTGCAAGCCTGACCCTTTGGAGGAGATGTGTCTTCCAGCATGACAGCAAAAACAGCCAAAGCTCTAAAAATATTATGATTTAATGTGTGTACAGTTGTTCAACGCTGTGTTTGCTAGTCATGTACTGGCTAGTGTTTTTTTTTCTCATGAAAATAAGCAGGCAGTCACTACTAAAACATTTTGCCAGTATTGTAACTGTTGTTATTGATTTTTGTTGTTGTTATGATTATCAGGTAACACGTTGGTGTCTGTCTCCACACCATTGAGAGTATTAATTCCTGTGCTGTGCATTTCTTTTAGATGAAGAGTACGATTCAGATCCTGGACACCAAGGTAGATTCCCTCAGCTGTTGAACTCACATACGAAATGATACCAGCACTTACACCAGCACATTTGTACCGCTTCATTCTTTTATATAGTACTATTTCTTCTGTCTCTTCAGGAAAGCCCTGTGAACTCTACATGTAAGTTTAATAGCCACACTTTTTACACATCATTCAACAGTGCAGTTAAATTCAACACTAAGAATATTCTACCAAAAGGAAACGAGGATGTGTTAGTACCTGTAGTTCAGCTCTCTTGGTCTGGACCAAAGCAGAAATGATACAGTGAATCATTTTAGTTCTGATTCATTTAGCATTCACACTGACTTATTTAACTACAAACCAAAATATTCAAACAAAAGTCATGGAAATAAAAAGTTGTAACTGATTGGACGGATTTTATGACATACAATAACTGTGATAATGTCCACTGGACTTTATGAATCATGCTGTTCTGTGTTCTCTCTGGGTCCGTAGGTTTTATTTATGTCTTGTTTTGTCTATCTTGTGATATTAGAGCAATGAGCCCTGAGACTCCCAGTGTTACTGTTGTTTTTCATGATACCAGGCAGGGTGACACTCTGCCGCCGTCGCCCTCTGTTGGCGGTCGGCGGCACAGGCTGGACCATTACACAGAGTTTATGAAGAGATAATAAACGCAGGCATGTGTCAAAACAAGATCAGCCTCTTCCTTTCCACATACAATGGTTCTTTCCGTATTTGGTCTGTTTAGATGTCTTTGGTCCGTATTGTGCTCATACTCCAGAGCTAGTGTTGAAGTGAACCAAGACTGAGCTGGACTGCTTTTCCCAAAAGCATCAATGAGAGACCAGTGTGGTAACCATGGAGAGACAGTGTCCTGAATGATAGTGCCTCTATCATTTAATCTTTGTAGTTGTTTTGGTAAAGGCACCCTTTTTCAGGGGGTCTTGGCATGCTTGTTTGTTGAGCTCCAGTGTTTGGATGGCAGTTTTCTTACTTGCTCTAATGAACCGCAGTAACAGAGCAGTCGCACCAGCCTTCTTTTTAATTGTACCAAACCTGCCAGATCTGAACGCCCCCTAAGAAACAGATTTGTTAAAAGTGGCTGTGCGGTTGTTTTTCAGGGGTGGGCCTAGGACCCTTAGTTCCAGGGAAGGGGAATCTTAATTCTTCAGCAGACCAAGATAATTCTGGACAGTTCTTTGCTTCCAACTTTGTGTTAAAAGTGGCTACATAATTGCCTTAATGAGCAAGCCTTAGTTTGAAAAGGAGGTCGTCTTCTAGATGAGCTCACCTGAGTAAACCTCAATGGGACCTTTTCACAAAGAATCATGATGACTTCTGGTTTAAGCGTTAGCCGGGTAAAACTCACTTCCGTTCCATACAGCTACTGCAGAAGTGATGACAAAATGTTATAGCAGTTGTACGATAAAACTGAGCTACAACATCGATATTTTGGTTTTCCTGCACTGTCAAACAGTGAGAATAAGAAGTGGATGGAAGCGCTGATTTAACTTTAAACCGAGCTAAAATGTGTGGCACAGCCTCGTTTTTACTGCAGTCTGCTGCAGCTTCTCACATCAGGCAGTCTCTGTGTCTTTATACAACATGCCAGTGATTTCTGTAATAATTCTGTTTTCAAAAGAAAGAAGAACTTTTATACGCAGTTTGCATGAATTTGATGGACTCTGTTTATATTAAGCTAGCTAAGCTGGCTAGAAGCTATTGCTAACAGTAGCTATAATCCCATAAAGCAGCTTTCTTTTATATTTACTTCTGTTTAAAAAGCTAATGCAGACAATAAACCATCAACCAAATCATTCTTACATGATCAGTTTGGTATAAACAGCAAACGTTAGCTGGCACATTATGTCAGAAACCTTACGTGGCTCTTCTAAGATCCCAAACTACCAGCTAAGCTGGTTACGCCAGAAAATGGAAATCAACGCTTCACAGTAAAACCGCGATGCTAAGATACAATGTAGTGTAGTGGTAATGCCTCTACCTTCTACGCTGTAAACTGGGGTTCAATCCCCACCTGGGCAAGCCCCCTACACTATACCAATAAGAGTCCTTGGGCAAGACTCCTAACCACACCGTCACCTACCTGTGTAAAATGATCAAATTGTAAGTTGCTCTGGATACGAGCGTCTGTCAAAATGCTGTAAATGTAATGTAAACTAAGATATGTCTGTTGTAGCTCAGTATTTGAGCATCACAGTTCACTACTATTACATTTTGGCATCGCTTCTGCACTAGTTATATGGAATGAACGTTAGTTTTACCCTGCTGACACTTAAACATGAAGTAAGCGTGACTCTCTGTGAAAAAGGCCCATACAGACATAAACCGGACTTAATAGGACTTAATTACACTCAAAGAGAGTGAAGCACTTTCCTCTCTAAATAAAAGCGCAGAGTGTGGTGAGGCTTACTTGGGCGACACCTCCTGAAAATCTCTGTTGTAAAAGATCTTTTTACTGTGATTATAGATTTTATCAAACAGGGGTGATGAGCCTCCTTCTCCTTCTCTTCCCACAGACCATCAAGTTGGCATTCACCTGTATGTGAATATTCAGTGAGGGCATCCGCTTCACCACGTAAGTCACAGCATCCTCTTTTTAAACAGGTCAGAGCTCAGAGAAACGGTCAGAAATGCTGTGCAAAACGTGAATCAAAACAAAATGCAATGATGTTCAGATCATTTAAATCCTATGTTTAATTGAGAATAGTACAAAGACAGCACAAATATTACGAGCTCCCATCTATAGAAATGGATATGAATTTCTAGACGTGTACTGTCTGACGTTAGAAGCAAAGGTTTTTTACCTCTGCTGTTTGCCATGTTTAGTCTCCTAGACCATGTATCCATATCAGAGATACTTGCTGTGTCCATATTAAACACTCAAACCAAGGCTTCCTTTAGAATCTGGAGTACTTCAACCGTTTACTGTCATATGCATAAGTTTGAATACTTTGCAGATTGACGTTTGAATACTGTTCCATATGACTGCGAACATAAGATGTTTTCTGATTTTCTAAATGAAAATAACATCAAATTTTAATGAACAATGTCTATTTATTTGCAGCTGAGTTTAAGATTCTAGAAAAAATAAACCACAAACCCTAAAATGTGCCTTGTGTGTTTCACAGGCCATATTTTATGTTTTATTATATCGCAATACAATAAATTCAGTGAATTACTGTCATTGTGCATTAAAATGTCCAAATGTCTTTTCTCCATTAGAAGATGTGTTCACTTATTTTCAATTAAAAATCAAGATGAATGACTTTTGATGAATCTATACATTAAAACCCCCCAGAAAATAGTATGTTTTGAGTTTATATTACAATGTATGGACTTCTCAAATTGTGTCCTTCAGCCTGGCTCACTCTTATTTATGTGCTTCACCTCAGTGCTATAGTTCAGGCCCCAAGAGGGTGAATAAAATAAGAGAAGGTGTGAATTCTGTAACACAGTCTTCATGGCCAATCTTGAAAAACATACCTGTCTGACTGCTGTGAACATTCACTGATGACATTGCTATGAGAAAACGAGGAAATGACCAAAAGCATGTTTTACTTGAGCCCATTTAACTACATAAAATATCCATCTTAGTTTCACTCCACATTGGGTTTTGCCCCTATATTACAGTATAGTACAGCATGTTGTTTTAATCAGTGCGGGTAAACTATTAAAGATGTTGTTAATATAAAATGTGTTTGTGTATTTGTGTTTACATCAGACTGTCCTGCCCAGAGGGAGCCCTACCTGGACCTGGTTTCTCTTCAGAAAGCGGCAGGGAACTGGGATTTGGAGGCCAAACTCTTTGACGTGCTTGGCAAGACAGAAAAGGAACTGGCCAAACAAAAGCCTCTACAGGTTTGTCATAGACAGTGTTACTGAGTTATAACAGCTTTTATAGAGATGTGGTCTCAAGTCACTAGATTAGGACTCGAGTCAGACTTGAGTCACGAATGATTTCAGTCTCGGAGCTCAAAATGAATGAAACGTGGACGTGTGTCTGGCTGCAGACGGAACTCTCTACAGTCAGCTACTTTTCATGTGAATACATTTGTTTATTAGGGTAAGTACGACAGACCTGCATGGACAGTATAAACCGATCAGCAATAGAGACAAAACCACCTCTTTATTTTTACACTCAGCGTCAGTTTGATCAGGTCTACTAACCAGTAGGAGCATCTCGTAGTTCTCCAATTACAGACTGTAGTCCATCGGTTTCTCTGATGCTTTTTAGCCCCCTTTTATGCTGTTCTTCAGTGTTCAGTGTCAGTGTTCTTAGCTTCACGTTCATCAAAGTGTCTTCCTCATTATGAAGAGCAGGTTTTGACTGAATAAAGATTTAATAGTTTTCTTCTCCAAACTTGTTAAAAGCCATCCATCCATCCATCCATTTTCTAAGCCGCTTCTCCGTCAGGGTCACGGGGGGATGCTGGAGCCTATCCCAGCAGTCTTCGGGCAGAAGGCAGGATACACCCTGGACAGGTCGCCAATCCATCGCAGGGCAGACAGACACAGACAGTCACTCACACACTCACACCTAGGGGCAATTTAGCATGTCCAATTGGCTTGACTGCATGTCTTTGGACTGTGGGAGGAAACCGGAGAACCCGGAGGAAACCCACGCAGACACGGGGAGAACATGCAAACTCCACACAGAGAGGACCCTTGCCGCCCGGCCGGGGAATCGAACCCAGGCCCTCCTCGCTGTGAGGCAATAGCGCTACCCACCACGCCACCGTGCCACCCACTTGTTAAAAGCACATATTGAAAATCATTCAGGCCAAAGGGAGGTTAAAGTCCTAAATAGTACTGACTTTACACCAAAGGGAATAGAATTCATGAGCTTTACATTCTCAAGCTAGAGCTGCTACACATATTGTCACAAACTTGCTTTTCTGAGAATGAATCTGTGTCGTTATTGGAAATCGCTAAAGAAAATAGGCTCACTTGTAGATTCTGAAAACGTGCCACTGTGCGCTGAATAAAAACCTGCTCTTAAAGTAATTTACAGCTGAAAACACATTAAAACAGACTAACCAGAAAAGACTTTTATTTAAGGTTAATTAAACATATAATGCAATAATTAAATTCATTTCATTCAATCATTCATTTAATTAATGAAATAATCTCCTCTTGCTGAGGCTGTCGTGCGTCGCAGGGCTGTTAAAGTCTCGCTTTCTGTTCCTCTTCCTGGAGGTGCTCTTGGTCTCCAGGCTGCTGGAGCTCTGGCCCCCAGAGGGACCAGTCTCAGCAAATAAAAAGAAATACTCTACAGTTTGCAGGAATAATACCATATTTTGGATTGTTATCTGTAGAGGATGTCTTAGGGCTGTTAACCTCTTATTCTCCAGGGTATATTTTGGTTTGTTCATCTGATTTTACATGACCAAATCGCAAGGCAAATTATTCAGTAACTGCATGAAATAAATGCAGATTTTTATTTTATTTATTTTTGTAAAAGCTCCCCTGAAATGAACCCAAAATGTGTTTTATGATCATAAACATATTGCTATATGCTTTCACTGCTGAAAGATGCCAAAAATCTTCATATATAAATATTTTTTATACACTAAATCACTGAAGAAGACAGTTACAGCCTCATATGACACCCAACTTTTGAATGTAGCTTATGAAATATCAAACATATGAAGAACATGAGGAAGTGCGTTTTGGAACCATCTGTGTTCTCAAGTAGTTTAAGAGGTTAAAGGAGCAGCTTGGAAAGTCTCTTTCTCTTCCTCTTCCTGGAGTTGCTCTGGGTCTCCAGGCTGCTGGAGCTGTGGCCGTCAGAGGGACCAGCATCAATGGAGCTATGAGCTTCAACATTATTAGAAACTTCCAGCTGTTTTCCAGAGACAGGGTCATTCCCGTTTGGGTCATTCTGAGGTGGTGTGGAGGCATCAGGACGTGGCATTGTGGAGGCTGCGAGTGAGAGATATGACAAAAGTGAAAACGACACTCTAAAAATACAAAACATGCATCAGAATATGTCGTCCTGAGGCCCGGAAACAACATCCACTCTGCTAATTATTATGCTTGTACAGTTTCTATCTACTAGTTGTTGTTGTTGCTGTTGTTAACAGGACGAGTCATCTAGAGATTTTAGTTATTCAGTATTCTTTAAGTACTTACAACATTCAGAAATGTCTATTGTGATGTTATGATATTAATAGCATACCGTTGTCGTCTGTCTCGGGGCTGTTACAGGACGAGCTTGGGAAGTTGATCTTTCTCTTCCTCTTCCTGGAGTTGCTCTGGGTCTTTGGGCTGCTGGAGCTGTGGCACTCAGAGGGACCAGCATCAATGGAGCTATGAGCTTCAACATTATTGGAAACTTCCAGGTGGTTTTCAGAGACAGGGCCGTTCTGGGTCGGGTCATTCTGAGGTGGTGTGGAGGCATCAGGACATGACATTGTGGAGGCTGAGAGTGAGAGATATGACAAAAATGCAAACAACAAATTGCGATGAGGCTGTTTGATTGAATTTTTGTTGCATTTAGAAACACAGCAGTGATTTCAGACAGTATCAGCCATTGTTCACAGCGCAACCAGAAGCCGTTTAACGCTGCTATTTGCTCGTCTGCAGTAACGAACATGGAAGTGTGAAAATGGTCTGTTACGATGTAATTAAACATCCACTGTTCTACTTATTACTATACTACTTGTACAGTTTCTATCCACTTGCTGTTGTTGTTCCTGTTGTTAACAGGATGAGTCATCTAGGGTTTTTAGTTGTTCAGTATTTTTTAGTACCTACAACATAGAACAGAAATGTGTATTGTGATGTTATGGTATCAATAGCTTACCATTATATTGCTCCGGGATTCTGGGATTCCTGTCTTGCCTGGAACAGCTGGAGGAACTTCCAGACTCTTCATCAGTTAGATTCTGCTGGGTCCTTCGCATGGCCTCTTGGGGGAGGTCTTTGAGATTTCCCAGGCTTTCCTGATGATGGCCCATGACAAAGCTCTTCTCAGCTTCAGAAGAAGAGTGTGGTAACTCCACGAAAATGTTCCTGTGCTCACTTCTGTTGTTTGGATTCCTGTTGCCACCCTTATCCTCAGCATCTTCCAGCACATTTCTTTCTTCACGCACCTGTTCCTCCTCACGGAAATATCTCATAGGCCGGAACACTTGATGATGTGCACCTCAGATTTTGTTAGTTGTGACTTGATCCATGCGAACTGTTTATTTCGGTAAATATTATTGCTGTAAATGTAAATGTATTTCTTGACGTCATAGATGCTGCTGACGTCCAGGCGCACGACAGAATGATTGAAATATAATGCAATATCTACAAGACAGTGTCTGCTAAAACGAAACTTCATGGTGATCATGCAGATGTGTGTCTAGTGACTGTCCCCATCACTATCCGATCTTCTCCTCTTGCTGGGGCTGTCGTCTGTCACGGGGCTGTTACAGGACGAGCTTGGAAAGTTGCTCTTTCTCTTCCTCTTCCTGGAGTTGCTCTGGGTCTCTGGGCTGCTGGAGCTGTGGCACTCAGAGGGACCAGCATCAATGGAGCTATGAGCTTCAACATTATTAGAAACTTCCAGCTGTTTTCCAGAGACAGGGTCATTCCCGTTTGGGTCATTCTGAGGTGGTGTGGAGGCATCAGGACGTGGCATTGTGGAGGCTGCGAGTGAGAGATATGACAAAAGTGAAAACGACACTCTAAAAATACAAACATGCATCAGAATATGTCGTCCTGAGGCCCGAAACAACATCCACTCTGCTAATTATTATGCTTGTACAGTTTCTATCTACTAGTTGTTGTTGTTGCTGTTGTTAACAGGACGAGTCATCTAGAGATTTTAGTTATTCAGTATTCTTTAAGTACTTACAACATTCAGAAATGTTTATTGTGATGTTATGATATTAATAGCATACCGTTGTCGTCTGTCTCGGGGCTGTTACAGGACGAGCTTGGGAAGTTGCTCTTTCTCTTCCTCTTCCTGGAGTTGCTCTGGGTCTCTGGGCTGCTGGAGCTGTGGCACTCAGAGGGACCAGCATCAATGGAGCTATGAGCTTCAACATTATTAGAAACTTCCAGCATTTTTCCAGAGACAGGGTCATTCCCGTTTGGGTCATTCTGAGGTGGTGTGGAGGCATCAGGACGTGGCATTGTGGAGGCTGCGAGTGAGAGATATGACAAAAGTGAAAACGACACTCTAAAAATACAAAACATGCATCAGAATATGTCGTCCTGAGGCCCGGAAACAACATCCACTCTGCTAATTGTTATGCTTGTACAGTTTCTATCTACTAGTTGTTGTTGTTGCTGTTGTTAACAGGACGAGTCATCTAGAGATTTTAGTTATTCAGTATTCTTTAAGTACTTACAACATTCAGAAATGTCTATTGTGATGTTATGATATTAATAGCATACCGTTGTCGTCTGTCTCGGGGCTGTTACAGGACGAGCTTGGGAAGTTGCTCTTTCTCTTCCTCTTCCTGGAGTTGCTCTGGGTCTCTGGGCTGCTGGAGCTGTGGCACTCAGAGGGACCAGCATCAATGGAGCTATGAGCTTCAACATTATTAGAAACTTCCAGCATTTTTCCAGAGACAGGGTCATTCCCGTTTGGGTCATTGCCACCATCATTCTCAGCATTTTCCAGCACAATTCTTTCATCAAGTGCCTGTTCATCCTCCATCAAATCCTCAATAAGAAGACCAAAATGTTCCTCTTCATGCTCTTGTTCTTCTCTCAGATCAAAGTCAATCATGGCTTCATCAGCATTTTCCTCTTCAGGCCCCTGTTCCTCCTCACCGAAGTCCTCAATCATAACACCAAGGTGTTCCTCTTCATGTTGCTGTTCTTCTTCCCCGAAAAACTCAATCAGAGCTCCTAAATGTTCTTCCTCATCCTCCTGTTCGTCCCTCATGTCAAAGCCAAACACAACTTCACCGACATGTTCCTCTATATGCCGCTGTTCCCCCTCCCCGAAATACTCGATCAGAGCACCTAAATGTTCCTCTTCATGCCTGTGGTCTTCCCTCATATCAAAGCCATTCATGGCTTCACCGACATGTCCCTCTACATGCCCCTGTTGCTCCTCACCGACATACTCCATCAGGACTCCAAAATCTTCCTCCTCATGCTCCTGTTCATTCTCAGGCACCTGGGCCAGGGGGCCTCTCCGGGGGTTCTCATGCAGACCAGGTCTACAGACTGGAGAGAGACAAAACATCGTCACATATCATTCTGTCTTTGCTGTTATTTCCCTAAATAGAACATACTGTTAATTTGAAACTTGTCTGTTGAACAAATTGCATATCCCTGATTTAGCTTTATGTTTTTAACATAGCTGTGCAGTGAACCCAATGCAGCCAAATGACTATAAGCATTGTTAGTACAGAAGAAAATTATGAAGGAAATTATGTTTTTTAAGATACTAAGAAAGCCGTTGCTGATCAGCTACCTTCGGTTTAGGTCACTTTGTGCCAATGAGCTTTTATTATTGGCTATTTAGCTTTTTTTTGTTTTTTAGGCACTATATGAATTGAAATTATCATTATTATTATTGCTGTTGTTGTTGTTGTTGTTGTTGTTGTTGTTGTTATTATGTTACACATGATACATGAGTTGCTGTAACTTTTCAAATAGGATTCTTTCACCCCTTAAATAGCCAGGGCCCACCAGCAGGCCCAAATATCTATTACACCCTTCTGTAACCTAAGACCGCCTCAACTCAACCACCTGGGAACCCTAAGTCTAATTCCTGGATTGCACTGACTGTCGAACAATGAAATCAGGTGGCCTGTGCACAGATTTTTGGGGGGCAGCAGCTTGAGAGAAAAAAGAGGACAGGAATGTCACTGAATTTAATTTACAGCACATTGTAAACACTTATATCAGGAGAGTTTCTGAGGAAAGCAAACATAGTGTTAGGACACTTTCCCGAAGCATAGCATACAGGCATATGTATCCAAAGGGGAATCAAACCTCAGTCTTCTGTATGTGGGTCTTTGGTATTAACCAGAACCCCAGAGAGTTGCTGTGTGCTTAAATAACTTCTACAGCACAAGTAACAGCTCCCTCTTTAATAGCTCCACAGAATCTCAAAAAACATCACTTTCAGGTCTCCTTGTTAACAGTTTTAGCGAGACATTGATCAAAGCAATAGTAAATATAAACATATAATTTGTGTGTAAGCTTTGAAATGTGGTATAAATGTATTGATGTGATGTATTTATGCTTTAATAAGAGCTTCTCTAACTTAGTTACAAACTATTAGTAGACCTAACTAGTAGATTAGTAGACCTGAAACTATATTAGTGAAAGGTGAACAAGTAATAAGACACTAAACATGGTAGTAAATGCAGGTAAACAGTCACATTTATGCTTGAACTTTGAACTTTTTCCTTGAATTTTACAGTAACCTCAAAGAAATTTTCTTAAATAACAGTATCACTACATTTAGCTGTAAAGTCAATCATTTCTAACATGGAAATATTATTTGTTAGCACTTACTGGGCAGTGGATACTAAGAATGAATGTGTCATTTATTTATGGTCATTAAGACAGATCTTTGGGAAATTTTTCCCAGTGGTTTGTAAGCATTTGCTTACTAGAATTTTCTATCACGTTTGGCCATTATAAATTCAGATTTATTGAATTATTAACTTAATATTCCATTACTAACATATCGCAACGTGTGTCAAGTATGCATACAAATCAAATATAATAATTAATCAACATTCAACTAATTCATCAATAAACAAACAGTTAATAACTCATTTACCACATTAATGCATCTAACAGTTTTAACAATTCCAGCTTGCACAAGTCACCAACACTCAACACCATGGTCAGTCACTCCCAGTTCAAACCTTTTAGTGCGTACATACATACCTGGACAGTCGACCCGATGCAGGGGAACAACTGGAATCATTTTTCAGTACAGAACGTACTAAACATTAGTAATGTAGTTTGTTTTATCGACGACAAAACTGTCCTTCCTTCATCTCTGCAGCTTAGAATTTGGTTGTCTGCTGCGGCTGGGATTCTATTTTGTAGATACCATGGTGATGTAGTGATGTCATCAAGGTGATGTAGTGATGTCATAAAGGGCTGTATGTCCAGTGGTGGAAATAGGCCAGAACACCAGGCCTGTATCTATTATATAGATATACCTGATCATGTGCACCTCAGATTTTGTCAGTTGTGACCTGTTACATGTGAACTGTTTATTTCTTGGAGCCATGGATGCTGCTGACGTCCAGGCGCATGACAGAATAATTGATGTAATTAATAAAACTATAAAGATTAAAGAGCTTCCTCCTGATTTTTTACACCTTACATGAAAAACCAAAGCTCTCCTTTGATCATCATTTTATTTCTTCGCACTTTCCCCCAATTTAGTGATGTCTAACCCCACCTGCTTACTAAGTCTCCCCCCGTCACAGGATACTACCACAGCTAGGACGGTGAAGGCTAGCACCTGTTTCATTTGAATGGGTGATAATACATCATTGAACAGCTCCAACACGCTTGGAGGAGAACATTAACTGCCAATTATATTACATAAACTAACAGATGCTCATACTGGCTAGCATCATGCTAAGTGACGGGGGAGATGGAGAAGCATCTGACCCACTCAGAGGGAGCGAGGACTGCCACCTCAGATGGCTGTGGCATCACTGTGGATCAAACTTGTGATCTCCTGATGATGGACAAAGTTAGATGGTTGTACCACTCGGGATCCAGTCATGTATTTTCACCCGTGATGCTGTCACCACGGCTGTTACTGTCATTTTGGGGGTTTGTTGTCCACTGACCAGTTCAAAAATTGCATGTTGACTTGATTGCATCTCAAAGTAGGACTCAGGACTTGACTTAAGACTTGTGTTAACCTCAAACTTACTTATTTTTTAACTCAATGAGTTTCTGCCTATAAAAATCCCTGTGGCCCTTTAAATTGTTTGTAAATTTCATGATCTATGGAGCTAAAGAAACTTCAAAATGACTTGGAAAAACATCCACTGACTTACATTAAAAGTAAAGTAGGTTTTTTCTTCCTCCTCTAAAGTTACCATTTTGGAGATACAACAGTGATATGTATGTTCTGTGCTGACAAGAACAAGATTAACCTACTTGGATAGAAAACACAGATTCTTGAGGTTTCAGTGCATCTTTCTTGAGAGTATGGGTGGGGTTACAAACTTAATGCATGTGAGGGATGACAAGGGGGTTGAGCTAAGGTGAAAAAATGGGGGAAAAGAAGCAAGCAAGCAAGCAAGCAAAATTAATTTATATAGCGCTTTTTACAACAGGTGTTGTCACAAAGCAGCTTTACAGAACAATCAGTATTACAGAGAGAAGAGAAAAGAAGAAAGAAAATCCGGGTCCGAGCCCCCATGAGCAAGCCAGCGGCGACGGTGACAAGGAAAAACTCCCTAAAAGAGGAAGAAACCTTGAGAGGAACCAAGACTCAGAAGGGGAACCCATCCTCCTATGGTCGACACCGGATAGCAAACATTATTAGTATGAAGTATTATAGTAAAGTGGGAAAAGAAAGATCTGAGGGTGAGGACTGCACAGCGCTGTACAGCAAGAAGCTCAGTGGTGGTCAAACTGGTCCAGAAGGCTGGTGAGCAGCGGCACCAATCAAGGCAGTAGAGGCAACAGCATCAGACGCACAGGATGGGCAGCTGATCAGCTCGGCAGAGAAAGGAAAGAAAAAAACCGAGTTAGTACTGTAAAGAGTGGCTGAACACAGATTACAGTAAAACAGAGCAGTGTAGACTCCAGCAGGTCTAGACCTGACAGGGAAGACTAGTCACCAAATGCTTGACCTTACAAGTAAGTTTTTAGCCTAGACTTAAAGATTGAGGCTGCGTCTGATTCCCGAACATTAGCAGGAACATTTGTATGAGAAAGCTCTCCCCCTGATGTAACTTTATTAATTCTAGGTACCAGTAGTAAGCCAGCACCTTGTGATCTAAGTAGGCCTGACGGTTCATAGTGGGAGAGGAGCTCACTCAGGTACTGAGGGGCGAGTCCGTTTAGAGCTTTATAAGTCAGTAATAGAATTTTATAATCAATGCAAAATTTAACTGGTAACCAGTGCAGGGCTGATAAAACTGGCCTAATATGGTCAAACTTCCTAGTTCTTGTGAGACTCTGGCTGCAGCGTTCTGGACTAGCTGAAGCTTGTTAAGGCTTTTGCTGGGACATCCAGACAGCAGGGCATTACAATAATCTAGCCTTGAAGTGATAAATGCATGAACTAGCTTTTCTGCATCCTGTAGAGATAATGAATTTCTTAATTTAGCGATATTGCGGAGATGCAGGAAGGCTGTTCTAGTGATATTAGTTATATGTGTGTCGAAGGAGAGATCAGCGTCTATCATGACACCAAGATTTTTAACAGATAAGCTTGATGCAACTGAGAGATTGTTAAGTTTTAGTGTTGAGTTAGACAGTCTGTTTCTGGCTAATTTTGAACCAAGAAGCAGGACCTCTGTTTTATCTGAGTTAAGTAGCAGAAAATTATTTGACATCCAAACTTTTATGTCTTTTATACAGTCCTCAATCTTGCCAAGTTTAATTTTAAGAACTGAACCAGCAAAACAATAACAGAACATGGTATGTGACAATGTGAGTGTCCGCATAGTTAAGACCAGTAAGCTCTAATTTCACTTCTAATTTACACACAAAAAAGTTTCACTAAAACAACAGAAGAGTTTCATCAATATTTGTAGAAGCCTTCACTATTGATCACTACTGTTGAATTGTGAGGTGTCTTTACACTCATCTTGTCATATTCATGTTTTTCTTTATATTTTTATCTGTCATTTTTATGAAAAGTCAGATTCTCTGTTTTCGTGTGTGCTCTCTTGAGGGCCTCACTTGCCCCCCCTTAAGAGAGGGAGCAAATGTATAGAACAATGTTTGCCGGGGGTATCTGATTGCATTAAGCCTTTCCAGATGTTTTCTTATGGGGGTGTATGGTTGTGTGTGTGTGTGTGTGTGTGTGTGTGTGTGTGTGTGTGTGTGTGTGTGTGTGTGTGTGTGTGTGTGTGTGTATGTGTGTGTCTCTAATCATCTTATGTATGTGTGGTCATTCACCGTATATAAACCAGAGCCAACTCGGACGGACAAGGGGATCCCACATTGGCCTTTGGGACTCTCACAGGGCTTTAGCACTATCTTTTAATTTGAAATAAAGTTGTTCATGTTTAAATCCAGATAGTGTCTATAGAGCTTTCGTCTCCACACCTACACAACTGAGAATAAACACCAATTGAAATGATAGATATGTGTTGTTGATGGTGTTGTGCAGGTGGACAGTGCAGTGTGGGCCACTGTTCTGGCTCTGATCTGGCTTCACGGCTTCAGGACAGCTGAACAGGAAGAGTGGAAGTTCATTGCTATGAAAGCCACATCCTGGATCCGTTCTCAGAAAGGTGACGCAGAACATCACCATCAATCACAGCATAGAATACACAGATCAGGCATAACATTATGACCACCTCCTTGTTTCTACGCTCACTGTCCATTTTATCAGCTCCACTTACTGTATAGGGTCACTTTGTAGTTCTACAGTTACAGACTGTAGTCCATCTGTTTCTCTGATACTTTGTTAGTCCCCTTTTACCCTGTTCTTCAGTAGTCAGGACCCCCATGGACCCTCACAGAGCAGGTACTATTTGGGTGGTGGATCATTCTCAGCACTGCAGTAACAATGATGTGGTGGTGTGTTATTGTGTGTTGTGCTAGTCTGAGTGGATCAGACGCAGCAGTGCTGCTGGGGTTTTTAAATACCTCAGTGTCACTTCTGGACTGAGAATAGTCCACCATCCAAAAATATCCAGCCAACGGCGTCCTGTGGGCAGCGTCCTGTGACCACTGACGAAGGACAAAAGACTAGAAGAGTCCACTGATTTGAAACACTGATGTGTTTTATTAAGTGTCAGCAGTTCTAAGCAAATGTGAATAGCAACACAGACCCTTATAGTCAGAATTTATGTTGTGTCTCATCTACAGCAGAGACTCATCTACCAGCGTCACATCATATAACGGTGGTGGTTTATGTCTTGTGATGGTGTGTTTCAGTGGAGAACCTGTCTGAGTGTGTCCAGGCTGGAAATGCTGTGCTGGGCTGTCGGGTGGAAGAAGAGCGTCTGACCTACATCTGTCCACGACACTGCCATTACTACCATTAGGCTCACACTCCCAGACTCATTCTTGTTGGAAGTAGTTTTATCAGTATTTACAGGGATTTGAGTGACTCTGTACCTTAATTATATCCATTTATTAAAACAAATGATCGAATTTTCTATTTTGTCACTATCGAAACAATAATAACTAAACAGAAACTTTACCAAATATTTCAGTAGTGACTGTTTCAGTAGTGACTGTTTCAGTAGTGTCTGTTTCAGAAGTGATTGTTTCAGTAGTGTCTGTTTCAGAAGTGATTGTTTCAGTAGTGTCTGTTTCAGTAGTGTCTGTTTCAGAAGTGATTGTTTCAGTAGTGTCTGTTTCAGAAGTGATTGTTTCAGTAGTGTCTGTTTCAGAAGTGATTGTTTAGGTAGTGACTGTTTCAGTAGTGTCTGTTTCAGTAGTGACTGTTTCAGTAGTGACTGTTTCAGTCGTGTCGGTTTTGTTGTACACACATAACCTTTCATCACAACAGAACATTTACCAAATGTCTGAATTGTTTCGACAGTGATGTATGATCTGCTCTGTTGTTAAAAATTCAATAAAAATTTAAGTTCTAAAAAAAAAAATTGTGATCTAACTGGGTCATTTTACAGAAACATCCATTTTTGTGTTCCTAGTGTTTACAGATATTTCACACTCAAAAACATGTTAGGGATACAATTTATTAATATTAGAAAATAAAACAAGTTATTTGAACAATTATACCTTCATCAGCCGTCAATTTAGCAATATTGGTATTTAAATCAATTATCTAGAACTCCAAGCACCACAGAAGAGCTCCTCATCAACATCATGTGTAAAGGCTGAGGCCATATTTTGAAGAAAAAAAAGACATTTTTCTGCAGTTTGAATTAAAATAATCTATACATGAATAAGGAATATATGAATTAAATCACATAAAGAAAATAAATGGCAAGTAAATATTCTAAAATATATAATGAAAGTTGTGGTCCCCAAGAGTCGTGTCACAGGTGTTACTGCATAGGAATAATCTCTTATTTTGAAATAAAAGTCACACTGATGACATCACGGCTTCCTATTACCTGTTTTCTGAGGATCTATGAAGAAAAGCACATGGTGAGTCCACTGTGTCTTTCAGTTTTCAGAGGTTTTTTTTTTTGGCTCATGATTTTATATGAAGCTTTCAGCTGACGTCACTGATGTGACCTACTTCATTCTGAGGTCACTGAAAATATAGAATAAAATTGAATGAAATCCCATATTTTAGTGGACATTCTGTGATTGACAACATGTGGTTTGATTCTCTGTAGCAGCCGTTTTGTAAAATGCATTTTTCATTAAAATTGTCTCTGATGTTACCTTTATTATGTGTAACACCAATGATGATCAGTAACACCAGTGACACCTACGGATAGATATAAAGTGGACGATTATGTAGAATGACCCAACTGCTCACCATGTGGCCACAAGGGACAGGGATGCAGTCTCACTTCCTGCTCTAAAATAAGCTCCACCTATGAACTAAAACTCTGTTCAGTAGTGACATAAAACTTAATTTAAAACTCAGAATAAATGCAAAAGATTTTTATGTAAAAAATGAACTAATATTTAACTAGACAGCCACCCCATAAATGGTGATTTGTGTATCAATAACATATTAATATCTCAATGAATGCCTTGAGTTTTAAAAGATCATATAATTCTTGTAAATATTTAAAGTCTAAGTATTTATTTATTTAGGGGGGGGGGGGGGTTGGGGGACTTACTGGCCTTACAAATGATACACATGAAATTTCTTTACTAGTGTCAGAAACATATACGCAGTGTACAAAGAGGAACAAGACGAATGTTGATTCAAAGTGTTGGCGAGATTTGATCTGATGTACCTTCTTGCTTTTGTTCATCTGAACGGGTCGTTTGCTTTGTTTCAGGTTTGAAGGTTTTCATTTGACTTGAGTTAAACCAGCTGCTCTGCTTCAAGTACTTTTTAGAATGTATGTTTCTATGAAAAGCTGATCCTATGAATGGAGCCCCATGAACCCTCACCGAGCAGGTACGATTTGGGTGGTGGATCATTCTCAGCACTGCAGTAACACTGATGTGCTGGTGGTGTGTTAGTGTGTGTTACGCTGGTCTGAGCGGATCAGACACACACACGTTCTAAGCCGCCTCCCCTGTAGGTATCTATCTATAAACACTCACCGGCCACTTTATTAGGTGCACCTTGGTAGTAAAAGGTTGAACCCCCTTTTGCCTTCAGAACTGCCTTAATTCTTCATGTCATACTTTCAAAAAGGTGTTGGAAACATTCCTCAGAGATTTTGGTTGGTTATTTGAGTTAATGTTGCCTTTCTATCATCTCAGACCAGTCTGCCCATTCTCCTCTGACCTCTCACATCAACAAGGCATTTTCGTCCACACAACTGACCATTTCGGACCGTTCTCTGTAAACCCTAGAGATGGTTGTGTGTGAAAATCCTAGTAGATCAGCAGTTTCTGAAATATTCAGACCAGCCTGTCTGGCACCAACAACCACGCCACGTTCAAAGTCACTTAAATCACCTTTCTTCCCCATTCTGATGCTCGGCCTGCACTTCAGCAGGTTGTGTTGACCATCTCTACATGCCTAAATGCATTGAGTAGCAGCCATGTGATTGGCTGATTAGCTAATTGTGTTAACAAGCAACTGAACTACCTAATAAATTGGCTGGTGAGTATATGTATGTATATATGTATGTATGTATGTATGTATATATATATATATATATATATATATATATATATATATATATATATATATATAGATATAGATATAGAGAGAGAGAGAGAGTTTATCATTTGTTAATGTTTTATTGTTGAGTTTTAATTATTAGGCCTAAGTTCAACTTTTTTCCACTTAAAATGTCATTACTGGCCCATTATCAACTACTGCTTCCCCATGAGTACAGGCCCAAGGACCACTACAAGGTGCTTTGCAGCCCACCGATGATCCGTGCCTCACAGGTTGAGAAACCCTAGTCTAATCTAAGTGAACAGACACTTAATGGAGACAACACAACACAACAAAACATCTGTTTAAACAGAACCAGTTGTAGCTACACCGGTCTAATGAAATAATGGCCACGAGTCATACTGATGTCTTCTGAAGATTTATTCTCTCTTTCTCTTCATCGGACACCGTGAAAACTATAACAGAAACAAAGCATTCTTTCAAGATATGCATTTCTCTCGTTTCAATGTCCTTTGAGCTAGTGTCCATTACTAGTTACGCTGGAACAAGTTAGCTAGTACAACAGTGCCGTATATAACACACAAATATAAGATTAATTCAAAAGGCATATAAAAATGTACATCAACACACAATATAAACAAAGAAATATTTACCGTGTTCGCCTCTTAGACCTTGTGTTAGCTATGGTAGTTCGTTCCCTCTCTGCTCCAAGCTAGTTGTCTCTCTGCCGCCAAGTTAGTTCTGGCCCACAATTCCTCAATTACCCGCGTAACTAACTAGTGTCACATGACCTATTACCTCCACAGTAAAATGCCATAATTAAAGTACTCATTTTTTAACCATAGGTTTTTAGATTTTACTCTCATCTTTAAACATGTTCTTATTAGTTTTTTAGCACTTTAATTAACCCTATGAAATTAAATGACATGAATTTATAACGATATACAAAAAATAATAAACATGTCACTCTGACAGTTACACTCCCACCAAATTACTATGATTTATGATATCCCTCTCAAATGAATAAATCTAGTAATTTTCAGAACTGAGTATATAAACCATTTAAACTCTGAACACAAGTGTTTTAAAGCTTAGGAACACTTTAGTTGTTCTCTACAAGTACAACTAATTTATGAATTGGTCTTTCAAGAATGGATGTGTTCACTACATACTGGCCTGCCCTTTCCAGCTTTCTAGTGCTTATTTGTAGTGTGGCCTTTCGCACCAGTTCATCTTCATCTTTACAAACATCAAGTACTCGTCCAAGTCTCCACTCATTGCGTGGTGCTTCTTCTTCTTTGACAATGACAATATCCCCAACCTTCACATTTCGTCTTGGGGAGTGCCAGCGTTGTCTGAGGGTGATGTTTGCCAAATATTCCTTCCTCCATCTACTCCAAAATTGCTCAGTCAGATACTGCACCCTGCGCCATCTCTTTCTGGCATACAGATCCTCTGCTACAAATTTTCCTGGTGGAGGCAGCGGGACAGAGCATTTCATGGTGAGTAAATGATTTGGTGTGAGTGGTTCCAGACTTTTGGGATCATTGATGTTGTTGGTAGCAAGCGGGCGGCTATTTATTATTGACATAGCTTCATAGAAAAATGTTCTTAAAGAAGCATCATCTAATCTTCCAGTGCTTTGTGAGAGGACACAGTTTAGGACACTCCTAATAGTTCTGATCTGCCTCTCCCAAACTCCTCCCATGTGACTAGCATCAGGGACGTTCATAATGAAGTCACACTGCTTTTCAGCAAGAAAGGCAGTCAGTCTGTCTTGGTTCACTTCACTCAAAGTCTTTGCCAATTCATTTTTTGCCCCAACAAATTAGTCCCTTGATCTGATCTGATTTGTCTCACAGCTCCACGAATAGCTATAAAACAGCGCAGTGCATTTATAAAGGCATCAGTTGTTAGATCTTCTAACATTTCAATGTGTACTGCCCTCGAGGAAAGACAGGTGAATACTAGTCCATATCTTTTACTCTCCTTACGACCCTATTTAGAATGAAAGGGCCCGAAACAATCCATCCCACAGTAGGAGAATGGTGGTGAGGGATCAACACGGTCTGCAGGTAGATCCGCCATCTTCTGCGTTTCTGTAGGCCTGCGAGCTCTCCTGCATGTCACACATTGTTTAATGTGGTTTGCCACAACTTTGCTGCCACTTAGAACCCAGTATCCATTTGCTCTCAGTTCATTAAGGGTTTGTCCTCTGCCTTGGTGCTGAGTTTTTTCATGACAGTAATCTACAACCAGGCGTGTGACCTCGCCATCTTTGGGTAGGATTACTGGATGCTTTAGGTCAAGAGGTAAAGAAGCATTCTTTAAACGCCCTCCCACCCTAAGAACACCGTCTTGAATTATTGGGTCAAGCTGATATAACTGATGACTACTTGGCAGTTTTCCTTGACTCAGTATTTGCAATTCTTCTTCAAAGGCATCCCTTTGAGCCAATTTTACAAGTGCAAGACTGGCCTTTCTTCGATCCTCAACATTAAGAGGTTCTGCTGCCTTAGTTTCCTTTGCTAGGTGTTGGATACGTGCAATGACATTCAGTGCTGTATGCCATTTTGAGAATCGTTTGAGCCTGTTTGAGAAATTGTCCTCTTCTGTTACTTTTGTTTGTAACGCTTGTGTCACTTTGACTTCAGGATCCCCCACCAGAAGCTGGGGAGCTAACTTTGGTGTGACAATCTCTCTTTCCCACAAGAACTTGGGCCCAGTCAGCCAATCTGACCTTATCAACTCTGCTACCTTGAGTCCTCTGGAAGAGTGATCTGCTGGATTTTGATCAGTGCTGATATAGTGCCACTGAGCTGGGTCAGTCATTTCTCTGATTCTTTGAACTCGATTGGCTACAAAAATGTGAAATCTTTGAGCTTCATTGTTAATGTAGCCCAAGACCACCTGTGAATCAGTCCAAAAATACTCCTGATCAATTTTAAGCTCTAGCTCCTCTTTTAACATACTGCTTACTGCTGAGGAGACCACTGCAGCAGTTAACTCCAGCCTTGGTATGGTTACCACTTTTGTGGGAGCAACTCTAGCTTTACCTATGACTAGAGAGCAGTGTACTTTGTCTTCACTTACCACTCGAATATATGAACACTGTCCATACCCATGGGTGCTCGCATCCGAAAAGTGATGCAGTTCAGTTCTCTGGATTTTTCCCATTTTTTCTGGAATGAAGCACCTTGATATCTGGAGCTTCTGGAGATTCTCTAGGTCACTAACCCAGCTCTCCCATTGAGGCTTCAACTCTATGGGTAGAGGTTCGTCCCATCCAGTGCCTCTTTGACACATTTCCTGTAGTACTTTCTTTCCCAGTAGGATGAAGGGAGCTAAGAAGCCCAGTGGGTCAAACACAGAAGCTACAGTTGACAGGACTCCCCGCCTTGTTGCTGGTTTTTCATCCAGGGTGACTTTAAAGGAAAAGGTGTCACTGTTTGCACTCCACCTAACTCCCAACACGTTTTGAACTGGGAGTTCTCCATAATTCAAGTCTACATCTTGAATTCCACTAGCTCGTTCACTCTCAGGAACTGACTCCAACACTTCTCTGCTGTTTGAGATGAACTTGTGGAGGTGTAATTTCCCTCTTGCACACACATCTTGTGCATCTCTCACTAGCTTGATGGCTGTGTCAACAGATTCTACGCTAAGAAGCCCATCATCGACGTAGAAATTCTTTCTGATGAAGTTGGCTGCTGCAGAATACTCTTTTTCATTCTGGCACGCAAGATACTTCATTCCATAATTTGCGCAGCCAGGAGAGGATGCTGCTCCAAAAAGTAAGTAATCTCTGTCTTCTGGGTTTACGTGAAACCTGTGAAACATTTTTTCCACATCACAGATGATTGCTATTGGATGCTTTCGGAATCTGCAGAGAACTCCTGTCAGCCCATTTGTAAGATCAGGTCCAGCTAGTAAGTGATCATTTAAGGCAGTGCCCCCATACTTGGCAGAGCAGTCGAACACGACCCTAATTTTGTCTGGCTTTCTAGGGTGATAGACCCTTCGGTGTGGTACATACCACACATTTCCCGCCTTGGGTTGGTATTCAGCTCTCTCTGCTTCACCATTCTTGAAGACACCTTCCATAAACTTAAGGTAGTCATCCTTGAATTTTGAATTTTTCTCAAGTTTTCCTTTTAGGCACTTCAGTCGAACCAGGGCCAAATGCTGGTTGTCTGGCAACTGTGGACGTGCCTTAAAGGGAAGGGGCATTTCCAGGTGACCATCTGCATTCTGATGTACTGTGTTATTCAGTAATTGCATGAACTGTATATCATCTTGTGATGCGCTCTTTTCACCAGGGTTTGTGTCTTTAAAGTCCAACTCGAGTGCTCTGATAACAGTGGCTGGTGTCAATGATGGTATCTCTTTGACTGTTACACGATGACACAGACCCGTCACTTCTGTTGACATTGAGGCTTGTGGTGAACTGCCTACAATGCTCCAACCCAGGTCAGTCTTGATTGCGTATGGCTCATCATCACCTCCAGTGATAACTTGACGTGGAGCCAATGCTCTGGCACAGTCATAGCCAATCAGGAGACCGACCTCACAGTCCATCAATTCTGGCAGTTCCTGGGCTATTGTATTTAGATGTCTCCATCTTTTGGCAGTGTTAGGAGTTGGAATGTGAGAACGTTCAAGTGGGATGAAGTCTCTGGTGTAGGCAGGTGGCAAGTTAATAAAGCATGGTGAGGAAAACCCTCTAACTTTAAGTCCACTTACTCTCTCACTCTGAACAATGGAATCTCTTCCCAACATAGTGGTAAGCTTTAATTTAACTGGCTCTAAATCTGCCCCCATCTTCTCACATACCTCCTTGTCTACAAAGGTGTTGCTACTCTGGGTATCTAGTAAAGCGTAAACTAATGTCTCTATTCCAGGAGAGGTGTTTCTGGAAATCCACACAGGGACTATCATGGATGTGCTTCCACCGTCACATCTATCAAGACAGCACGAAAGTGAAGATGTGTTCTCTGGTGCTTCTCTAGCAGAAGATGTGTTTGCAGGAACAGAGGAGCGGTCTTCATGAAGTGGAGTTGGATGATGTTTCTTACATATGCCACACGTAGCTTTATTCTTGCATTCCTTTGCATTGTGTCCCTTCCTAAGACAGCCAAAGCATAGGCTATTATCAAAGATAAAGCTTTTCATTTGTGGATAGAATGGCTTTCTCCACAGCATATGCATGCCTTCATAGCTGTATTTGCATTTTCTGATGCTTTCACATTTGTCATGAATGCATTAGCCTTTGGGCGCCTTGTGTCTCTAACGGGCCTTTCGTCAGTATGCTTCAGTGCATGAAAGGATGTCACAGGATTGCATGCAATCTCAGCTTCTTGTGCCATGAATTCAGCAAACTCTTTGAAACTGGGGTATTCCTCCCTTTGCCGCAAGCGCTTTGTGACATGACGATTCCAGCGAGAGGTCACCCAGTCAGGGATTTTGTGGAATATCCTTTGATTCTCTTCAGTCATTTAACACCTGAAGCCCTTTGATATGAGGCATTGCATTGCTACAGGCAGTTAGGAAATCACTAAATTGTCTCAGTTTGACTGACTCTTTAGGACCAATCTTTGGCCAGTTGTTTAATTTTTCTCTAAATGCACGCTGAATTACAAATGAGTGTCCATAGCGAGTGTTCAAAGCCTCCCACGCTTGATCGTAGGCTTCTCATCCTTCCTGTAGAAGCTGCCTTCTAACATGGACCTTGCCTCACCGCTAATGTATTTCTGTAGGTAGAACAACCTGTCAGCTGGACTTGTGCATCGCTGTTCTATCAATGTCTTGCAACTTGTGCTCCACTCTAAGAACTTGAGTGGGTCTCCATAGAAGACAGCAGGCTCAGGTGCAGGAAGTCTGGTAAGAACTAGTGTGTGATGTAGGACTTGTGCTAAAGATGCTTCATTGTTGTTCTGGGCTGTTTGTTCAATGCCACCATTCTTCCATGTTTGTTCCCTTTTCATTTCTTTATGGGGTATTTGAGGACAATTAGTGACTTTGTTCTGCCCTGTTCTGCTTTCATCACAGTCCTGATCTGAGTCAGCATCGGAGTATGCTTTAAGCTTGGCAGTTAGAACGAAGATTTTCTAGTCTCTTTAGTTCTTGCCTTTGTGTAGCTATGGTCTCTTCCATTTTTATTTCAGCCTGTTTTGCGGCCAACTGTACGGCACACTCTGCTCGTTTTGCTGCAATGCTTTGCTGTTCTGATGACTGAGAGTGGCTACTACCATCTGTAGACCTAGAGATTGTAGTCCCAAATATTGAATGGGCATACTCTCTATCAAGCACTTCATGAAGCCTTGTGTTTTCTGCTTTAGCATCGAAGTCCTCTAGCCCCACTTCACTCCGTCGTATTTTCATTAGCTTCATCAAATCTGCTGTCACTGCTATGCAGGAATCCATCTTTCTTCTAACCTCAGGTGAAGGTGCTAGTTGAGTTCGCATATTTTCGTACAGCTCTTTCAATTTTGTCTCTAGCCCTTCAACATCATCCATCATGTTACTCAAGTCATGTTCAGAACACTCTGAATTTCTTGTGAATTTCCCCGCTGTGGGACTAATAAAGGATCATCTTATCTTATCCTTAAGATTGTTTCGTGAAGCTCTAACTTGATCTTTCCAGCATTCATACAGCTTGATGAATTTACTCTCCCTTTGAAAGGCCTCTTGTTCTTTTAATTCTAGCATTTTGGTGGTATACTTTCTCTTGTGTGTAGATTTTCTAGGTTCAACAGTCTCTGAGGCTGTGTGGGCAGGCTCCACCTTTGCCATCTTATCTACTTCTAGGTTAGCTTGGCTATCACCAGTGAATGACTCTAATCTCTCATGTTCAACATCGTCACATTGTGCCTTTAACTGTTCATTAACTTCTCCCTTTTTTAAAGTTTGTTCCTGAATTGACATTTTTACAGATTTTTAGAAAGGACTGCTTTGTGTATACCAGTTATACAGTTGTCTTTGCAATTCAGTAAATAACCTCAGGTATTTGCTCAATTATACCCCTTATTTCACTTTGAACCTGTAAACCCTCAAATCAAAATACCATCACAATATGTACAATAAACACACATTCATAAAGCAGGAATGACAGTTAGACTCTACTGATAAATTAATCACTTTCTCATAGAAAATAATTGAATCCTTTTTTTTTTTTGCTAAGTTCTTTAAACTTGCAGAATGAGCACAGTCAAACCTGACGCCGAGTGCAGGGCTGCACTGTCATGCCTGCAGACGTTACTGTGCTGAAACTGGCGCTGCACTGAAAGCCTATGGCGAGGTCCTTTGTGGAGCTGTAGCCTTCCTTGTGAAAGATGCCCTGGTGCAGATGAAGTTTCAGGAGCACACACTTGAGTCTTTTCCCTTGCATCAGCGAGCCCTCTCTCCGCGCAGTTTTCTCGGCCACGCGCTCCTTCGCGAGCACGCGCTCTTGACTCTCGGCCGCGATGCTCGCTCCTCCGCGGGCACGCGCTCTTCACTCTCGGCCGCGATGCTCGCTCCTCCGCGGGCACGCGCTCTTCACTCTCGGCCGCGATGCTCGCTCCTCCGCGGGCACGCGCTCTTCACTCTCGGCCGCGATGCTCGCTCCTCCGCGGGCACGCGCTCTTCACTCTCGGTCGCGATGTTCGCTCCTCCGCGGGCACGCGCTCTTCACTCTCGGCCGCGATGCTCGCTCCTCCGCTGGCACGCGCGCTGGACTCTGGGCCGCGATGGCACCACGTTTTCACTGTAGCTACACCGGTCTAATGAAATAATGGCCACGAGTCATTGTAAAATGGCATAATTAAAGTACTCATTTTTTAACCATAGGTTTTTAGATTTTACTCTCATCTTTAAACATGTTCTTATTAGTTTTTCAGCACTTTTAATAACCCTATGAAATTAAATGACATGAATTTATAACGATATACAAAAAATAATAAACATGTCACTCTGACAGTTACACCAGTGATACGTTGAACACTCTGTTGTGTTACACAAGCGCTGGAACTACGGCAGCTGAGTAGGTTACCTCATTTGTGAGGAGTTTGATTTGATTCTGTTGGTTGTTGCTGACTGTACGCCACTGCTGGTCCTCCCTCGGACCATACAAGCATACAAGCTCTAACTAATTTAAAACTTCCTAAAACTGATTTTCAATGCACACAGACTTTTATTTTGGTAATAAACTGAGGCAGATATTACAAATAACTGAGACAGATATTAAAAACAACTTTTGTATTACAAGCAAGAAAGGAAAAACAAGTAAATTGGACTGTGAGTGGAAATAAGCGATGATGAGAGAAATTTTGTATAAAAACCTACTTAAACACTGGTGAGCAGCCCAGAGCAAAATGCCAGTGGACCGCCAGCTTTGCCATCAGTGGGCCAACAGTAGCCCACTATCCTCTTGCTTTTCAGGGGCTGTAATGTCAAATGTACCCAAGTATGTAATGGATTTTACTTATATTTTCTGAGTTTTCAAAACCAGGTAGAGCTGTAGTAAGTAGCATTAATCCTACTGACTGATCCTCTATGATAACTCTATGATAGGATAGTGGACCACTTTCAGCCCACTGATGGCAAAGCTGGTGGTCCGCTGGTGTTTTGCTCAGTGCTTTCTGGTCTTTAACCTTTTCAACTCCTTGAGGCCACCAGTGGTTCCAAAACACATTTTGTCATATGCTTCATAACTTTCATATTTCATAAGCTACATTCAAAAGCTGGGTGTCGTATGAGGCTGTAACTGTCTTCTTTCCAGGCAAATAGATGGTGCTGTAATTTTATCCCTTATAATAAAAGAAGCTGAACTCCAAGTTTTTTTTTCTCTACTAAAAGTCGACCTATTTTTCCAAAACTCTGGGCTATAAACTATAAACAGATGGCGTCTCCTCAGTGATCTGCTCTGTAAAAATGATTTTTATAAAATAATACAAAGAGCGTCTGAGATTTTTGTATTTCAGCAGTAAATTGTAAGCATATAGTAATATGTTTATGATCATAAAACACATGTTCTGTTAATTTGAGGGGAGCTTTTAGAAATAAATAAATACAATAAAAATGTACATTTATTTCATGCAATTACTGGATAATTTGCCTTACAATTTGGTCATGTAAATTCAGATGGGACAACCATAATATACCCCGGTCAATTCAGATTATTGGACAATAGTCACTCATTTTCCACGCACAGTCTTTCTTTATACTGTATATAAATTAAAACAATTTTAATCTAGCAAAGAGAAAAGGAACACTCTATGACAAGGTGCCTGAAAAGTCAGGGGTATGATAGCTTTACCAAGTTACTCAGTATCCCATAGAGTACAGATTAATATTCATTCATTAAATCTGCCAAGAACAGGCTGTACACAAAAACTGACTGACCGTGTAAGAAGAAGACTAATGAGGAAGACTAACAAGAGAGTTACAGTATTCAGTGGCTGAGATTGGAGACACTGTGTACATCAACTATTGCCTGGGTGCTTCATAACTTTCTTGGAGTGGTGAAAAGAAAGCCACTGTTAAATTAAACTCACATGAGCCCTCGGGTATGGTTTACTAGAAGCAACTCTGAAGTCAGCTGGAAAATAGTTCTGTAGTCTGATGAGACCAAAATCCATCAAACACTGCACATCATCATAAACCCATCCCTACCATGAAGCATGGTGGTGGCAGGATCATACTATGGTGATGCTTTGCAGCAGGTGCTGGAAAGCTTGTGAGGATAGAGGGTAGAATGAATGCAGCAAAATACAGGGAAAACCTAAGTTAAGTGATAGTTTTTTAATCCCACAAATGGGGAAATTACACCTCTGCATTTATCCCATCCGTGAAGTGAAACACCACATACACACTAGTGAACACACACACTAGGGGGCAGTGAGCACACTTGCCCGGAGCGGTGGGCACCCCTATCCACAGAGCAATTAGGGTTTAGGTGTCTTGTTCAAGGACACCTCAGTCATGGACTGTCGGCACTGGGGATCGAACCTTCCAGTCACAGGGCCAGTTCCCTAACCTCCACCCATGTCATGCCATCTGCAAACCTGACCCTTTGGAGGAGATGTGTCTCCCAGCATGACAGCAAAAACAGCCAGAGCTCCAAAAATATTATGATTTAATGTGTGTACGGTTGTTCAACGCTGTGTTTGCTAGTCATGTACTGGCTAGTGTTTTTTTTTTCTCATGAAAATAAGCAGGCAGTCACTACTAAAACATTTTGCCAGTATTGTAACTGTTGTTATTGATTTTTGTTGTTGTTATGATTATCAGGTAACACGTTGGTGTCTGTCTCCACACCATTGAGAGTATTAATTCCTGTGCTGTGCATTTCTTTTGGATGAAGAGTACGATTCAGATCCTGGACACCAAGGTAGATTCCTTCAGCTGTTGAACTCACATACGAAATGATACCAGCACTTAGACCAGCACATTTGTACCACTTCATTCTTTTATATAGTACTATTTCTTCTGTCTCTTCAGGAAAGCCCTGTGAACTCTACATGTAAGTTTAATAGCCACACTTTTTACACATCATTCAACAGTGCAGTTAAATTCAACACTAAGAATATTCTACCAAAAGTAAGTAAGTAAGTAAGTAAACATTTATTTATATAGCACTTTTCTAAGCACAGCTACAAAGTGCTTCACAAACAACAAGTACTAAAAATAGAATGATAAAACAAAACAGATACATATAACTATAAAAACAGTACAGCTATATTCATAAACAACATAAAACTGACATAAAACCATAAAAACAATGCAGCACTATCCAGTAAATAACAAAAGCATCACCTGTGACCAAAAGCTAATGAATAGAGATGCGTTTTGAGTCTTCCTTTAAAAATGTCCTTTGATTCAGCTAGTCTAACATCCAAAGGCAGAGCATTCCACAACTTGGGGGCACACACAGAAAAAGCACAATCTCCCTTTCGTTTCCGTTTTGTCCTAGGGACCACTAAGAGCCCCTGACTAGATGACCTTAGTGATCTGGTACTAGGATACGGTGATAATAATTCTGAAATATATTTTGGCACATCAATGTGCACCGCCTGGTATGTTAAAACCAAAATTTTGAACTGAATTCTAAAAACAACAGGCAACCAATGCAGAGATGCCAGTACAGGGGTAATATGCTCCCTTCTTTTAGTCCCGGTAAGTACCCGGGCAGCTGCATTCTGAACCAGCTGCAGCCGTGCCATTACCCCTTGATTAAGACATGTAAATAGTGCATTGCAATAATCAAGTCGTGATGATACAAAAGCATGAATGATCTTCTCTGTGTCCTGGAAGGAGAGCATTTTCTTGATTTTGGCAATATTTCTCAGTTGAAAATAACAGGCCTGCACCAGCTTTGTTATATGCATTGAGAAATTAAGATCTGAGTCAAAGATGACTCCGAGGTTTCTGGGATAAGGGTTTATCTGTGAAGCCAATAACCCAAGTTCCTTCTTTAGGTTATCAGCAACCTTTTGAGAACCCAGAACCAATACTTCTGTTTTCCCGTCATTTAATTTGAGGAAATTACAGCTCAGCCAATCCTTAATTGCTTTAATACAATCAGTGAGACTCTCTAATCTCCTGAAGTCGTTCCTTTTAACAGAGAGATAAAGCTGTGTATCGTCTGCGTAAAAATGATAAGAGATATTAAAACGATGAATCAGGTCACCTAAGGGGAGCATATATAAGTTAAAAAGTATAGGACCAAGGATTGAACCTTGTGGAACTCCACACGTTAGATCAGCACATGAAGATAACTTTCTTCCAGTAGATACCCTAAAGGTTCTATTTGTCAAATACGAAATGAACCAATCTAATGCAGTTCCAGATATTCCAACCCACTGATGCAACCTCTCTATTAAAATATTATGATCAACTGTATCGAAGGCTGCACTTATATCCAATAAAACTAAAACAGAGACTTCCCCAGCATCTGTGTAACGGGGAGCGAGGAGGCGGACGCACACGCTGAGATAAGCGAGATTTATTAGGGGCAAATCCAGGGTCGTAGTCAGAACATTCCAGGGTCAGTGAGCCGACACGTACAGACTTAGGGTAAGACATCTCAAGAATCAACACAAACGAAGACCAGGTACAAAGACACGATACAAAGGTACAAAGACTGGCAAACGCAAAGGGCAAACACAGGGCTTAAATACACGTAACAATGAGGGACAGGTGAATACAATCAGGGGCGGAGTTACAAAACCAAAACACGAGCACATGGACAGGACTGGGAGGAGCCAACCGTGACAGAACCCCCCCCAAAGGCACGCACACCGGGCGTGCCACACAGAACAAAACAAACCAACCCAACAAGAAAGCGAAACCCAGAGAAAGACAAAACTAAACTAAACAGGCACAGAGGCAGAAACGGGCACAGAGGCAGGAACGGGCACAGAGGCAGGAACAGAACCACAAGGCACAGGAACAGACGGAGACACACCAGACACAGGAACAGACGAAACAGAACGAGGACAAAAAACGGAGGGAGGACGAGGAGGCACAACACAAAACGACGCCGAACGAGAGACGACCGGAGACACAGGACGAGGAAAACAAGAACGAACAACAGACCACGCAAAAGACAGGGGAACAGGCACCAGGACAGACACAGGAACGAAAACGGGCACGGAAACAGAAACAGGAACAGAAACAAAAGGAGACACAGGAACGGGAACCACAACGGGAAAGGGAACTGAGACAGACACAACAGTAGGGAAAAGGACAAAACCAGGTACAGAACAAGGCAGAAACAAAGGAACGGAAACAGACACAGAAGGCACAGAAGGACCACGGGGAACAGGGACAGAAACGGGATTCCCAGGGGGAACAGACACAGACGAGGGCGGGATGGGTGGGAACAAAGGGGATGTAACGCCCACGGAGGCAGGCGGGCCTGCTACGACGTCCACAGAGGCAGGCGGGCCTGCTACGACGTCCACGGAGGCAGGCGGGCCTGCTACGACGTCCACGGAGGCAGGCGGGCCTGCTACGACGTCCACGGAGGCAGGCGGGCCTGCTACGACGTCCACGGAGGCAGGCGGGCCTGCTACGACGTCCACGGAGGCAGGCGGGCCTGCTACGACGTCCACGGAGGCAGGCGGGCCTGCTACGACGTCCACGGAGGAAGGCGGGCCTGCTACGACGTCCACGGAGGAAGGCGGGCCTCCTACGACGTCCACGGAGGCAGGCGGGCCTGCTACGACGTCCGCGGCGACTGGCGGCGGGTCCGGAGGCGCAGGCGTGCCGCGGGGTGCGGCCACGGGATCAGAAGTGCCGCGGGGTGCGGCCATGGGATCAGAAGTGCCGCGGGGTGCGGCCACGGGATCAAGCCTTCGGGCTGGGGACCTCTGCTCCAACCTGGAGGAACACACAGATACTGGACCCACTCGGCCGTTCCCAATGCTCACTCGAGCGATTGGCAGCTCGCAGTGACGCTTGCGAACGAGCCGAGTACCAAAAAACGGGTCATCTGAATGCTCCTGCCGTCTGACACCGTCTTGCACTGCAGGTCGCTCCTCCCTGCAGTGGCGCTCAAGACGGGCAGACCCAAGGCGCTTACCTGAGCTCTCGTCGCCCGGACACAAGGCGGGAAGGTCCTCCGCTTTCTTGCGGGACCGACGAGACGCTCGTGTTCCCTCAGCGCCAGGGGATTTGCTGTCTCCGGCTTGGTGGCGTTGGGACACAGCGAACTCGGGCTGCTTTAAAACAGCCGGAGTTTCGTCCCAACGGAACAACCACATGCCGGAGTCTCGCTTACCTGCTGCGTCCTGTGGCGGCCAGTCTTTCTGTAACGGGGAGTGAGGAGGCGGACGCACACGCTGAGATAAGTGAGATTTATTAGGGGCAAATCCAGGGTCGTAGTCAGAACATTCCAGGGTCAGTGAGCCGACACGTACAGACTTAGGGTAAGACATCTCAAGAATCAACACAAACGAAGACCAGGTACAAAGACACGATACAAAGGTACAAAGACTGGCAAACGCAAAGGGCAAACACAGGGCTTAAATACACGTAACAATGAGGGACAGGTGAATACAATCAGGGGCGGAGTTACAAAACCAAAACACGAGCACATGGACAGGACTGGGAGGAGCCAACCGTGACAATCTGCATTCATCAAGAGGTCATTTAATATTCTCAAAAGCGCTGTTTCAGTGCTATGTTTCTGCCTGAAACCTGACTGAAATTTCTCAAAAATACTATTTTCTTCTAAAAAGAACAGCAGCTGTTTTGCGACCACTTTCTCAAGAATTTTTGAGATAAAAGGTAACTTTGAGATTGGCCTGTAATTTACACAATCCATCGGATCAAGACCAGGTTTCTTGAGAATCGGCTCCACGATCGCCAATTAAAACAATCTGGCACACAGCCCGTATTAAGTGACAAATTCACTATTTCTTGAAGATAAATGCCCACAGAATCGAGAATGCTCTTAACAAATGTAGCTGGGAGAATGTCACCAGGAGAAGTTGAAGGATGTAAACAATTCACAACTTCTTTTAATTCCTCAAGGGAAATGGGAGAAAACTGAGTGAAAATTTCAACACCTTCAAAAGGAAACGAGGATGTGTTAGTACCTGTAGTTCAGCTCTCTTGGTCTGGACCAAAGCAGAAATGATACAGTGAATCATTTTAGCTCTGATTCATTTAGCATTCACACTGACTTATTTAACTACAAACCAAAATATTCAAACAAAAGTCATGGAAATAAAAAGTTGTAACTGATTGGATGGATTTTATGACATACAATAACTGTGATAATGTCCACTGGACTTTATGAATCCTGCTGTTCTGTGTTCTCTCTGGGTCCGTAGGTTTTATTTATGTCTTGTTTTGTCTATCTTGTGATATTAGAGCAATGAGCCCTGAGACTCCCAGTGTTACTGCTGTTTTTCATGATACCAGGCAGGGTGACACTCTGCCGCCGTCGCCCTCTGTTGGTGGCCGGCGGCACAGGCTGGACCATTACACAGAGTTTATGAAGAGATAATAAACGCAGGCATGTGTCAAAACAAGATTAGCCTCTTCCTTTCCACATACAATGGTTCTTTCCGTATTTGGTCTGTTTAGATGTCTTTGGTCCGTATTGTGCTCATACTCCAGAGCTAGTGTTGAAGTGAACCAAGACTGAGCTGGACTGCTTTTCCCAAAAGCATCAATGAGAGACCAGTGTGGTAACCATGGAGAGACAGTGTCCTGAATGATAGTGCCTCTATCATTTAATCTTTGTAGTTGTTTTGGTAAAGGCACCCTTTTTCAGGGGGTCTTGGCATGCTTGTTTGTTGAGCTCCAGTGTTTGGATGGCAATTTTCTTACTTGCTCTAATGAACCGCAGTAACAGAGCAGTCGCACCAGCCTTCTTTTTAATTGTACCAAACCTGCCAGATCTGAACGCCCCCTAAGAAACAGATTTGTTAAAAGTGGCCGTGGGGTTGTTTTTCAGGGGTGGGCCTAGGACCCTTAGTTCCAGGGAAGGGGAATCTTGATTCTTCAGCAGACCAAGATAATTCTGGACAGATCTTTGCTTCCAACTTTGTGTTAAAATTGGCTACATAATTGCCTTAATGAGCATGCCTTAGTTTGAAAAGGAGGTCGTCTTCTACATGAGCTCACCTGAGTAAACCTCAATGGGACCTTTTCACAAAGAATCATGATTACTTCTGGTTTAAGCGTTAGCCGGGTAAAACTCACTTCCGTTCCATACAGCTACTGCAGAAGTGATGACAAAATGTTATAGCAGTTGTACGATAAAACTGAGCTACAACATCGATATTTTGGTTTTCCTGCACTGTCAAACAGCGAGAATAAGAAGTGGATGGAAGCGCTGATTTAACTTTAAACCGAGCTAAAATGTGTGGCACAGCCTCGTTTTTACTGCAGTCTGCTGCAGCTTCTCACATCAGGCAGTCTCTGTGTCTTTATACAACATGCCAGTGATTTCTGTAATAATTCTGTTTTCAAAAGAAAGAAGAACTTTTATACGCAGTTTGCATGAATTTGATGGACTCTGTTTATATTAAGCTAGCTAAGCTGGCTAGAAGCTATTGCTAACAGTAGCTATAATCCCATAAAGCAGCTTTCTTTTATAGTTACTTCTGTTTAAAAAGCTAATGCAGACAATAAACCATCAACCAAATCATTCTTACATGATCAGTTTGGTATAAACAGCAAACGTTAGCTGGCACATTATGTCAGAAACCTTACGTGGCTCTTCTAAGATCCCAAACTACCAGCTAAGCTGGTTACGCCAGAAAAAGGAAATCAACACTTCACAGTAAAACCGCGATGCTAAGATACAATGTAGTGTAGTGGTAATGCCTCTACCTTCTACGCTGTAGACTGGGGTTCAATCCCCACCTGGGCAAGCCCCCTACACTATACCAATAAGAGTCCTTGGGCAAGACTCCTAATCCCACCTTCACCTACCTGTGTAAAATGATCAAATTGTAAGTTGCTCTGGATGAGAGCGTCTGTCAAAATGCTGTAAATGTAATGTAAACTAAGATATGTCTGTTGTAGCTCAGTATTTGAGCATCACAGTTCACTACTATTACATTTTGGCATCGCTTCTGCACTAGTTATATGGAATGAACGTTAGTTTTACCCTGCTGACACTTAAACATGAAGTAAGCGTGACTCTCTGTGAAAAAGGCCCATACAGACATAAACCGGACTTAATAGGACTTAATTACACTCAAAGAGAGTGAAGCACTTTCCTCTCTAAATAAAAGCGCAGAGTGTGGTGAGGCTTACTTGGGCGACACCTCCTGAAAATCTCTGTTGTAAAAGATCTTTTTACTGTGATCATAGATTTTATCAAACAGGGGTGATGAGCCTCCTTCTCCTTCTCTTCCCACAGACCATCAAGTTGGCATTCACCTGTATGTGAATATTCAGTGAGGGCATCCGCTTCACCACGTAAGTCACAGCATCCTCTTTTTAAACAGGTCAGAGCTCAGAGAAACGGTCAGAAACGCTGTGCAAAACGTGAATCAAAACAAAATGCAATGATGTTCAGATCATTTAAATCCTATGTTTAATTGAGAATAGTACAAAGACAGCACAAATATTACGAGCTCCCATCTATAGAAATGGATATGAATTTCTAGACGTGTACTGTCTGACGTTAGAAGCAAAGGTTTTTTACCTCTGCTGTTTGCCATGTTTAGTTTCCTAGACCATGTATCCATAATCAGAGATACTTGCTGTGTCCATATTAAACACTCAAACCAAGGCTTCCTTTGGAATCTGGAGTACTTCAACCGTTTACTGTCATATGCATAAGTTTGAATACTTTGCAGATTGACGTTTGAATACTGTTCCATATGACTGCGAACATAAGATGTTTTCTGATTTTCTAAATGAAAATAACATCAAATTTTAATGAACAATGTCTATTTATTTGCAGCTGAGTTTAACATTCTAGAAAAAATAAACCACAAACCCTAAAATGTGCCTTGTGTGTTTCACAGGCCATATTTTATGTTTTATTATATCGCAATACAATAAATTCAGTGAATTACTGTCATTGTGCATTAAAATGTCCAAATGTCTTTTCTCCATTAGAAGATGTGTTCACTTATTTTCAATTAAAAATCAAGATGAATGACTTTTGATGAATCTATACATTAAAACCCCCCAGAAAATAGTATGTTTTGAGTTTATATTACAATGTATGGACTTCTCGAATTGTGTCCTTCAGCCTGGCTCACTCTTATTTATGTGCTTCACCTCAGTGCTATAGTTCAGGCCCCAAGAGGGTGAATAAAATAAGATAAGGTGTGAATTCTGTAACACAGCCTTCATGGCCAATCTTGAAAAACATACCTGTCTGACTGCTGTGAACATTCACTGATGACATTGCTATGAGAAAACGAGGAAATGACCGAAAGCATGTTTTACTTGAGCCCATTTAACTACATAAAATATCCATCTTAGTTTCACTCCACATTGGGTTTTGCCCCTATATTACAGTATAGTACAGCATGTTGTTTTAATCAGTGCGGGTAAACTATTAAAGATGTTGTTAAATATAAAATGTGTTTGTGTATTTGTGTTTACATCAGACTGTCCTGCCCAGAGGGAGCCCTACCTGGACCTGGTTTCTCTTCAGAAAGCGGCAGGGAACTGGGATTTGGAGGCCAAACTCTTTGACGTGCTTGGCAAGACAGAAAAGGAACTGGCCAAACAGAAGCCTCTACAGGTTTGTCATAGACAGTGTTACTGAGTTATAACAGCTTTTATAGAGATGTGGTCTCAAGTCACTAGATTAGGACTCGAGTCAGACTTGAGTCACGAATGATTTCAGTCTCGGAGCTCAAAATGAATGAAACGTGGACGTGTGTCTGGCTGCAGACGGAACTCTCTACATTCAGCTACTTTTCATGTGAATACATTTGTTTATTAGCGTAAGTACGACAGACCTGCATGGACAGTATAAACCGATCAGCAATAGAGACAAAACCACCTCTTTATTTTTACACTCAGCGTCAGTTTGATCAGGTCTACTAACCAGTAGGAGCATCTCGTAGTTCTCCAATTACAGACTGTAGTCCATCGGTTTCTCTGATGCTTTTTTAGCCCCCTTTTACCCTGTTCTTCAGTGTTCAGTGTCAGTGTTCTTAGCTTCACGTCCATCAAAGTGTCTTCCTCATTATGAAGAGCAGGTGTTGACTGAATAAAGATTTAATAGTTTTCTTCTCCAAACTTGTTAAAAGCACATATTGAAAATCATTCAGGCCAAAGGGAGGTTAAAGTCCTAAATAGTACTGACTTTACACCAAAGGGAATAGAATTCATGAGCTTTACATTCTCAAGCTAGAGCTGCTACACATATTGTCACAAACTTGTTTTTCTGAGAATGAATCTGTGTCGTTATCGCTAAAGAAAATAGGCTCACTTGTAGATTCTGAAAACGTGCCACTTGTAGCTGTGCGCTGAATAAAAACCTGCTCTTAAAGTAATTTACAGCTGAAAACACATTAAAACAGACTAACCAGAAAAGACTTTTATTTAAGGTTAATTAAACATATAATGCAATAATTAAATTCATTTCATTCAATCATTCATTTAATTAATGAAATAATCTCCTCTTGCTGAGGCTGTCGTGCGTCGCAGGGCTGTTAAAGTCTCGCTTTCTGTTCCTCTTCCTGGAGGTGCTCTAGGTCTCCAGGCTGCTGGAGCTCTGGCCCCCAGAGGGACCAGTCTCAGCAAATAAAAAGAAATACTCTACAGTTTGCAGGAATAATACCATATTTTGGATTGTTATCTGTAGAGGATGACTTAGGGCTGTTAACCTCTTATTCTCCAGGGTATATTTTGGTTTGTTCATCTGATTTTACATGACCAAATCGCAAGGCAAATTATTCAGTAACTGCATAAAATAAATGCAGATTTTTATTTTATTTTATTTTTGTAAAAGCTCCCCTGAAATGAACCCAATATGTGTTTTATGATCATAAACATATTGCTATATGCTTTCACTGCTGAAAGCCAAAAATCTTCATATAAAAATATTTTTTATACACTAAATCACTGAAGAAGACAGTTACAGCCTCATATGACACCCACCTTTTGAATGTAGCTTATGAAATATCAAATATATGAAGAACATGAGGAAGTGCGTTTTGGAACCATCTGTGTTCTCAAGTAGTTTAAGAGGTTAAAGGAGCAGCTTGGAAAGTCTCTTTCTCTTCCTCTTCCTGGAGTTGCTCTGGGTCTCCAGGCTGCTGGAGCTGTGGCCGTCAGAGGGACAAGCATCAATGGAGCTATGAGCTTCAACATTATTAGAAACTTCCAGCTGTTTTCCAGAGACAGGGTCATTCCCGTTTGGGTCATTCTGAGGTGGTGTGGAGGCATCAGGACGTGGCATTGTGGAGGCTGCGAGTGAGAGATATGAAAAAAGTGAAAACGACACTCTAAAAATACAAAACATGCATCAGAATATGTCGTCCTGAGGCCCGAAACAACATCCACTCTGCTAATTATTATGCTTGTACAGTTTCTATCTACTAGTTGTTGTTGTTGCTGTTGTTAACAGGACGAGTCATCTAGAGATTTTAGTTATTCAGTATTCTTTAAGTACTTACAACATTCAGAAATGTCTATTGTGATGTTATGATATTAATAGCATACCGTTGTCGTCTGTCTCGGGGCTGTTACAGAACGAGCTTGGGAAGTTGATCTTTCTCTTCCTCTTCCTGGAGTTGCTCTGGGTCTCTGGGCTGCTGGAGCTGTGGCACTCAGAGGGACCAGCATCAATGGAGCTATGAGCTTCAACATTATTGGAAACTTCCAGGTGGTTTTCAGAGACAGGGCCATTCTGGGTCGGGTCATTCTGAGGTGGTGTGGAGGCATCAGGACATGACATTGTGGAGGCTGAGAGTGAGAGATATGACAAAAATGCAAACAACAAATTGCGATGAGGCTGTTTGATTGAATTATTGTTGCATTTAGAAACACAGCAGTGATTTCAGACAGTATCAGCCATTGTTTACAGCGCAACCAGAAGCCGTTTAACGCTGCTATTTACTCGTCCGCAGTAACGAACATGGAAGTGTGAAAATGGTCTGTTACGAGGTAATTAAACATCCACTGTTCTACTTATTACTATACTACTTGTACAGTTTCTATCCACTTGTTGTCGTTGTTCCTGTTGTTAACAGGATGAGTCATCTAGGGTTTTTAGTTGTTCAGTATTTTTTAGTACCTACAACATAGAACAGAAATGTGTATTGTGATGTTATGGTATCAATAGCTTACCATTATATTGCTCCGGGATTCTGGGATTCCTGTCTTGCCTGGAACAGCTGGAGGAACTTCCAGACTCTTCATCAGTTAGATTCTGCTGGGTCCTTCGCATGGCCTCTTGGGGGAGGTCTTTGAGATTTCCCAGGCTTTCCTGATGATGGCCCATGACAAAGCTCTTCTCAGCTTCAGAAGAAGAGTGTGGTAACTCCACGAAAATGTTCCTGTGCTCACTTCTGTTGTTTGGATTCCTGTTGCCACCCTTATCCTCAGCATCTTCCAGCACATTTCTTTCTTCACGCACCTGTTCCTCCTCACGGAAATATCTCATAGGCCGGAACACTTGATGATGTGCACCTCAGATTTTGTTAGTTGTGACTTGATCCATGCGAACTGTTTATTTCGGTAAATATTATTGCTGTAAATGTAAATGTATTTCTTGACGTCATAGATGCTGCTGACGTCCAGGCGCACGACAGAATGATTGAAATATAATACAATATCTACAAGACAGTGTCTGCTAAAACGAAACTTCATGGTGATCATGCAGATGTGTGTCTAGTGACTGTCCCCATCACTATCCGATCTTCTCCTCTTGCTGGGGCTGTCGTCTGTCACGGGGCTGTTACAGGACGAGCTTGGAAAGTTGCTCTTTCTCTTCCTCTTCCTGGAGTTGCTCTGGGTCTCTGGGCTGCTGGAGCTGTGGCACTCAGAGGGACCAGCATCAATGGAGCTATGAGCTTCAACATTATTAGAAACTTCCAGCATTTTTCCAGAGACAGGGTCATTCCCGTTTGGGTCATTCTGAGGTGGTGTGGAGGCATCAGGACGTGGCATTGTGGAGGCTGCGAGTGAGAGATATGAAAAAAGTGAAAACGACACTCTAAAAATACAAAACATGCATCAGAATATGTCGTCCTGAGGCCCGAAACAACATCCACTCTGCTAATTATTATGCTTGTACAGTTTCTATCTACTAGTTGTTGTTGTTGCTGTTGTTAACAGGACGAGTCATCTAGAGATTTTAGTTATTCAGTATTCTTTAAGTACTTACAACATTCAGAAATGTCTATTGTGATGTTATGATATTAATAGCATACCGTTGTCGTCTGTCTCATGGCTGTTACAGAACGAGCTTGGGAAGTTGCTCTTTCTCTTCCTCTTCCTGGAGTTGCTCTGGGTCTCTGGGCTGCTGGAGCTGTGGCACTCAGAGGGACCAGCATCAATGGAGCTATGAGCTTCAACATTATTAGAAACTGCCAGCTGTTTTCCAGAGACAGGGTCATTCCCGTTTGGGTCATTCTGAGGTGGTGTGGAGGCATCAGGACGTGGCATTGTGGAGGCTGCGAGTGAGAGATATGACAAAAGTGAAAACGACACTCTAAAAATACAAAACATGCATCAGAATATGTCGTCCTGAGGCCCGGAAACAACATCCACTCTGCTAATTGTTATGCTTGTACAGTTTCTATCTACTAGTTGTTGTTGTTGCTGTTGTTAACAGGACGAGTCATCTAGAGATTTTAGTTATTCAGTATTCTTTAAGTATCAAATCAAATCAAATCAAATCAAATTTATTTATATAGCGCTTTTTACAACTGATGTTGTCACAAAGCAGCTTTACAAAAATGGGAATCACAGCACAGAGAATCAGACAAAACACTCAACATAATATACAGAATATACAGAATATACAGAACCCCCGTGAGTGCTGAGGCAAGGAAAAACTCCCTCAGAGCTGGAGGAGGAAGAAACCTCGGGAGGACCAAGACTCACATCTAAAGGGGGGACCATCCTACCACTGGTCAGACAACTTATAAGTTAAACATTGAAAAGTCAATTTTACATCCACGCAGTTCTAATATATTCAGGTGTGTATAATCAACAGTGGAAACAATTAGAGTTCATATAGATTTGGATGTGATCTGTAGTGGAGAAGCTGCGTTCCAGATACTTCCATCAGTCTGGTCAATCAGGGGGACAGGGGGACTTGAGGGTGGGAGGTGGGTACTTGAGGGTGGGTACTTACAACATTCAGAAATGTCTATTGTGATGTTATGATATTAATAGCATACCGTTGTCATCTGTCTCGGGGCTGTTACAGGACGAGCTTGGGAAGTTGCTCTTTCTCTTCCTCTTCCTGGAGTTGCTCTGGGTCTCTGGGCTGCTGGAGCTGTGGCACTCAGAGGGACCAGCATCAATGGAGCTATGAGCTTCAACATTATTAGAAACTTCCAGCATTTTTCCAGAGACAGGGTCATTCCCGTTTGGGTCATTCTGAGGTGGTGTGGAGGCATCAGGACGTGGCATTGTGGAGGCTGCGAGTGAGAGATATGACAAAAGTGAAAACGACACTCTAAAAATACAAAACATGCATCAGAATATGTCGTCCTGAGGCCCGAAACAACATCCACTCTGCTAATTATTATGCTTGTACAGTTTCTATCTACTAGTTGTTGTTGCTGTTGTTAACAGGACGAGTCATCTAGAGATTTTAGTTATTCAGTATTCTTTAAGTACTTACAACATTCAGAAATGTCTATTGTGATGTTATGATATTAATAGCATACCGTTGTCGTCTGTCTCGGGGCTGTTACAGGACGAGCTTGGGAAGTTGCTCTTTCTCTTCCTCTTCCTGGAGTTGCTCTGGGTCTCTGGGCTGCTGGAGCTGTGGCACTCAGAGGGACCAGCATCAATGGAGCTATGAGCTTCAACATTATTAGAAACTTCCAGCATTTTTCCAGAGACAGGGTCATTCCCGTTTGGGTCATTGCCACCATCATTCTCAGCATTTTCCAGCACAATTCTTTCATCAAGTGCCTGTTCATCCTCCATCAAATCCTCAATAAGAAGACCAAAATGTTCCTCTTCATGCTCTTGTTCTTCTCTCAGATCAAATTCAATCATGGCTTCATCAGCATTTTCCTCTTCAGGCCCCTGTTCCTCCTCACCGAAGTCCTCAATCATAACACCAAGGTGTTCCTCTTCATGTTGCTGTTCTTCTTCCCCGAAAAACTCAATCAGAGCTCCTAAATGTTCTTCCTCATCCTCCTGTTCGTCCCTCATGTCAAAGCCAAACACAACTTCACCGACATGTTCCTCTATATGCCGCTGTTCCCCCTCCCCGAAATACTCGATCAGAGCACCTAAATGTTCCTCTTCATGCCTGTGGTCTTCCCTCATATCAAAGCCATTCATGGCTTCACCGACATGTCCCTCTACATGCCCCTGTTGCTCCTCACCGACATACTCCATCAGGACTCCAAAATCTTCCTCCTCATGCTCCTGTTCATTCTCAGGCACCTGGGCCATGGGGCCTCTCCGGGGGTTCTCATGCAGACCAGGTCTACAGACTGGAGAGAGACAAAACATCGTCACATATCATTCTGTCTTTGCTGTTATTTCCCTAAATAGAACATACTGTTAATTTGAAACTTGTCTGTTGAACAAATTGCATATCCCTGATTTAGCTTTATGTTTTTAACATAGCTGTGCAGTGAACCCAATGCAGCCAAATGACTATAAGCATTGTTAGTACAGAAGAAAATTATGAAGGAAATTATGTTTTTTAAGATACTAAGAAAGCCGTTGCTGATCAGCTACCTTCGGTTTAGGTCACTTTGTGCCAATGAGCTTTTATTATTGGCTATTTAGCTTTTTTTTTGTTTTTTAGGCACTATATGAATTGAAATTATCATTATTATTATTGCTGTTGTTGTTGTTGTTGTTGTTGTTGTTGTTATTATGTTACACATGATACATGAGTTGCTGTAACTTTTCAAATAGGATTCTTTCACCCCTTAAATAGCCAGGGCCCACCAGCAGGCCCAAATATCTATTACACCCTTCTGTAACCTAAGACCGCCTCAACTCAACCACCTGGGAACCCTAAGTCTAATTCCTGGATTGCACTGACTGTCGAACAATGAAATCAGGTGGCCTGTGCACAGATTTTTGGGGGGCAGCAGCTTGAGAGAAAAAAGAGGACAGGAATGTCACTGAATTTAATTTACAGCACATTGTAAACACTTATATCAGGAGAGTTTCTGAGGAAAGCAAACATAGTGTTAGGACACTTTCCCGAAGCATAGCATACAGGCATATGTATCCAAAGGGGAATCAAACCTCAGTCTTCTGTATGTGGGTCTTTGGTATTAACCAGAACCCCAGAGAGTTGCTGTGTGCTTAAATAACTTCTACAGCACAAGTAACAGCTCCCTCTTTAATAGCTCCACAGAATCTCAAAAAAACATCACTTTCAGGTCTCCTTGTTAACAGTTTTAGCGAGACATTGATCAAAGCAATAGTAAATATAAACATATAATTTGTGTGTAAGCTTTGAAATGTGGTATAAATGTATTGATGTGATGTATTTATGCTTTAATAAGAGCTTCTCTAACTTAGTTACAAACTATTAGTAGACCTAACTAGTAGATTAGTAGACCTGAAACTATATTAGTGAAAGGTGAACAAGTAATAAGACACTAAACATGGTAGTAAATGCAGGTAAACAGTCACATTTATGCTTGAACTTTGAACTTTTTTCCTTGAATTTTACAGTAACCTCAAAGAAATTTTCTTAAATAACAGTATCACTACATTTAGCTGTAAAGTCAATCATTTCTAACATGGAAATATTATTTGTTAGCACTTACTGGGCAGTGGATACTAAGAATGAATGTGTCATTTATTTATGGTCATTAAGACAGATCTTTGGGAAATTTTTCCCAGTGGTTTGTAAGCATTTGCTTACTAGAATTTTCTATCACGTTTGGCCATTATAAATTCAGATTTATTGAATTATTAACTTAATATTCCATGACTAACATATCGCAACGTGTGTCAAGTATGCATACAAATCAAATATAATAATTAATCAACATTCAACTAATTCATCAATAAACAAACAGTTAATAACTCATTTACCACATTAATGCATCTAACAGTTTTAACAATTCCAGCTTGCACAAGTCACCAACACTCAACACCATGGTCAGTCACTCTCAGTTCAAACCTTTTAGTGCGTACATACATACCTGGACAGTCGACCCGATGCAGGGGAACAACTGGAATCATTTTTCAGTACAGAACGTACTAAACATTAGTAATGTAGTTTGTTTTATCGACGACAAAACTGTCCTTCCTTCATCTCTGCAGCTTAGAATTTGGTTGTCTGCTGCGGCTGGGATTCTATTTTGTAGATACCATGGTGATGTAGTGATGTCATCAAGGTGATGTAGTGATGTCATAAAGGGCTGTATGTCCAGTGGTGGAAATAGGCCAGAACACCAGGCCTGTATCTATTATATAGATATACCTGATCATGTGCACCTCAGATTTTGTCAGTTGTGACCTGTTACATGTGAACTGTTTATTTCTTGAGCCATGGATGCTGCTGACGTCCAGGCGCATGACAGAATAATTGATGTAATTAATAAAACTATAAAGATTAAAGAGCTTCCTCCTGATTTTTTACACCTTACATGAAAAACCAAAGCTCTCCTTTGATCATCATTTTATTTCTTCGCACTTTCCCCCCAATTTAGTGATGTCTAACCCACCTGCTTACTAAGTCTCCCCCCGTCACAGGATACTACCACAGCTAGGACGGTGAAGGCTAGCACCTGTTTCATTTGAATGGGTGATAATACATCATTGAACAGCTCCAACACGCTTGGAGGAGGACATTAACTGCCAATTATATTACATAAACTAACAGATGCTCATACTGGCTAGCATCATGCTAAGTGACGGGGGAGATGGAGAAGCATCTGACCCACTCAGAGGGAGCGAGGACTGCCACCTCAGATGGCTGTGGCATCACTGTGGATCAAACTTGTGATCTCCTGATGATGGACAAAGTTAGATGGTTGTGCCACTCGGGATCCAGTCATCTATTTTCACCGGTCATGCTGTCACCACGGCTGTTACTGTCATTTTGGGGGTTTGTTGTCCACTGACCAGTTCAAAAATTGCATGTTGACTTGATTGCATCTCAAAGTAGGACTCAGGACTTGACTTAAGACTTGTGTTAACCTCAAACTTACTTATTTTTTAACTCAATGAGTTTCTGCCTATAAAAATCCCTGTGGCCCTTTAAATTGTTTGTAAATTTCATGATCTATGGAGCTAAAGAAACTTCAAAATGACTTGGAAAAACATCCACTGACTTACATTAAAAGTAAAGTAGGTTTTTTCTTTCTCCTCTAAAGTTACCATTTTGGAGATACAACAGTGATATGTATGTTCTGTGCTGACAAGAACAAGATTAACCTACTTGGATAGAAAACACAGATTCTTGAGGTTTCAGTGCATCTTTCTTGAGAGTATGGGTGGGGTTACAAACTTAATGCATGTGAGGGATGACAAGGGGGTGGAGCTAAGGTGAAAAAATGGGGGAAAAGAAGCAAGCAAGCAAGCAAGCAAAATTTATTTATATAGCGCTTTTTACAACAGGTGTTGTCACAAAGCAGCTTTACAGAACAATCAGTATTACAGAGAGAAGAGAAAAGAAGAAAGAAAATCCGGGTCCGAGCCCCCATGAGCAAGCCAGCGGCAATGGTGGCAAGGAAAAACTCCCTAAAAGAGGAAGAAACCTTGAGAGGAACCAAGACTCAGAAGGGGAACTCATCCTCCTATGGTCGACACCGGATAGCAAACATTATTAGTATGAAGTATTATAGTAAAGTGGGAAAAGAAAGATCTGAGGGTGAGGACTGCACAGCGCTGTACAGCAAGAAGCTCAGTGGTGGTCAAACCGGTCCAGAAGGCTGGTGAGCAGCGGCACCAATCAAGGCAGAAGAGGCAACAGCATCAGACGCACAGGATGGGCAGCTGATCAGCTCGGCAGAGAAAGGAAAGAAAAAAACAGAGTTAGTACTGTAAAGAGTGGCTGAACACAGATTACAGTAAAACAGAGCAGTGTAGACTCCAGCAGGTCTAGACCTGACAGGGAAGACTAGTCACCAAATGCTTGACTGTACAAGTAAGTTTTTAGCCTAGACTTAAAGATTGAGGCTGCGTCTGATTCCCGAACATTAGCAGGAACATTTGTATGAGAAAGCTCTCCCCCTGATGTAACTTTATTAATTCTAGGTACCAGTAGTAAGCCAGCACCTTGTGATCTAAGTAGGCGTGATGGTTCATAGTGGGAGAGGAGCTCACTCAGGTACTGAGGGGCGAGTCCGTTTAGAGCTTTATAAGTCAGTAATAGAATTTTATAATCAATGCAAAATTTAACTGGTAACCAGTGCAGGGCTGATAAAACTGGCCTAATATGGTCAAACTTCCTAGTTCTTGTGAGACTCTGGCTGCAGCGTTCTGGACTAGCTGAAGCTTGTTAAGGCTTTTGCTGGGACATCCAGACAGCAGGGCATTACAATAATCTAGCCTTGAAGTGATAAATGCGATGAACTAGCTTTTCTGCATCCTGTAGAGATAATGAATTTCTTAATTAGCGATATTGCGGAGATGCAGGAAGGCTGTTCTAGTGATATTAGTTATATGTGTGTCGAAGGAGGAGATCAGCGTCTATCATGACACCAAGATTTTTAACAGATAAGCTTGATGAAACTGAGAGATTGTTAAGTTTTAGTGTTGAGTTAGACAGTCTGTTTCTGGCTAATTTTGAACCAAGAAGCAGGACCTCTGTTTTATCTGAGTTAAGTAGCAGAAAATTATTTGACATCCAAACTTTTATGTCTTTTATACAGTCCTCAATCTTGCCAAGTTTAATTTTAAGAACTGAACCAGCAAAACAATAACAGAACATGGTATGTGACAATGTGAGTGTCCACATAGTTAAGACCAGTAAGCTCTAATTTCACTTCTAATTTACACACAAAAAGTTTCACTAAAACAACAAGAGTTTCATCAATATTTGTAGAAGCCTTCACTATTGATCACTACTGTTGAATTGTGAGGTGTCTTTACACTCATCTTGTCATATTCATGTTTTCTTTATATTTTTATCTGTCATTTTATGAAAAGTCAGATTCTCTGTTTTCGTGTGCGCTCTCTTGAGGGCCTCACTCGCCCCCCCCTTAAGAGAGGGAGCGAATGTATAGAACAGTGTT